>NC_061796.1:1054756-1358922 GCF_021462225.1 Girardinichthys multiradiatus
AAAGAGTGTTTCGCAAGCCTGAAAGAATGACTTTTTGGTGTGTAGAACACAAAACGAGCACCGTTTGCATCGATATTGAAAAAGTTGTTTCGCAAGCCTGAAAGAATGAGTTTTTGGTGTGTAGAACACAACGAGCACCGTTTGCATCGATATTGAAAAAGCTGCTTCGCAAGCCTGAAAGAATGAGTTTTTGGTCCCGCGAACACAACGAGCACCGTTTGCATCGATATTGAAAAAGTTGTTTCGCAAGCCTGAAATAATGAGTTTTTGGTCTGTAGAACACAAAACGAGCACCGTTTGCATCGATATTGAAAAAGTTGTTTCGCAAGCCCGAAAGAATGAGTTTTTGGTGTGTAGAACACAAAACGAGCACCGTTTGCATCGATATTGAAAAAGCTGCTTCGCAAGCCTGAAAGAATGAGTTTTTGGTCCCGCGAACACAAAACGAGCACCGTTTGCATCGATATTGAAAAAGTTGTTTCGCAAGCCTGAAAGAATGAGTTTTTGGTGTGTAGAACACAACGAGCACCGTTTGCATCGATATTGAAAAAGTTGTTTCGCAAGCCTGAAATAATGAGTTTTTGGTGTGTAGAACACAAAACGAGCACCGTTTGCATCGATATTGAAAACGCTGCTTCGCAAGCCTGAAAGAATGAGTTTTTGGTCCCGCGAACACAAAACGAGCACCGTTTGCATCGATATTGAAAAAGTTGTTTCGCAAGCCCGAAAGAATGACTTTTTGGTCTTTAGAACACAAAACGAGCACCGTTTGCATCGATATTGAAAAATTTGTTTCGCAAGCCCGAAAGAATGAGTTTTTGGTGTGTAGAACACAAAACGAGCACCGTTTGCATCGATATTGAAAACGCTGCTTCGCAAGCCTGAAAGAATGAGTTTTTCGTCCCGCGAACACAAAACGAGCACCGTTTGCATCGATATTGAAAAAGTTGTTTCGCAAGCCTGAAAGAATGAGTTTTTGGTGTGTAGAACACAAAACGAGCACCGTTTGCATCGATATTGAAAAAGCTGCTTCGCAAGCCTGAAAGAATGAGTTTTTGGTCCCGCGAACACAAAACGAGCACCGTTTGCATCGATATTGAAAACGCTGCTTCGCAAGCCTGAAAGAATGAGTTTTTCGTCCCGCGAACACAAAACGAGCACCGTTTGCATCGATATTGAAAAAGTTGTTTCGCAAGCCTGAAAGAATGAGTTTTTGGTGTGTAGAACACAAAACGAGCACCGTTTGCGTCGATATTGAAAAAGCTGTTTTGCAAGGCTGAAAGAATGAGTTTTTGGTCTTTAGAACACAAAACTAGCACCGTTTGCATCGATATTGAAAAATTTGTTTCGCAAGCCCGAAAGAATGAGTTTTTGGTGTGTAGAACACAAAACGAGCACCGTTTGCATCGATATTGAAAACGCTGCTTCGCAAGCCTGAAAGAATGAGTTTTTGGTCCCGCGAACACAAAACGAGCACCGTTTGCATCGATATTGAAAAAGTTGTTTCGCAAGCCCGAAAGAATGACTTTTTGGTCTTTAGAACACAAAACAAGCACCGTTTGAATCGATATTGAAAAAGTTGTTTCGCAAGCCTGAAAGAATGAGTTTTTGGTACGGTAAACACAAAACGAGCACCGTTTGCATCGATATTGAAAAAGTTGTTTCGCAAGCCTGAAATAATGAGTTTTGGTGTGTAGAACACAAAACGAGCACCGTTTGCATCGATATTGAAAACGCTGCTTCGCAAGCCTGAAAGAATGAGTTTTTGGTCCCGCGAACACAAAACGAGCACCGTTTGCATCGATATTGAAAATGTTGTTTCGCAAGCCCGAAAGAATGACTTTTTGGTCTTTAGAACACAAAACGAGCACCGTTTGCATCGATATTGAAAAATTTGTTTCGCAAGCCCGAAAGAATGAGTTTTTGGTGTGTAGAACACAAAACGAGCACCGTTTGCATCGATATTGAAAACGCTGCTTCGCAAGCCTGAAAGAATGAGTTTTTCGTCCCGCGAACACAAAACGAGCACCGTTTGCATCGATATTGAAAAAGTTGTTTCGCAAGCCTGAAAGAATGAGTTATTGGTGTGTAGAACACAAAACGAGCACCGTTTGCATCGATATTGAAAAAGCTGCTTCGCAAGCCTGAAAGAATGAGTTTTTGGTCCCGCGAACACAAAACGAGCACCGTTTGCATCGATATTGAAAAAGTTGTTTCGCAAGCCCGAAAGAATGAGTTTTTGGTCTTTAGAACACAAAACTAGCACCGTTTGCATCGATATTGAAAAATTTGTTTCGCAAGCCTGAAAGAATGAGTTTTTCGTCCCGCGAACACAAAACGAGCACCGTTTGCATCGATATTGAAAAAGTTGTTTCGCAAGCCTGAAAGAATGAGTTTTTGGTGTGTAGAACACAAAACGAGCACCGTTTGCATCGATATTGAAAAAGCTGCTTCGCAAGCCTGAAAGAATGAGTTTTTGGTCCCGCGAACACAAAACGAGCACCGTTTGCATCGATATTGAAAAAGTTGTTTCGCAAGCCTGAAAGAATGAGTTTTTGGTGTGTAGAACACAAAACGAGCACCGTTTGCATCGATATTGAAAAAGCTGCTTCGCAAGCCTGAAAGAATGAGTTTTTGGTCCCGCGAACACAAAACGAGCACCGTTTGCATCGATATTGAAAAAGTTGTTTCGCAAGCCTGAAAGAATGAGTTTTTGGTCTGTAGAACACAAAACGAGCACCGTTTGCATCGATATTGAAAAAGTTGTTTCGCAAGCCCGAAATAATGAGTTTTTGGTGTGTAGAACACAAAACGAGCACCGTTTGCATCGATATTGAAAAAGTTGTTTCGCAAGCCCGAAAGAATGACTTTTTGTTGTGTAGAACACAAAACGAGCACCGTTTGCATCGATATTGAAAAAGCTGTTTCGCAAGCCTGAAAGAATGAGTTTTTGGTGTGTAGAACACAAAACGAGCACCGTTTGCATCGATATTGAAAAAGCTGTTTCGCAAGCCTGAAAGAATGACTTTTTGGTGTGTAGAACACAAAACGAGCACCGTTTGCATCGATATTGAAAAAGCTGTTTCGCAAGCCTGAAAGAATGAGTTTTTGGTTTGTAGAACACAAAACGAGCACCGTTTGCATCGATATTGAAAAAGCTGCTTCGCAAGCCTGAAAGAATGACTTTTTGGTGTGTAGAACACAAAACGAGCACCGTTTGCGTCGATATTGAAAAAGCTGTTTCGCAAGCCTGAAAGAATGACTTTTTGGTGTGTAGAACACAAAACGAGCACCGTTTGCATCGATATTGAAAAAGCTGTTTCGCAAGCCTGAAAGAATGAGTTTTTGGTGTGTAGAACACAAAACGAGCACCGTTTGCATCGATATTGAAAAAGCTGCTTCGCAAGCCTGAAAGAATGACTTTTTGGTGTGTAGAACACAAAACGAGCACCGTTTGCATCGATATTGAAAAAGCTGTTTCGCAAGCCTGAAAGAATGAGTTTTTGGTGTGTAGAACACAAAACGAGCACCGTTTGCATCGATATTGAAAAAGTTGTTTCGCAAGCCTGAAAGAATGAGTTTTTGGTACCGCAAACACAAAACGAGCACCGTTTGCATCGATATTGAAAAAGCTGTTTCGCAAGCCTGAAAGAATGAGTTTTTGGTTTGTAGAACACAAAACGAGCACCGTTTGCATCGATATTGAAAAAGCTGCTTCGCAAGCCTGAAAGAATGACTTTTTGGTGTGTAGAACACAAAACGAGCACCGTTTGCGTCGATATTGAAAAAGCTGTTTTGCAAGGCTGAAAGAATGAGTTTTTGGTCTGTAGAACACAAAACGAGCACCTTTTGCATCGATATTGAAAAAGCTGTTTCGCAAGCCTGAAAGAATGACTTTTTGGTGTGTAGAACACAAAATGAGCACCGTTTGCATCGATATTGAAAAAGCGGTTTCGCAAGCCTGAAAGAATGACTTTTTGGTGTGTAGAACACAAAACGAGCACCGTTTGCATCGATATTGAAAAAGCTGTTTTGCAAGCCTGAAATAATGTTTTTGGTTTGTAGAACACAAAACGAGCACCGTTTGCATCGATATTGAAAAAGCGGCTTCGCAAGCCTGAAAGAATGACTTTTTGGTGTGTAGAACAAAAACGAGCACCGTTTGCGTCGATATTGAAAAAGCTGTTTCGCAAGCCTGAAAGAATGACTTTTTGGTGTGTAGAACACAAAACGAGCACCGTTTGCATCGATATTGAAAAAGTTGTTTCGCAAGCCTGAAAGAATGAGTTTTTGGTACCGCAAACACAAAACGAGCACCGTTTGCATCGATATTGAAAAAGCTGTTTCGCAAGCCTGAAAGAATGAGTTTTTGGTTTGTAGAACACAAAACGAGCACCGTTTGCATCGATATTGAAAAAGCTGCTTCGCAAGCCTGAAAGAATGACTTTTTGGTGTGTAGAACACAAAACGAGCACCGTTTGCGTCGATATTGAAAAAGCTGTTTTGCAAGGCTGAAAGAATGAGTTTTTGGTCTGTAGAACACAAAACGAGCACCTTTTGCATCAATATTGAAAAAGCTGTTTCGCAAGCCTGAAAGAATGACTTTTTGGTGTGTAGAACACAAAACGAGCACCGTTTGCATCGATATTGAAAAAGTTGTTTCGCAAGCCTGAAAGAATGAGTTTTTGGTGTGTAGAACACAACGAGCACCGTTTGCATCGATATTGAAAAAGCTGCTTCGCAAGCCTGAAAGAATGAGTTTTTGGTCCCGCAAACACAAAACGAGCACCGTTTGCATCGATATTGAAAAAGTTGTTTCGCAAGCCTGAAATAATGAGTTTTTGGTCTGTAGAACACAAAACGAGCACCGTTTGCATCGATATTGAAAAAGTTGTTTCGCAAGCCCGAAAGAATGAGTTTTTGGTGTGTAGAACACAAAACGAGCACCGTTTGCATCGATATTGAAAAAGCTGCTTCGCAAGCCTGAAAGAATGAGTTTTTGGTCCCGCGAACACAAAACGAGCACCGTTTGCATCGATATTGAAAAAGTTGTTTCGCAAGCCCGAAAGAATGAGTTTTTGGTCTTTAGAACACAAAACAAGCACCGTTTGAATCGATATTGAAAAAGTTGTTTCGCAAGCCTGAAAGAATGAGTTTTTGGTGTGTAGAACACAAAACGAGCACCGTTTGCATCGATATTGAAAACGCTGCTTCGCAAGCCTGAAAGAATGAGTTTTTGGTGTGTAGAACACAAAACGAGCACCGTTTGCATCGATATTGCTTAAGAACACAAAACGAGCACCGTTTGCATCGATATTGAAAAAGTTGTTTCGCAAGCCTGAAAGAATGAGTTTTTGGTCGGTAGAACACAAAACGAGCACCGTTTGCATCGATATTGAAAAAGTTGTTTCGCAAGCCTGAAAGAATGAGTTTTTGGTGTGTAGAACACAAAACGAGCACCGTTTGCATCGATATTGAAAACGCTGCTTCGCAAGCCTGAAAGAATGAGTTTTTGGTACGGCAAACACAAAACGAGCACCGTTTGCATCGATATTGAAAAAGTTGTTTCGCAAGCCCGAAAGAATGACTTTTTGGTCTTTAGAACACAAAACGACCACCGTTTGCGTCGATATTGAAAAAGCTGTTTCGCAAGCATGAAATAATGAGTTTTTGGTCTTTAGAACAGAAAACGAGCACCATTTGCGTCGACATCAAAAAAGCTGTTTCGCAAGCCCGAAAGAATGAGTTTTTGGTCTTTAGAACACAAAACGAGCACCGTTTGCATCGATATTGAAAAAGCTGTTTCGCAAGCCTGAAAGAATGAGTTTTTGGTACCGCAAACACAAAACGAGCACCGTTTGCATCGATATTGAAAAAGTTGTTTCGCAAGCCTGAAAGAATGAGTTTTTGGTGTGTAGAACACAAAACGAGCACCGTTTGCATCGATATTGAAAAAGTTGTTTCGCAAGCCTGAAAGAATGAGTTTTTGGTGTGTAGAACACAAAACGAGCACCGTTTACGTCGATATTGAAAAAGCTGTTTCGTAAGCCTGAAAGAATTAGTTTTTGGTCTTTAGAACAGAAAACGAGCACCTTTTGCGTCGACATCAAAAAAGCTGTTTCGCAAGCCTGAAAGAATGAGTTTTTGGTCTTTAGAACACAAAACGACCACCGTTTGCGTCGATATTGAAAAAGCTGTTTCGCAAGCATGAAATAATGAGTTTTTGGTCTTTAGAACAGAAAACGAGCACCATTTGCGTCGACATCAAAAAAGCTGTTTCGCAAGCCCGAAAGAATGAGTTTTTGGTCTTTAGAACACAAAACGAGCACCGTTTGCGTCGATATATAAAAAGCTACTTCGCAAGCCTGAAATAATTAGTTTTTGGTCCCGCGAACACAAAACGAGCACCGTTTGCGTCGATATTGAAAAAGCTGTGTCGCAAGCCTGAAAGAATGAGTTTTTGGTCTTTAGAACACAAAACGACCACCGTTTGTGTCGATATTGAAAAAGCTGTTTCGCAAGCATGAAATAATGAGTTTTTGGTCTTTAGAACAGAAAACGAGCACCATTTGCGTCGACATCAAAAAAGCTGTTTCGCAAGCCCGAAAGAATGAGTTTTTCGTCTTTAGAACACAAAACTAGCACCGTTTGCGTCGATATCGAAAAAGTTGTTTCGCAAGCCTGAAAGAGATAGTTTTAGAGTTAGAGTTATGAGCAAAAGTCCAAGCCCAAATGAATGCAGGCCAGGGGCAGCTACCAGAAGGGCGCCAGCTGGAAGCACCACACTCACGGGGCATGCCAAAATGTACGAGATCCGTGCTCATCTGCGCTAGCCAAATATATAACTTTTATAGATGTAGCACCTACACCTGCCAAATCAAAAATTAAAAGACACTTAAAATCCCAAGACTTTGAGGTCTTCTAGCCCAAAGCGGGAAAGGCTCACAGTCGCCATTCCTGCGTATGTTCACTCAGGGCATTGAGGCCTTTTCATAGCTACCTCACTCGCCATCCTACGACAATCGGCTCAAGAGTTGCAAACCCTAGCCCTGACCATCAACAGGTTCCTAGGGCCTGCTGCCCCAAGGCCCTTTGTCAAAGCAAATCCAGACCGCCAGACACTCACATCCAGAGTTATGAGCAAATGTCCAAGCCCAAATGAATTCAGGCCTGGGGCAGCTACCACAAGGGCGTCAGCTGGAAGCACCACACTCACGGGGCATGCCAAAATGTACGAGATCCGTGCTCATCTGCGCTAGCCAAATATATTACCTTTATAGCTGTAGCACCTACACCTGCCAAATTAAAAATTAAAAGACACTCCAAATCCCAAGACTTTGGGGCCTTCTAGCCCAAAGCGGGAATGGCTCATAGTCACCATTCCTACACATGTTCACTCAGGGCATTGAGCACTTTCCACAGCTACCTGACTCGCCATACTACGACAATCGGCTCAAAAGTTGCCAACCCCAGCCCTTCCCATCAACAGGCTCCTCTGGACTACTGCCCCAAGGCCCTTTGTCAAAGCAAATCCAGACCGCCAGACACTCACATCCAGAGTTATGAGCAAATGTCCAAGCCCAAATGAATTCAGGCCTGGGGCAGCTACCACAAGGGCGTCAGCTGGAAGCACCACACTCACGGGGCATGCCAAAATGTACGAGATCCGTGCTCATCTGCGCTAGCCAAATATATTACCATTATAGCTGTAGCACCTACACCTGCCAAATCAAAAATTAAAAGACACTCCAAATCCCAAGACTTTGAGGCCTTCTAGCCCAAAGCGGGAAAGGCTCACAGTCACCATTCCTGCGCATGTTCACTCAGGGCATTGAGGCCTTTCTATAGATACCTCACTCGCCATCCTACGACAAACGGTTCAAACGTTGCCAACCCCAGGCCTGCCCATCAACAGGCTCCTCCGGCCTGCTGCCCCAAGGCTGTTTGTCAAAGCAAATCCAGACTGCCAGACACTCACATCCAGAGTTATGAGCAAAAGTCCAAGCCCAAATGAATGCAGGCCTGGGGCAGCTACCAGAAGGGCGCCAGCTGGAAGCACCACACTCACGGGGCATGCCAAAATGTACGTGATCCGTGCTCATCTGCGCTAGCCAAATATATATACTTTATAGCTGTAGCAACTACTCCTGCCAAATCAAAAATTAAAAGACACTCAAAGTCTCAAGGTTTTGAGGCCTTCTAGCCCAAAGCGGGAAAGGCTCACAGTCACCATTCCTGCGCATGTTCACTCAGGGCATTGAGGCCTTTCCATAGCTACCTCACTCGCCATCCTACGACAAACGGCTCAAAAGTTGCCAACCCTAGCCCTGCCCATCAACAGGTTCCTCCGGCCTACTGCCCCAAGGCCCTTTGTCAAAGCAAATCCAGACCGACAGACACTCACATCCAGAGTTATAAGCAAATGTCCAAGCCCAAATGAATGCAGGCCTGGGGCAGCTACCACAAGGGCGTCAGCTGGAAGCACCACACTCACGGGGCATGCCAAAATGTACGAGATCCGTGCTCATCTGCGCTAGCCAAATATATTACCTTTATAGCTGTAGCACCTACACCTGCCAAATCAAAAATTAAAAGACACTCCAAATTCCAAGACTTTGAAGCCTTCTAGCCCAAAGCGGGAAAGGCTCACAGTCACCATTCCTACACATGTTCACACAGGGCATTGAGCACTTTCCACAGCTACCTGACTCGCCATACTACGACAATCGGCTCAAAAGTTGCCAACCCCAGCCCTTCCCATCAACAGGCTCCTCTGGACTACTGCCCCAAGGCCCTTTGTCAAAGCAAATCCAGACTGCCAGACACTCACATCCAGAGTTATGAGCAAATGTCCAAGCCCAAATGAATTCAGGCCTGGGGCAGCTACCACAAGGGCGTCAGCTGGAAGCACCACACTCACGGGGCATGCCAAAATGTACGAGATCCGTGCTCATCTGCGCTAGCCAAATATATTACCTTTATAGCTGTAGCACCTACACCTGCCAAATCAAAAATTAAAAGACACTCCAAATCCCAAGACTTTGAGGCCTTCTAGCCCAAAGCGGGAAAGGCTCACAGTCACCATTCCTGCGCATGTTCACTCAGGGCATCGAGGCTATTCCATAGCTACCTCACTCGCCATCCTACGACCAACCGCTCGAAGGTTGCCAACCCCAGGCCTGCCCATCAACAGGCTCCTCCAGCCTGCTGCCCCAAGGCTGTTTGTCAAAGCAAATCCAGACTGCCAGACACTCACATCCAGAGTTATGAGCAAAAGTCCAAGCCCAAATGAATGCAGGCCTGGGGCAGCTACCAGAAGGGCGCCAGCTGGAAGCACCACACTCACGGGGCATGCCAAAATGTACGTGATCCATGCTCATCTACGCTAGCCAAATATATATACTTTATAGCTGTAGCAACTACTCCTGCCAAATCAAAAATTAAAAGACACTCAAAATCCCAAGACTTTGAGGCCTTCTAGCCCAAAGCGGGAAAGGCTCACAGTCACCATTCCTGCGCATGTTCACTCAGGGCATTGAGCACTTTCCATAGCTACCTCACTCGCCATCCTACGACAATCGGCTCAAAAGTTGCCAACCCCAGGCCTGCCCATCAACAGGCTCCTCCGGCCTGCTGCCCCAAGGCCCTTTGTCAAAGCAAATCCAGGCTGCCAGACACTCACATCCAGAGTTATGAGCAAATGTCCAAGCCCAAATGAATGCAGGCCTGGGGCAGCTACCACAAGGGCGTCAGCTGGAAGCACCACACTCACGGGGCATGCCAAAATGTACGAGATCCGTGCTCATCTGCACTAGCCAAATATATAACCTTTATAGCTGTAGCACCTACTCCTGCCAAATCAAAAATTAAAAGACACTCCAAATTCCAAGACTTTGAAGCCTTCTAGCCCAAAGCGGGAAAGGCTCACAGTCACCATTCCTACACATGTTCACACAGGGCATTGAGCACTTTCCACAGCTACCTGACTCGCCATACTACGACAATCGGCTCAAAAGTTGCCAACCCCAGCCCTTCCCATCAACAGGCTCCTCTGGACTACTGCCCCAAGGCCCTTTGTCAAAGCAAATCCAGACCGCCAGACACTCACATCCAGAGTTATGAGCAAATGTCCAAGCCCAAATGAATTCAGGCCTGGGGCAGCTACCACAAGGGCGTCAGCTGGAAGCACCACACTCACGGGGCATGCCAAAATGTACGAGATCCGTGCTCATCTGCGCTAGCCAAATATATTACCTTTATAGCTGTAGCACCTACACCTGCCAAATCAAAAATTAAAAGACACTCCAAATTCCAAGACTTTGAAGCCTTCTAGCCCAAAGCGGGAAAGGCTCACAGTCACCATTCCTGCGCATGTTCACTCAGGGCATTGAGCACTTTCCAAAGCTACCTCACTCGCCATCCTACGACAATCGGCTCGAAGGTTGCCAACCCCAGCACTGCCCATCAACAGGCTCCTCCGGCCTGCTGCCCCAAGGCCCTTTGTCAAAGCAAATCCAGACTGCCAGACACTCACATCCAGAGTTATGAGCAAAAGTCCAAGCCCAAATGAATGCAGGCCTGGGGCAGCTACCAGAAGGGAGCCAGCTGGAAGCACCACACTAACGGGCATGCCAAAATGTACGTGATCCGTGTTCATCTGCGCTAGCCAAATATATATACTTTATAGCTGTAGCACGTACTCCTGCCAAATCAAAAATTAAAAGACACTCAAAGTCTCAAGGTTTTGAGGCCTTGTAGCCCAAAGCGGGAAAGGCTCACAGTCACCATTGCTGTGCACGTTCACTCAGGGCATTGAGGCCTTTCCATAGCTACCTCACTCACCATCCTACGACAAACGGCTCAAAAGTTGCCAACCCTAGCCCTGCCCATCAACAGGCTCCTCCGGCCTACTGCCCCAAGGCCCTTTGTCAAAGCAAATCCAGACCGACAGACACTCACATCCAGAGTTATAAGCAAATGTCCAAGCCCAAATGAATACAGGCCTGGGGCAGCTACCACAAGGGCGTCAGCTGGAAGCACCACACTCACGGGGCATGCCAAAATGTACGAGATCCGTGCTCATCTGCGCTAGCCAAATATATTACCTTTATAGCTGTAGCAACTACACCTGCCAAATCAAAAATTAAAAGACACTCCAAATCCCAAGACTTTGGGGCCTTCTAGCCCAAAGCGGGAAAGGCTCATAGTCACCATTCCTACACATGTTCACACAGGGCATTGAGCACTTTCCACAGCTACCTGACTCGCCATACTACGACAATCGGCTCAAAAGTTGCCAACCCCAGCCCTTCCCATCAACAGGCTCCTCCGGACTACTGCCCCAAGGCCCTTTGTCAAAGCAAATCCAGACCGCCAGACACTCACATCCAGAGTTATGAGCAAAAGTCCAAGACTAAATGAATGCAGGCCAGGGGCAGCTACCAGAAGGGCGCCAGCTGGAAGCACCACACTCACGGGGCATGCCAAAATGTACTTGATCCGTGGTCATCTTTGCTAGCCAAATATATAACCTTTATAGCTGTAGCACCTACTCATGCCAAATCAAAAATTAAAAGACACTTAAAATCCCAAGAGTATGAGGTCTTCTAGCCCAAAGCGGGAAAGGCTCACAGTCACCATTCCTGCGCATGTTCACTCAGGGCATTGAGCACTTTCTATAGATACCTCACTCGCCATCCTACGACAAACGGCTCAAAGGTTGCCAACCCCAGGCCTGCCCATCAACAGGCTCCTCCTTCCTACTGCCCCAAGGCCCTTTGTCAAAGCAGATCCAGACTGCAAGACACTCATTTCCAGAGTTGTCAGCAAAGGTCCAAGCCCAAATTAATGCAGGCCTGGGGCAGCTACCAGAAGTGAGCCGGCTGGAAGCGCCACACTCACGGGGCATGCCAAAATGTACGTGATCCGTGCTCATCTGCGCTAGCCAAATATATAACCTTTATAGCTGTAGCACCTACTCCTGCCAAATCAAAAATTAAAATACACTCAAAATCCCAAGACTTTGAGGCCTTCTAGCCCAAAGCGGGAAAGGCTCAAAGTACCCATTCCTGCGCGTGTTCACTCAGGGCATCGACGCTTTTCTATAGATACCTCACTCGCCATCCTACAACAAACGGTTCAAACGTTGCCAACCCCAGGCCTGCCCATCAACAGGCTCCTTGGCCTGCTGCCCCAAGGCTGTTTGTCAAAGCAAATCCAGACTGCCAGACACTCACATCCAGAGTTATGAGCAAAAGTCCAAGCCCAAATGATTGCAGGCCTGGGGCATCTACCAGAAGGGCTGGCCACACTCACGGGGCATGCCAAAATGTACGTGATCCGTGCTCATCTGCGCTAGCCAAATATATATACTTTATAGCTGTAGCACCTACTCCTGCCAAATCAAAAATTAAAAGAAAATCAAAGTCACAAGATTTTGAGGCCTTCTAGCCCAAAGCGGGAAAGGCTCACAGTCACCATTCCTGCGCATGTTAACTCAGGACATCGAGGCCTTTCCATAGCTACCTCACTCGCCATCCTACGACAAACGGTTAAAACGTTGACAACCCCAGGCCTGCCCATCAACAGGCTCCTTGGCCTGCTGCCCCAAGGCCGTTTGTCAAAGCAAATCCAGACTGCCAGACACTCACATCCAGAGTTATGAGCAAAAGTCCAAGCCCAAATGAATGCAGGCCTGGGGCAGCTACCAGAAGGGAGCCAGCTGGAAGCACCACACTAACGGGAATGCCAAAATGTGCGTGATCCGTGCTAATCTGCGCTAGCCAAATATATAACCTTTATAGCTGTAGCACCTACTCCTGCCAAAGCAAAAATTAAGACACTCCATATCCCAAGACTTTGAGGCCTTCTAGCCCAAAGCGGGAAAGGCTCAAAGTCACCATTCCTACGCATGTTCACTCAGGGCATTGAGGCCTTTTCATAGCTACGTCACTCGCCATCCTACGACAATCGGCTCAAGAGTTGCAAACCCTAGCCCTGACCATCAACAGGTTCCTAGGGCCTGCTGCCCCAAGGCCCTTTGTCAAAGCAAATCCAGACCGCCAGACACTCACATCCAGAGTTATGAGCAAATGTCCAAGCCCAAATGAATTCAGGCCTGGGGCAGCTACCACAAGGGCGTCAGCTGGAAGCACCACACTCACGGGGCATGCCAAAATGTACGAGATCCGTGCTCATCTGCGCTAGCCAAATATATTACCTTTATAGCTGTAGCACCTACACCTGCCAAATTAAAAATTAAAAGACACTCCAAATCCCAAGACTTTGGGGCCTTCTAGCCCAAAGCGGGAAAGGCTCATAGTCACCATTCCTACACATGTTCACTCAGGGCATTGAGCACTTTCCACAGCTACCTGACTCGCCATCCTACGACAATCGGCTCGAAGGTTGCCAACCCCAGGCCTGCCCATCAACAGGCTCCTCGGGTCTGCTGCCCCAAGGCCCTTTGTCAAAGCAAATCCAGACTGCCAGACACTCACATCCAGAGTTATGAGCAAAAGTCCAAGCCCAAATGAATGCAGGCCTGGGGCAGCTACCAGAAGGGAGCCAGCCTGAAGCACCACACTAACGGGCATGCCAAAATGTACGTGATCCATGCTCATCTGCGCTAGCCAAATATATATACTTTATAGCTGTAGCACCTACTCCTGCCAAATCAAAAATTAAAAGACACTCAAAGTCTCAAGGTTTTGAGGCCTTGTAGCCCAAAGCGGGAAAGGCTCACAGTCACCATTGCTGTGCACGTTCACTCAGGGCATTGAGGCCTTTCCATAGCTACCTCACTCACCATCCTACGACAAACGGCTCAAAAGTTGCCAACCCTAGCCCTGCCCATCAACAGGCTCCTCCGGCCTACTGCCCCAAGGCCCTTTGTCAAAGCAAATCCAGACCGACAGACACTCACATCCAGATTTATAAGCAAATGTCCAAGCCCAAATGAATGCAGGCCTGGGGCAGCTACCACAAGGGCGTCAGCTGGAAGCACCACACTCACGGGGCATGCCAAAATGTACGAGATCCGTGCTCATCTGCGCTAGCCAAATATATTACCTTTATAGCTGTAGCACCTACACCTGCCAAATCAAAAATTAAAAGACACTCCAAATCCCAAGACTTTGGGGCCTTCTAGCCCAAAGCGGGAAAGGCTCATAGTCACCATTCCTACACATGTTCACACAGGGCATTGAGCACTTTCCACAGCTACCTGACTCGCCATACTACGACAATCGGCTCAAAGGTTGCCAACCCCAGCCCTTCCCATCAACAGGCTCCTCCGGACTACTGCCCCAAGGCCCTTTGTCAAAGCAAATCCAGACCGCCAGACACTCACATCCAGAGTTATGAGCAAAAGTCCAAGACTAAATGAATGCAGGCCAGGGGCAGCTACCAGAAGGGCGCCAGCTGGAAGCACCACACTCACGGGGCATGGCCAAATGTACGAGATCCGTGCTCATCTGCGCTAGCCAAATATATTACCTTTATAGCTGTAGCACCTACACCTGCCAAATCAAAAATTAAAAGACACTCCAAATCCCAAGACTTTGGGGCCTTCTAGCCCAAAGCGGGAAAGGCTCATAGTCACCATTCCTACACATGTTCACACAGGGCATTGAGCACTTTCCACAGCTACCTGACTCGCCATACTACGACAATCGGCTCAAAGGTTGCCAACCCCAGCCCTTCCCATCAACAGGCTCCTCCGGACTACTGCCCCAAGGCCCTTTGTCAAAGCAAATCCAGACCGCCAGACACTCACATCCAGAGTTATGAGCAAAAGTCCAAGACTAAATGAATGCAGGCCAGGGGCAGCTACCAGAAGGGCGCCAGCTGGAAGCACCACACTCACGGGGCATGGCCAAATGTACTAGATCCGTGCTCATCTTTGCTAGCCAAATATATAACCTTTATAGCTGTAGCACCTACTCCTGCCAAATCAAAAATTAAAAGACACTCAAAATCCCAAGAGTTTGAGGACTTCTAGCCCAAAGCGGGAAAGGCTCACAGTCACCATTCCTGTGCATGATCACTCAGGGCATTGAGGCCTTTCCATAGTTACCTCACTCGCCATCCTACGACAAACGGCTCAAAAGTTGCCAACCCCAGGCCTGCCCATCAACAGGCTCCTCCAGCCTGCTGCCCCAAGGCCCTTTGTCAAAGCAAATCCAGACTGCAAGACACTAATTTCCAGAGTTGTCAGCAAAGGTCCAAGCCCAAATGAATGCAGGCCTGGGGCAGCTACCAGAAGTGAGCCGGCTGGAAGCGCCACACTCACGGGGCATGCCAAAATGTACGTGATCCGTGCTCATCTGCGCTAGCCAAATATATAACCTTTATATCTGTAGCACCTACTCCTGCCAAATCAAAAATTAAAAGACACTCAAAATCCCAAGACTTTGAGGCCTTCTAGCCCAAAGCGGGAAAGGCTCAAAGTACCCATTCCTGTGCATGATCACTCAGGGCATCGAGGCTTTTCCAGAGTTACCTCACTCGCCATCCTACGACAAATGGCTCAAAAGTTGCCAACCCCAGGCCTGCCCATCAACAGGCTCCTTGGCCTGCTGCTCCAAGGCCGTTTGTCAAACCAATTCCAGACTGCCAGACACTCACATCCAGAGTTATGAGCAAAAGTCCAAGCCCAAATGATTGCAGGCCTGGGGCATCTACCAGAAGGGCTGGCCACACTCACGGGGCATGCCAAAATGTACGTGATCCGTGCTCATCTGCGCTAGCCAAATATATATACTTTATAGCTGTAGCACCTACTCCTGCCAAATCAAAAATTAAAAGAAACTCAAAGTCACAAGATTTTGAGGCCTTCTAGCCCAAAGCGGGAAAGGCTCACAGTCACCATTCCTGTGCACGATCACTCAGGGCATCGAGGCCTTTCCATAGTTACCTCACTCGCCATCCTACGACAAACGGTTCAAAAGTTGCCAACCCCAGGCCTGCCCATCAACAAGCTCCTTGGCCTGCTGCCCCAAGGCCATTTGTCAAAGCAAATCCAGACTGCCAGACACTCACATCCAGATTTATCAGCAATAGTCCAAGCCCAAATGAATGCAGGCCTGGGGCAGCTACCAGAAGGGAGCCAGCTGGAAGCACCACACTAACGGGAATGCCAAAATGTGCGTGATCCGTGCTAATCTGCGCTAGCCAAATATATAACCTTTATAGCTGTAGCACCTACTCCTGCCAAAGCAAAAATTAAGACACTCCATATCCCAAGACTTTGAGGCCTTCTAGCCCAAAGCGGGAAAGGCTCAAAGTCACCATTCCTACGCATGTTCACTCAGGGCATTGAGGCCTTTTCATAGCTACCTCACTCGCCATCCTACGACAATCGGCTCAAGAGTTGCAAACCCTAGCCCTGACCATCAACAGGTTCCTAGGGCCTGCTGCCCCAAGGCCCTTTGTCAAAGCAAATCCAGACCGCCAGACACTCACATCCAGAGTTATGAGCAAATGTCCAAGCCCAAATGAATTCAGGCCTGGGGCAGCTACCACAAGGGCGTCAGCTGGAAGCACCACACTCACGGGGCATGCCAAAATGTACGAGATCCGTGCTCATCTGCGCTAGCCAAATATATTACCTTTATAGCTGTAGCACCTACACCTGCCAAATTAAAAATTAAAAGACACTCCAAATCCCAAGACTTTGGGGCCTTCTAGCCCAAAGCGGGAAAGGCTCATAGTCACCATTCCTAAACATGTTCACTCAGGGCATTGAGCACTTTCCACAGCTACCTGACTCGCCATACTACGACAATCGGCTCAAAAGTTGCCAACCCCAGGCCTGCCCATCAACAGGCTCCTCCGGCCTGCTGCCCCAAGGCCCTTTGTCAAAGCAAATCCAGACTGCCAGACACTCACATCCAGAGTTATGAGCAAAAGTCCAAGCCCAAATGAATGCAGGCCTGGGGCAGCTACCAGAAGGGAGCCAGCCTGAAGCACCACACTAACGGGCATGCCAAAATGTACGTGATCCGTGCTCTTCTGCGCTAGCCAAATATATATACTTTATAGCTGTAGCAACTACTCCTGCCAAATCAAAAATTAAAAGACACTCAAAGTCTCAAGGTTTTGAGGCCTTGTAGCCCAAAGCGGGAAAGGCTCACAGTCACCATTCCTGCGCATGTTCACTCAGGGCATTGAGGCCTTTCCATAGCTACCTCACTCACCATCCTACGACAAACGGCTCAAAAGTTGCCAACCCTAGCCCTGCCCATCAACAGGCTCCTCCGGCATACTGCCCCAAGGCCCTTTGTCAAAGCAAATCCAGACCGACAGACACTCACATCCAGATTTATAAGCAAATGTCCAAGCCCAAATGAATGCAGGCCTGGGGCAGCTACCACAAGGGCGTCACCTGGAAGCACCACACTCACGGGGCATGCCAAAATGTACGAGATCCGTGCTCATCTGCGCTAGCCAAATATATTACCTTTATAGCTGTAGCACCTACACCTGCCAAATCAAAAATTAAAAGACACTCCAAATCCCAAGACTTTGGGGCCTTCTAGCCCAAAGCGGGAAAGGCTCATAGTCACCATTCCTACACATGTTCACACAGGGCATTGAGCACTTTCCACAGCTACCTGACTCGCCATACTACGACAATCGGCTCAAAGGTTGCCAACCCCAGCCCTTCCCATCAACAGGCTCCTCCGGACTACTGCCCCAAGGCCCTTTGTCAAAGCAAATCCAGACCGCCAGACACTCACATCCAGAGTTATGAGCAAAAGTCCAAGACTAAATGAATGCAGGCCAGGGGCAGCTACCAGAAGGGCGCCAGCTGGAAGCACCACACTCACGGGGCATGGCCAAATGTACTTGATCCGTGGTCATCTTTGCTAGCCAAATATATAACCTTTATAGCTGTAGCACCTACTCCTGCCAAATCAAAAATTAAAAGACACTTAAAATCCCAAGAGTTTGAGGTCTTCTAGCCCAAAGCGGGAAAGGCTCACAGTCACCATTCCTGCGCATGTTCACTCAGGGCATTGAGGCCTTTCCATAGCTACCTCACTCGCCATCCTACGACAAACGGCTCAAAAGTTGCCAACCCCAGGCCTGCCCATCAACAGGCTCCTCCTTCCTACTGCCCCAAGGCCCTTTGTCAAAGCAGATCCAGACTGCAAGACACTAATTTCCAGAGTTGTCAGCAAAGGTCCAAGCCCAAATTAATGCAGGCCTGGGGCAGCTACCAGAAGTGAGCCGGCTGGAAGCGCCACACTCACGGGGCATGCCAAAATGTACGTGATCCGTGCTCATCTGCGCTAGCCAGATATATAACCTTTATATCTGTAGCACCTACTCCTGCCAAATCAAAAATTAAAATACACTCAAAATCCCAAGACTTTGAGGCCTTCTAGCCCAAAGCGGGAAAGGCTCAAAGTACCCATTCCTGCGTGTGTTCACTCAGGGCATTGAGGCCTTTTCAAAGCTACCTCACTCGCCATCCTACGACAAATGGCTCAAAAGTTGCCAACCCCAGGCCTGCCCATCAACAGGCTCCTTGGCCTGCTGCCCCAAGGCCGTTTGTCAAAGCAAATCCAGACTGCCAGACACTCACATCCAGAGTTATGAGCAAAAGTCCAAGCCCAAATGATTGCAGGCCTGGGGCATCTACCAGAAGGGCTGGCCACACTCACGGGGCATGCCAAAATGTACGTGATCCGTGCTCATCTGCGCTAGCCAAATATATATACTTTATAGCTGTAGCACCTACTCCTGCCAAATCAAAAATTAAAAGACACTCAAAATCCCAAGACTTTGAGGCCTTCTAGCCCAAAGCGGGAAAGGATCACAGTCACCATTCCTGTGCACGATCACTCAGGACATCGAGGCCTTTCCATAGTTACCTCACTCGCCATCCTACGACAAATGGCTCAAAAGTTGCCAACCCCAGGCCTGCCCATCAAAAGGCTCCTTGGCCTGCTGCCCCAAGGCCGTTTGTCAAAGCAAATCCAGACTGCCAGACACTCACATCCAGAGTTATGAGCAAAAGTCCAAGCCCAAATGAATGCAGGCCTGGGGCAGCTACCAGAAGGGAGCCAGCTGGAAGCACCACACTAACGGGAATGCCAAAATGTGCGTGATCCGTGCTAATCTGCGCTAGCCAAATATATAACCTTTATAGCTGTAGCACCTACTCCTGCCAAATCAAAAATTAAGACACTCAAAATCCCAAGACTTTGAGGCCTTCTAGCCCAAAGCGGGAAAGGCTCACCGTCACCATTCCTGCGCACGTTCACTCAGGGCATCGAGGCCTTTCCATAGCTACCTCACTCGCCATCCTACGACAAACGGCTCAAAAGTTGCCAACCCCAGGCCTGCCCATCAACAGGCTCCTTGGCCTGCTGCCCCAAGGCCCTTTGTCAAAGCAAATCCAGACTGCCAGACACTCACATCCAGAGTTATGAGCAAAAGTCCAAGCCCAAATGAATGCAGGCCTGGGGCATCTACCAGAAGGGCTGGCCACACTCACGGGGCATGCCAAAATGTACGTGATCCGTGCTCATCTGCGCTAGCCAAATATATATACTTTATAGCTGTAGCACCTACTCCTGCCAAATCAAAAATTAAAAGAAACTCAAAATCCCAAGACTTTGAGGCCTTCTAGCCCAAAGCGGGAAAGGCTCACAGTCACCATTCCTGCACATGTTCACTCAGGACATCGAGGCCTTTCCATAGCTACCTCTCTCGCCATCCTACGACAATCGGCTCAAGAGTTTCCAATCCCAGGCCTGCCCATCAACAAGCTCCTTCGGCCTGCTGCCCCAAGGCCCTTTGTCAAAGCAAATCCAGACTGCCAGACACTCACTTCCAGAGTTATCAGCAATAGTCCAAGCCCAAATGAATGCAGGCCTGGGGCAGCTACCAGAAGGGAGCCAGCTGGAAGCACCACACTAACGGGAATGCCAAAATGTACGTTATTCGTGCTAATCTGCGCTAGCCAAATATATAACCTTTATAGCTGTAGCACCTACTCCTGCCAAAGCAAAAATTAAGACACTCCATATCCCAAGACTTTGAGGCCTTCTAGCCCAAAGCGGGAAAGGCTCAAAGTCACCATTCCTGCGCATGATCACTCAGGGAACTGAGCCCTTTCCAAAGCTACATCACTTGCCATCCTACGACAAACGGCTCAAGAGTTGCAAACCCCAGTTCTGCCCATCAACAGGCTCCTCCAGCCTGCTGCCCCAAGGCCCTTTGTCAAAGCAAATCCAGACTGCCAGACACTCACATCCAGAGTTATGAGCAAAGGTCCAAGCCCAAATGATTGCAGGCCTGGGGCATCTACCAGAAGGGCTGGCCACACTCACGGGGCATGCCAAAATGTACGTGATCCATGATCATCTGCGCTAGCCAAATATATATACTTTATAGCTGTAGCAACTACTAATGCCAAATCAAAAATTAAAAGACACTCAAAATCCCAAGACTTTGAGGCCTTCTAGTCCAAAGCGGGAAAGGCTCACAGTCACCATTCCTGCGCATGTTCACTCAGGGCATTGAGGCCTTTCCATAGCTACCTCACTCGCGATCCTACGACAAACGGCTCAAAAGTTGCCAACCCCATGCCTGCCCATCAACAGGCTCCTCCGGCCTGCTGTGATAAAGCCCTTTGTCAAATCAAGTCCAGACCGCCAGTCGCTCACATCCAGAGTTATGAGCAATAGTCCAAGCCCAAATGAATGCAGGCCTGGGGCAGTTACCAGAAGGGCGCCAGCTGGAAGCACCACACTCACGGGGCATGGCCAAATGTACGAGATCCGTGCTCATCTGCGCTAGCCAAATATATAACCTTTATTGCTGTAGCACCTACTCCTGCCAAAGCAAAAATTAAAAGACACCCCAAATCCCAAGACTTTGAGGCCTTCTAGCCCAAAGCGGGAAAGGCTCACAGTCACCATTCCTGCACATGTTCACTCAGGGCATCGAGGCCTTTCCATAGCTACCTCACTCGCCACCAAGAAGGTCTGAAATTCTGTTAGTCGACGGCAGGTGCTTATAAATGGTGGTATTTCTCTCTCTCTCGCTCACACAACCACAGCTCTGTTCAGGTGACGAAGATGCTCACCGGTGCCGCCTCTGACACGGCTGCCTGGGTTACCAACATGGGTAACGAGCACGGCCAGGTCCTCATGAGCATCCTCACCTACTCGTAGGGCTCCGAGGGCCTGGACACCATGGCGGCCGGATTGATGGCGCGGTAACGAGTCGCCGAGGTTCCTCCCCTGTCCTCATGTATGTTGACCGCGACTGCTGCAGCCGAGACGGCATGTCGAATACAGTTTCATGTAAGAACTGAGATGATTTTAGGTTTTCATCTGGCTGACATTTCTGCTGGCTGACATCTTCATCTAACTCACTCTGATGTCTGTGTCATAGGTGTGGTGGAACCTCGTGGTTTGTCTGGACATTTGGCACCTGATGCGACGTTTCGCTTGTGGTGTCACAAGCGAAAGCCACGAGCTCTACCCCACTTTCATGAAGCAGTTGTCTCACTGCATCTTCGAAGTGGACTCCGGAGATGCCCGCCGTCTCACCGAGGCCAAGCGGTCGGATCTGGGGAGGAAGCACGGGATGGTCAACCTGAGTGACGCTGAGGTGGTCCAGAGGATCTCCAAGGAGGAGTGAAGGCTCCACTGTCGGCGCAGGACGCGTGGGTTGGAGAACACTGCGCTCCTCATCCAGAACCTCCTGGACACCTTCAAAGGACCGGCAGGCCGGAACACCCTGAACATCCCGTTGCTGGATGATCTCCGCATCCAGGACGTCTGGGACACGCAGAGACGTCACCTCAGCTGCATCCAGGACCCGCCAGCCGTGCAGCTGTACATGCAGATTGGGACGCTGACGAAAGGCGGCATCAGCCTCCCAGTCTATCGCTGTGCGAGGGGATCAACCTCTCTGGAGTCTTTCCACCTCCACCTGGACCACTTCATCCCAGGTAAAGGCGGCTCCCTTTCCAAAAAACATAAAAAGCTCATTATTACGCGCTCATTTGTGTGTATTTGTTTGTGTTTTCATCGTATGAAGCTAAATCCAATATTTCATTGCTAAATGTGCTTCCTCAGGGACATCTTCTAGTGCCAGGTACTTTCAGGCGTTCCTTGTGGACGGAATGGTCAGGTGGAATGAGGATTGTGCAGCGGCAGCGGCGCCTGCGGATGCAGCTGAAACAAGGACGTCTCTGCATTCCTACTGTGGCCACCTCAAACACGCCCTCAACCAGAAGAGCCAATGGGTGCTTGGACATCAGATGGTTGAGGATTTCACCAAGCCCGCTTCATATACAGGTAACCGATGTGGAAAACATTTATCTTTTTTTCATCATCACACATCGGAGAAAAGGTTTTTAACAGTTCCTCTGTGCTTTCTGCTTCATCACAGGTGAACTCATCGGGCTCGAGTACCTGTTCCGGCAGACGGGCAGTGTGTTTGAGGAGATCAACTTGGATCCTGACGCTCCGGATGAGGGTGCTGCCGTTTCCACCCTTGAGGATGAGGATGAGGGGATACAATCCGATGAGGGGGACCCCACCATCTTCCCACCAGATTCCTCCTCCTCCTCCTCCTCCTCCTCCTCTATGGCAGCATCCCAGTCAGGTGCACCCAGGTCTGAGTCACCCCCTTCCTCTCCCGAAGTATCTGGAAGCCAGGCTCCTCCTCTCCAGAACTCCTCAGAGTGCGTGACCTCAGCTGTGCAACCACTTTCTGGTCACTGGACAGCCTGCAGAAGGGAGAAACATCACCAAGTCAGCATATACAAAAGTCCAGTTGCATCAGATTTTTTTGGGATTACTAAGTTCCAAAAAAACACGGTTGTTAAGGTTGAGTCTTACTTGTACGTGAGTACAGCGGGGAACAGGCAGCTATAGGTGGGGGGCAGCTGCCCAACGATGCCCTGTGACCACCCTCCGACCTTCTTCTTGCACCGATGGCATTCTAGGTACTCCGTGGCCATGAGGTACCAGCCGTCGATGCCCAGGACCCTCCGGATGATCCTGCACAGCCCAGCCTTGGTCATGGACCCGGTGCACAAAGGCTGGGGGCAAGACAGCTGTAGACGCCAGATCCTGTGAGGCATCCAGAGGAACAGCCGACAAGCGAAGAAGGGGCCGGGGGAAGCGGGAGGCTGGTTGTAGACCGGCCGTGGCAGGGGGGGGTACCACCACAGGTTTAGGTCGTCGGTGAGACGAGGCCTCCCTGCCAAACAGCGTCCGGCCGATCCACTCCTGCTGATCCGGGCTCAGAGCTGCCCGCCAGGACTCGGGCAGCATCTGCAGAAATTAAGATGACACTTTCAACATCGCATTGAGTCCCTTACAGTTAACTGCTAGAAGATTTACTCTCGACTCTTAACTCACCTCAGCACCGTCGGCAGGTGGCAGAGGATCCTGTATGAACAGGGCGTGGGCGTCCTCCACCGTGGCTGGCTCTGGAGCGTTATGTGTGGAGTCTCCCTGTCCAGCTGTGGCCTCCAGCAGCTCCTCATCGGTGGGGTCACCCAGCTGGACAGAGACACCAGCGTCTCTCGGAGGCAGAGAGGTGGTGGAGGCAGGACATGCCTGTGCACCTGAGGCTGAAGCACAAAAGACATGTTTCAGTACCATAACAAAGTGTTATCTGCAGCTCAAACACCCAAACACAAACATCTCATGTAGAAGGTATGCAGCCAAAAAGAAGAAAAAGAAGCAGGCTGAGGACTAGTGATGATTAATGGTTAAAAAGAATTGCATGAGGGAAGGACTCTGGTGGGTGGGTGACTACAAGACAAAGAAACAGGTGCTGTTTATCTACAGGTGATGTCGTGAGGAGTTGACAGGTGAGCAGCTCCAGCACCGTTAGTGATGAGTGATTTACTGGACTTACTGTTTCACCTCTGGTTCATCTGACTTTGTGCATTTTTGTGAAATAAAATTGGAGAAAACAGTCAGCATCAGTTGTAAAATGTTTTTGTCAACACTTTGTCCAAAAAGAAACGACATGCTTGTTACGTACACTTCTCCGTGTCAGCAGCTGCCGCCCTGACCAGCTCCTCATCGCTGGGTTCCACACGAGTCTTTGAGGAGAGAGCTGGTGAGAGGTTCTGCTGGAGGCTGTAAATGAAATCGTAAAAACAACAAAATGACATCATCAATGTGGCAATTCTTCAGAATTCCATCACACCTGCTGGAATTGCAGGCATAGTTGAGGAGCTCAGCCTCTTCAACGCGGCCTGCATCTCCACCCCAGACAGAGAACGCCTTGTAGACACGAAGGCTGCAAAACTGAAGTGAGACAGCATGTTGTTTCTCTCTAGCTAAACTTTCATTCTGGAGGTAACACAGATAAACTTGATTACATTTAGACCTTTAAATCTCTTAATTTAAAAGATGACACATACTGTGATGCAGTCCTGGAAACAGGCCTCGGCGCTGAGACAGACGCTCCCCCTGAGGAGGTAGAAGAGGTAGAGGTGGTGGTGCTGGTGGTGGTGGCGGCGGCGGCGGAAGCAGCAGCAGCAGCCGTGGCACCGGTCCTCTGTCTGTCTCTGCGCCGAACGTATCCCACAGCTTTCTCCATCTGGGAACCTGGAGCAGGCGAAGTCCTCCGCAGGTAGTTGACAAATCTGTGCAGATGAGACAGAATGTCAGCTGACTCTGACATCACAGCAACATCCACAGGTGCCAACATTATATCCTATCATAGAGGCTCTGAAGGGTCTCATATTTAAAGTCGCCAAAGCCAACAAGAGCCTGTCCCTCCTGGCCAGGCTGTAGAGACCTGGCATGCGCCTCCTCAAATGCCCGGTGGAACCTGACTGCCTCCAGAAAGTCAGGGTAGGCTGAGGAATAACGCAGGAGGGCGTCCTACAAGTACGCAAGATAGCATTAGTCCTTAAAAATGAATAGAATAAAATAAGAAAAAGAGATGAAATGCTACCTTGTTGGCCATGAGCGGAGACTGAGACCCTGTCCTCTCACGCTCCTTCTGGTGGGAGGCGACCAGATTAACGGCGTAGCCCACGTCGTTCTCCAGCAGCCAGAGAAAGGTTCTCCCCAGTTACCTGCTGAGGATGAGGGTGTCGTTGGAGACATCCCCACCCTCCCGGACGACTTGGGTTTGGCCCTGTAGGCTCCCTTCTGGGGTCCCACACCCTGAGCCTCTCTGGAGGCTTTAAGGATGAGGGTCCCTTTAGGAGCCCGTCTGAAGGTAGGATGTTCAGACTAAAAACATTGGATTAGAGTAATAATAAAATAATGAGAGAATTATGATTGCATCAAACACATAACAATTGTAAAAGCTCTTCTGGCAATATCATAATGAAGTTTAAGTCACAGCCATTTTCAGTGGCTTATTCAAAGATGAATCTAATGGAAAGAAGTATAAAATAACAATAAACAATGTTATTAAGAAGCTGTATCACAGCACTTCAGCCACCTTAATCATCCCTCCTCACAGTTTAAATGGAAAAAGACTCAGGGAATAAAAAGCAGACTAAACCCTGTTAAATACACAGGATGAAATGTTCATTTAGCCCCCTTTTAACTGGGTTTGTCAAGTTTTAAACCGACTTTGTAGAGAAATAACACTCATAAAGGATCACAGCATTGTATTTTGGTGTTGGACTAAAAACGCATCACTTCGTATGATAAATGCTGTAATATGAGTTCCTACAATCAATAATTACAGTGAAATTCGGCTGTTTTGTCCAGTTTAAACCCACGGATCGGTTCAAATAGTCATGTAATATATGAAGGCTGTTGGTGTTCTGCTGAGTTAACCAGGGGAAAACGAGTAATTACATGAATTTAGCTCTTACCGGGGTGGAAATAGGCGGTGTCTTTAGCTGCTCTGAGCGAGTAACGGACAATTTCCGATGTTGGCCGAGTGCGGCCGAAGCTTGTCCAAGAAGAATAACCAAAGAAGGGAACGATCTACAGATCTCAAACTGGTTCCATCATAAAGTACTAGTTCTGCTGAAGAGACCCATATGTGTCTCACCCTGATAGGACCTAAACTTACCAAGTTATGAAGGCTTGAACGTCAAGCCTTTAATCAGAGTATTTTAATATTTTAATGTCGGGTCTCCCATCGTTTTACATTTCTAATCATACCTAAAGAAAGGAAAGATATACACGTCTCAAACTGGTTCCATCATAAAGTACTAGTTCTGCTGAAGAGAACCATATGTGTCTCACCCTGATAGGACCTAAACCTACCAAGTTATGAAGGCTTAAACGTCAGGACTTTAATCATAGTGTTTTAAAAAGTTAATGTCGGGTCTCTGGTCGCTGTACATTTCTGATCATACCTAAAGGAAGGAAAGATATACATGTCTCAAACTGGTTCCATCATAAAGTACTAGTTCTGCTGAAGAGAACCATATGTGTATCACCCTGATAGGACCTAAACTTACCAAGTTATGAAGGCTTAAACATCAAGACTTTAATCAGAGTATTATAATATTTTAATGTCGGGTCTCCCATCGTTTTACATTTCTGATCATAACTAAAGTAGTACTTTATGATGGAACCATACGTGTCTCACCCTGATAGGACATAAACTTACCACGTTATGAAGGCTTAAACGTCAAGACTTTAATCATAGTGTTTTAAAAAGTTAATGTCGGGTCTCTGGTCGCTGTACATTTCTGATCATACCTAAAGAAAGGAAAGATCTACAAATCTCAAGCTGGTTCCATCATAAAGTATTAGTTCTGCTGAAGAGAACCATACGTGTCTCACCCTGATAGGACCTAAACTTACCAAGTTATGAAGGCTTGAACGTCAAGCCTTTAATAAGAGTATTTTAATATTTTAATGTCGGGTCTCCCATCGTTTTACATTTCTAATCATACCTAAAGAAAGGAAAGATATACACGTCTCAAACTGGTTCCATCATAAAGTACTAGTTCTGCTGAAGAGAACCATATGTGTCTCACCCTGATAGGACCTAAACCTACCAAGTTATGAAGGCTTAAATGTCAGGACTTTAATCATAGTGTTTTAAAAAGTTAATGTCGGGTCTCTGGTCGCTGTACATTTCTGATCATACCTAAAGGAAGGAAAGATATACACGTCTCAAACTGGTTCCATCATAAAGTACTAGTTCTGCTGAAGAGAACCATATGTGTATCACCCTGATAGGACCTAAACTTACCAAGTTATGAAGGCTTAAACATCAAGACTTTAATCAGAGTATTATAATATTTTAATGTCGGGTCTCCCATCGTTTTACATTTCTGATCATAACTAAAGTAGTACTTTATGATGGAACCATACGTGTCTCACCCTGATAGGACATAAACTTACCACGTTATGAAGGCTTAAACGTCAAGACTTTAATCATAGTGTTTTAAAAAGTTAATGTCGGGTCTCTGGTCGCTGTACATTTCTGATCATACCTAAAGAAAGGAAAGATCTACAAATCTCAAGCTGGTTCCATCATAAAGTATTAGTTCTGCTGAAGAGAACCATACGTGTCTCACCCTGATAGGACCTAAACTTACCACGTTATGAAGGCTTAAACGTCAAGACTTTAATCATAGTGTTTTAAAAAGTTAATGTCGGGTCTCTGGTCGTTGTACATTTCTGATCATACCTAAAGAAAGGAAAGATATACACGTCTCAAACTGGTTCCATCGTAAAGTACTAGTTCTGCTGAAGAGAACCATATGTGTCTCACCCTGATAGGACCTAAACTTACCAAGTTATGAAGGCTTAAACATCAAGACTTTAATCAGAGTATTATAATATTTTAATGTCGGGTCTCCCATCGTTTTACATTTCTGATCATAACTAAAGTAGTACTTTATGATGGAACCATACGTGTCTCACCCTGATAGGACATAAACTTACCACGTTATGAAGGCTTAAACGTCAAGACTTTAATCATAGTGTTTTAAAAAGTTAATGTCGGGTCTCTGGTCGCTGTACATTTCTGATCATACCTAAAGAAAGGAAAGATCTACAAATCTCAAGCTGGTTCCATCATAAAGTATTAGTTCTGCTGAAGAGAACCATACGTGTCTCACCCTGATAGGACCTAAACTTACCACGTTATGAAGGCTTAAACGTCAAGACTTTAATCATAGTGTTTTAAAAAGTTAATGTCGGGTCTCAGGTCGCTGTACATTTCTGATCATACCTAAAGAAAGGAAAGATCTACAGATCTCAAACTGGTTCCATCATAAAGTACTAGTTCTGCTGAAGAGACCCATATGTGTCTCACCCTGATAGGACCTAAACTTACCAAGTTATGAAGGCTTGAACGTCAAGCCTTTAATCAGAGTATTTTAATATTTTAATGTCGGGTCTCCCATCGTTTTACATTTCTAATCATACCTAAAGAAAGGAAAGATATACACGTCTCAAACTGGTTCCATCATAAAGTACTAGTTCTGCTGAAGAGAACCATATGTGTCTCACCCTGATAGGACCTAAACCTACCAAGTTATGAAGGCTTAAACGTTAGGACTTTAATCATAGTGTTTTAAAAAGTTAATGTCGGGTCTCTGGTCGCTGTACATTTCTGATCATACCTAAAGGAAGGAAAGATATACACGTCTCAAACTGGTTCCATCATAAAGTACTAGTTCTGCTGAAGAGAACCATATGTGTATCACCCTGATAGGACCTAAACTTACCAAGTTATGAAGGCTTAAACATCAAGACTTTAATCAGAGTATTATAATATTTTAATGTCGGGTCTCCCATCGTTTTACATTTCTGATCATAACTAAAGTAGTACTTTATGATGGAACCATACGTGTCTCACCCTGATAGGACATAAACTTACCAAGTTATGAAGGCTTAAACATCAAGGCTTTAATCAGAGTTTTATAATATTTTAATATTGGGGCTCCCGTCGTTGTACATTTCTGATCATCACTAAAGAAGGGAAAGATCTACAGATCTCAAACTGGTTCCATCATAAAGTACTAGTTCTGCTGAAGAGACCCATATGTGTCTCACCCTGATAGGACCTAAACTTACCAAGTTATGAAGGCTTAAACATCAAGGCTTTAATCAGAGTTTTATAATATTTTAATATTGGGGCTCCCGTCGTTGTACATTTCTGATCATCACTAAAGAAGGGAAAGATCTACAGATCTCAAACTGGTTCCATCATAAAGTACTAGGTCTGTTGAAGAGAACCATATGTGTCTCACCCTAATAGGACCTAAACTTACCAAGTTATGAAGGCTGAATCGTGGGAAAAGATGGACCGCGAAGGATACTCACAACTTATCCTTCAAATCATGCAAAAGAAGGACACATTTGTCAGCAGCATCTGACAGACCTTCTGCGCCGTGCTGTGATGTAATCAGCCCACAAGTACGGATTTGGAAGGATCCAGCCCCTGAATTGGGACACACCCTCGGCCTGCACATGGATCCTCCTCCTTCCTGTATATTGACCAATAGGAGAGGAGCTGGAGAGAAGAAGGCAGCCCTCCTCATTTGCATAATGAAGCAGAAATGCATACGGTAAAGGAAAAAGAGAGACGAGGAAATGTCAAAAGAAAAAAGGCTTGTGTAAGGAAAAGGAAAAAGAAAACATTTACATTTCTTGATGAAAACGCATGTCTAATGAAAACGAAAAAGAAAACATTTACATTTCTTGATGAAAACGCATGTTTAAGGAAAAGGAAAAACAATATATATATACATTTCTTGATGAAAACGCATGTGTAAGGAAAAGGAAAAACAAAACATTTACATTTCTTGATGAAAAACGCATGTGTAAGGAAAAGGAAAAACAAAACATTTACATTTCTTGATGAAAACGCATGTGTAAGGAAAAGGAAATACAAAATATATATATTTCTGCTTTTATTTTTAATTTTGTCAGGATCGGTCCTCCATAGTTCCCTCGCTGAGGTCCAGGAAAACCTGAGAGAGTACACGACGACTGAAGAGCCACCTTCTCACCCTACAGAAGGGGCAGAATAATCCCCTACGCGTGAGGAGAAGTCATCATACCCATAGGTTAGTCTACACCTTGGGTTCAACAATCTGCAAAAGTATTCATACCCACATAAGGGCAGAATAATCCCCTGGTATGAATCCCAGGCTCCAGGTCAGTCTACACCTGTGAGTTGAAGACCAGGACAGCATACAGCAGAAGAGGTGGAAGAGATTGAGCTTCCCTCTCACAAGGTGGTTGTAGCTGCTGTTGAAGCAACCCCCGAGGGGTCTTCTTGCATGTTCGTTTATTCACCGTAAGCTGAAAGAATTCACACTTATTGAAATAACCCACTCAGACACCGTTATATTGAATGTAAGTACCTGGCCCAGGGGACGCTCTCTCATGTGGTAACCCAACACACACCGAGACGACTTCAGAGCTTCTCCCTGGGGCCATTGCTTTTATTGAAACACACATAAAAATGAATAGCCCCTGTTTACAGTTTGTTTCACACATATTTCATACAGACTGTTCCGGCTTACCATATTTGGACAGCTATTGTCCTGCACCTGGATTCTGCTTTTCTGCTGATATGAGAAGGGAGTACTTGGCCAGTTAATCTTCTCGCATTCTTTTCCCACCATTACAGTTCTTCAGTCTTTCTCTACTTCACCACACTCACGGCCAAGTTGGTGCAACAACACTTCTGCAGGCCACAATCTCTTATACTCACACAGGTTATACATTTTATTTCCCACACTGTTTATGAACATAATAATAACACACTGGTTATGAACATAATAATTAATGCACACACATAATATATCTCCACACTGCTCTCCCACCCAGAACAGAACTGAACTAAAAATAAAAACTTTCTATTTTTCTATTTACAGGGTTTGTTCGCTCATTGTATATTCCAGGACTTGTATTAAGTACTTTGATGAAAGTATGAGCTGAAAGGCAAAAACCCTACCCCATATGGGTTGGATTTTGGAAGGCTCATGCAGTATTTCCTGTGGGGTATTTTAGGGTGAAGTCATTATTAAGACTTCAAAAGGGGGAAATTGTTGGAAAATATTCATGCTATGCTTATACGATCTGTATTGCTATGCTCAAGTATGTTTAATAATGTGTGAAATAAAATGTATTGTGTAACTTAGAGGCCTGCTAACAGGCTTCTTTGTGTATATTTCTGTAAGATTTCTGCAGATTTCAGAGCTTTTTAATCCACAAAGATTTCCCTCATACTGTTAATACGGGTTAAAGACCTAGCAAGATGGCTGAGAAAGCACCGGAGCAGGACTCTATGGAGCAGGCACTCTTCTACAAAAAGTGATTTTAGCATTTGATATTTAGAGAGAACTTTACTCAAAATATCTATATCCCCCTCTAGCCAAGACCTACAGCATGCGCTGGGGCGGTTCGCAGCCAAGTGTGAAGCGGCTCGGATGAAGATCAGCTCCTCTAATTCCGAGGCCATGGTTCTTGACCAGAAAAGGGTGGCTTGTCCTCTTCAGGTTGGAGGGGAGTTCCTGCCTCAAGTGGAGGAGTTCAAGTATCTCGGGGTCTTGTTCACGAGTGAGGGAAGAATGGAGCGGGAGATCGACAGACGGATTGGTGCGGCTGCCACAGTAATGGGGGCGCTGTGCCGGTCCATTGTGGTGAAGAGAGAGCTGAGCCGAAAAGCGAAGCTCTTGATTTACTGGTCGGTCTACGTTCCTACCCTCACCTATGGCCATGAACTTTCGGTCATGAAGGAAAGAACGAGATCCCGGATACAAGCAGCTGAAATGAGCTTCCTCCGTAGGGTGGTCGGGCACTCCCTTAGAGATAGGGTGAGGAGCTCGGCCATCCGGTAGGGGCTCGGAGTAGAGCCCCTACTTACTACTGCTACTAAGTACCACAGTGTGATCTGATGTGAAAACTGGGGCACATATGCCATACAAACTGGGTGGGAGTACATAATAAGCACTATTACCGCATAACCATGCCACTCCTTCTATCCAATATGCGCCATTTTGCATAAAGGTTGTAATCTGAAATGTTGTTTTACAATTTGTACTTGTACCCAAGTAAATAGAGTTGTTCCCTTTGTTTTTGTTGTAACACTGGGCATGCTGCTTTATGTCCTTTAAATATGCATTGAAAGGGGAGACTTTATCTTCTTCTGTAATATTGAAAGCTCTCCAGAAATCGGGACAAGTACAATTATGAGGGTTGCACGTATAATTTAAACTCTGGTTTGCTGCTGGAAACTGACCTGGGAAGATAAATTGATCGCGACATGCATATCCTAGTGCTCTAGAGGAGGAGGCGCAACTTGCCTGTGAATCATTCATAGCTTTGACATATATGGTGGGGCCTTGGGAGTGCACGGGCATTATGGAACACACATAACAATCAGTTTTATTTTGAGTTTTAGCTGTGTCATACACATAACGATACCAGTAATTCTGCAAAAATGGATGTGCGTCATGTTCTTCCGTCAGTGGTCTGAGATGGGTCCCATCTGTTGTCCTCTCTCCTGGGTCCTGCAATGGTAAAAGGAAAAGTACTGCTGCCAATATAAGGCTCAGGCTTATCAGTCCTGTCCACATGTTACAGAGAGACATTTTATAAGTGGGCGCAGATCAGCTGTTTTCTTCACTGGTTTGAGACGCTGGGCCCTATGGGTCCTCCAGCCCCTTTGTAGCCGGGCTTCCTCTGCTACCCCGTCGGTTGGTTTGGCTCCTGTAATGGTAATACTGGCTTACAGTGGCTTTTATGGATCCAGGAAGGCCTCTGCTATTTTCAAAGCTGTAGGCGTTGTCAGGAGCACCTGGAACAGCCCTTCCCAGCGGGGAGTACTCCAATCTTTCCTGTGGAGTGTCTTAATCAGGACCAGGTCTCCAGGCCGCAGGTCGTTCTGTGGAATAGGAGCAGAGGTTATCGGCAGACCACTGGACATTTGTGCTTCTTTTGTCTGCAACATTTTATTCATTCACTCAGCTAATGAAGTTTCCTGTTGTGCTTTCTCTATTTCATTCATGTCAGAGGGCAGAGGGAACGGTCTGCTATGTACTATTTCAAACCTAATGCTGTAGAACACAGTTCTATTATTTTGTTTACAAAATGAGCCCCATTATCTGATCTTATAATCTGTGGAATACCATACGTGGGGAAGAAATGTGTCACCAGGCTCTTAGCTACTGTGAGTGCATCACAATGCTTTGCAGGGTATATTTCAACCCATCTAGAAAATGCATCTATTACCACTAGGCAATATTTCTTCCCCTGTGACCATGATAGTTCGATGAAATCCATATGTATGGTATGAAATGGGTGTGCTGCTGCTGGGAACTGTCCTCTTTTGGGCCTCATGTTCCCTTGTGAGTTATGTTTGCAACAGATTATGCATGATCTGCAAAGGTTCTTTGCATAGTCAGAAAACTTTATACTGTAGAATTGGTGTTTTACCAGATGAGACATATTTCCCCCTGACACATGGCTTTTTCCATGTGTCACCACTGCTGCTATCTGGTGTAAGTTTTTCAGTAGGATAGGTTTATTTTCTAGCTGGTATATATCATCCTTTTTCTGTGCTCCTCTTCTTAGCCATGCCTTTATCTCTGTGCTAGGTGCTGACTTTTGTGCATCTTTCAGTACTTCCATGTCTATAAATAGCAGGTCGGACATTTTCAGTGTCAGAGGTATGCGGAAATGTCTGCAAAGGTATTTCCCTTTGTTTCTGTACTACCAGATGTTTGATGCGCTTTGCATTTACAGAGTGCTATTTTTCCTGGCAGCTGTATTGCTGATAATAATCTTTTCAGGAGATTAAAATGTGTTAGTTCCGTTCCTGATGATGTTTTAAAACCTCTATTTTGCCAAATCTTAGCATGGTGATGTACTGATCCGAACACGTATTGGCTGTCTGTGTATATAGTATTTTTATATAGTCAGTCAGTCATTTTCTACCGCTTATTCCATAGTGGGTCACGGGGGAGCTGGTGCCTATCTCCAGCAGTTTATGGGCGAAAGGCAGAGTATAGTATATAGGTATTTTTCCCCCATGTAATTCGCATGCTCTTACGACAGCATATAATTCTGCTGTTTGTGCTGAGCATGTATTTGGTAGAGATTTAGCTTCTATTATCCTATCGATGGTTGTCACTGCATAACCAACTCTATTCTTTCCATATTCATCTTTAGATGCTGAGCCATCTACAAAACACCGTTTGTGAGATTGGTAATGGTGTTTGGGAAATATCTTGTCTAGGTTTTGTATCTTCTTCTACCTTTGTTTTACAGGAATGTGGTTTTCCGTCTTCTGCAGTAGGTATTAGAGTACTTGGATTTAAGGGGCCACATCTTTGCAGAGTGATATTTGGTTGTGAGAGTAGGAGAGAGGTTAATGCAATATGTCTTGCATGTGTCAAAAAGGGAAGTGAGGTGTGCAGCAAAACCAGTGAAACTGAATGAGGAACTTTTAACGTGAGTGGGTGACACAAAACTATCTCAGCTGTCTGCTTCACTGCTTCTGCAGCAGCTGAACATGCCTGTAAACAAACTGGAAAACCTGTGGCCACTGGGTCAAGCTTCTTTGAGAAAAAGGCCAGGGGTCTATCTTTAGACCCAAAGGGTTGTGTCAGTACAGCTTTCATATAGCCTTGACATGCATCCACACACAGGTTGGCTGTAGTCTGGTAAGGCTAATGTAACATGTAGTGTGGTTTGTAGTAGGTTCTTTAAGTTAATAAATGCTTTCTCTCCCTCTTCTGTCCAACTAATTTTGTCCCTTAATATCATGTTTGTTCCATAAATCATAGATTGTAATGGTTGCAATATGGCTGCATAGTCGGGCAGCCACTCCCTACAGAAATTACAAAGTCCTAAAAAGGACATCATTTGCTGCTTTGTTTTTGGCTTCGGGACTTCCTGTATAGCTGTTTTTCTGCTATTCGGCAGGGAGCGGCCGTTTTGTGATAAGGTGTGCCCCAGATAAACCACTTCTGTCTGACAAAACTGTAATTTATTTTTTGAAGCCTTGTGGCCTGTTTGATGCAGGTGTTTCAACACGGTTATTGTGGCCTCTTCACAGTGTTTTTCTGTGTCTGATGGCACTAAAATGTCATCCACATATAACAGAACTTGACTGTGTTCTGGTATTATGCAGGTGCTCATTGAGTACCTTAATGCTTGTGTATATACATGTGGGCTTTCACTAAAACCTTGTGGAAGCCTAGTATAGGTGTATTTCTTCCCCTTAAACTGAAAACCAAACAAATGCTGTGACTCTTCATGCAGTGGTACTGTGAAGAAAGCAATGCTAAGATCTACTGCTGAGAAATACTTTTTATCTGGGGTAAGTGAATGCAGCAATGTGTGTGGATTTGGAACATCAGGAGCAGCATGGTCCACTATTTCATTTATTGGCCTAAGGTCTTGGACCATTCTCCACTTTCCTGTGCTGGCTTTCTGCACTGGAAAAATAGGTGTGTTACACGTAGCTTCAGGGGCTTCTCTTAATATTCCTGATTTTAACATGTCCTGTATTACTGGCTTAGTACCTTCTTCAGCTTCTGGCTTTAAGGGGTATTGGCAGACTAATGGCCTTTTTTCAGATATTAGTTTAACCTTGTATGGTGGGAACCCCTTTATTAGCCCTACATCAGTTGATGATTGTGACCACAGTTCAGATGGGTCGGCTTTCAAAGCAGAATGTTTTAGACTCTGTTTTTCTTCAGCTAAACACTGTAGCTGTCAGTCAGCTTCATCCAAATGTGTTTTTGGATGGACTTTGATCACCCACCCTAGAGTGAGTTTCCAGATCCCTGTGTTATGATCTACTTTCCAGTCAGAGCTTGTTGATGCCTCATATCTCCCTCTTTCAGCTCTTTGTACAAAGTGTTCCGAGTTCTTCCATTGACCCCCTATAGGTTTAGTCAGTGATAGATGTGGGGTGTGGCCTTTAAACAGTTGTAGTTGTTTTTCCGACAGTAGGACTGAGGCGGAAGATTTCCCTGTTTTGGGGTCAACATACAGATGCTGTATGGTAACGGTTTGGTTATTCTCTCTATGAAAAACAGTATCATATTGATAATCTGGCCCTGGAGTGTTTTTGTATCTCATAGTCACATGGAGTTCAGTGTCCGGCATGTACTGAGTTTGTTGGAAAGTTTGTTTTTCTCTTGTTTTTCTTAGCAGCTCTCGAGCTGTTGGGGTGGGTCCCAAGTCTAGGGACCGGTAATAGTGTGGTTGTGAGGACCCGTGTACAACTAGGGCTCCCTCCTCAACCATAGCTTCCATACCTGTTTCTGTAGACACAACGTTTATGTGTAACTTCTGCATAATGTCTCTCCCTAGCAGATTTACTGGACACTTCTGACTGATTAAAACAGGAGCCTGGCATGTGAATTCTGTTTAAGGCTCTGTTATGGTCACCGGTGTGCTTAGATTATGGACCTCTGATGTACCGGCTGCAGATCTAACATGTACTGCAGTGTTAGAATATTTTACTCTGGGTGGGGGTTCAGTTAATACTGTCCTACATGCCCCCGTGTCACACAAACAGTTATACACTTTTTCATTTATTATTATGTTTTGATATGGTAAATCTTGTGTTTTGCTTAGTGCTATCAGTTCCAAGGCTGCTTGTATGTCAACTTCCTCCATGTCAGAGTTGTTTTCCTCTACTGCTGGAGGAGGCGGTGGGGGCTGAGGCTGTACTTGTCAATTTTGGGCAGAGTTGGGGTTCTACACTGGTTTTTCTTGACAATCTCTTGCGAAATGTCCTTGCTTGTTGCAGAGCCAACAGTTCTCATCTCTTGCTCTGGGGTTTTGTAAGTTTGTTCTACATTCTCCGGCGTAATGCCCTATTTTGCCACACCTCAGACACACATTGCTTTGTGTGTTCCTGAATCCTCCCCCTCCTCTGCTCCCACGGCCTCTAAATCTTCCCCTCCCCCTTGATGAGTGTGCTGCCACGTGTTGCAATGCTATTAAGCCATCTTGCATCGTGAATGTGTGTTTTCCTGTGTTGCTGCGTTTTGTGTGCATGTTGCGCATACTCTAATGCTTGGGTGACTGTTAGGTATTATTTAGTCAACTCAGAGGCAAGAACGATACAGTCAATTTACTTGCAAGGGTAGCTCTGCAGTACAGACTACAAAGTGTTGGCACCCCTGTCTCTTTATTTATACATGCTGGTTCACACACAGTTCAACAAACATTCAGGGTGTGTGTGTGTGTGTGTGTGTGTGTGTGTGTGTGTGTGTGTGTGTGTGTGTGGTGTGTGTGTGTGTGTGTGTGTGTGTGTGTGGGGTCAGAAAGGTTAGGGTGAGGGAGTGAGTGGGGACTCAGTACCAGTCCCTAGATGTTGCTGATAAAAGTATAACTCATTCCTCTCCCCATCTCCCTTTCTGTGACATGTAAGGAGGGAAAGGCACTTAGAGCAGACATGAGTGATAAACAATACAAAAGTTTTCAAACCCCTAACAGTCCCCCCTTTTTTATCACGAATATAGTCATGATTAAATACATGTAAAAGAAAACACTCTGTGTGAGCACAAACCCACGGACGGAAAGCAGATTATATTGTGGAGAAAATACTCACACGCCCCTCCCCCTAATGGGCATGGTAGAGTACAACAATAATAAAACAATATAATAAATCAAAGAAAACAAAATGTAATAAAAGTAAAAGAATTAAAACAAGCCTTATTCATGTCATCAGTGTACTCTGTCTCATTTCACTTAAATAGCAACTTCTTTCAATTTTCTGCTATAAAGTCATTTTATGAAGTACAATTATGAGTGTACTCATAATTGTACTTCATGTCATCATAGGAGTAGTGGTCTTTATTTTGTAGCTCGGTGAAATAAACCTTTTCTGTGTCTTCATAGTCATCTATCTTTGGGTTCAGTGTGGTGTCAACATTTACACACAATATTTAAAGAGTATGTGGGTGTTATCTCAACTAAAAAGAGTTTGTGCTTTACGACCCTAAACCGTCCTCGGGTCAGGGGTAACAAAAATACTTGCAATACCAATAATTAGCATCAGAACAGAACATTTAACTGCATCGTGACCTTGAAGTGGAATGTCCTTTCTTCTGGTACTGAAAACAAATTATAAACATAACTAAAAATCCTGCTGTCTCTCCTGAGTGGCTTCTGCGCTTCAAGCTGCCCTGCTACCAGTGGGGTACAGGTAGGTGGTCGTAGGAAGCTCCTCTAGAAATATGTTTAGAAACAGGAACTCTAACCTGCTGGAAGTTAGGCTTCCATAGTCCAACTAAACAACGGTGGAAATGAACACATTTCAAATTTGTAATAATACCATAAAGTTAGATAAAAGCATCCAAGATTTCCTCCTCAGAGTCAGTTCGCTGTCAAAGTGGGAGAAAAGAATTTGGCTGACCCTTGCTGTCCAGGCAAAGGAGCGCCTAGTAGCCACCAAATGTTAAGAAATTAAGGAGAATAAGCATCATGGCGCATGTTTGACTGTCTCTCCATTGCAGACGTCGCCAGTCCATCATCCAGAGAAAGGTTATGTGCAATGTGTAGAGGTCTTCCCTGTATGTTTCCTATGTGTCTCTCACTGTGGTGTGTGTGCAGTGAGGCAAATGACCTTATGATTTCTAACTTTCAGGCAATGCGATGGCCTTAAGTAGATTCGGAAATAATGTTGCACTGCCCAAGAGATCGTGCCCTTGTAAGAACAGTGTTCTTCAACCACCTCTTCAATCACTCGCCAGTGATCAGCTTACAGTTCTTTGTCTTGTGGTGGTCCACTGTCCTCACACCTTTCCGGCCGTGGATGATCCAATTGGAAGATGACTTGTGTCCTGGAAGCCAGATGAAGCTGGAGGAGCTGGAGCTTTCCTGCAGCTTTCCTGGGTGACTAGTAGGATCTGATATGGGCCATTCCAGTGCCTGGACTTCCAGTGTTTTCTCCTAGATTCTCTGATCAGAATCCAGTCGCCAGGGATAAAGGACTGGAGGGTGGAAGTGGCTGTTCCTGGTAATGCAGCCTTCACCGTCTGTGAAACTTGAGAATACACAGTGGACATCCTATCTTCACACAAAGATGTGAAAAAAATTGATCTTGGCAATATCTCCATGTTACTTTATTCTGACATTCCCCCCCCTTCTGGCGCAGGGTCCAACCCATGCGACAATCCAGCAAAAGGTTTAAACAAGAATGTTCTAGTAACCAAGATCACATTACATAGAACCAAATAAATAAATTCTGACATAACTATGTGTCTCTGTGAATTTCACGAAAGCAACATAAATAAAATCCAGATGTTTTTAACTAACTCAGTTCCATGAACAACAAAACACAAACTTCAGTCGCTGTACAGTTCATCAATATTTCACTTAGAAATAAGTCACATATCGTCCTGATTTGTCTTGTATGAAGATAAGTATTAGATTAATGGAAATCTAATGTAATTTTGATGCATAAACCCTACAAAATGAATCTAATAAATAATTCCTGTCAAGTATGAAATCATAACTCTGATTCTTTATCAAAAATATATTCCTTACTTTTGGCATGTCTTACACTGTCAGTTAGCTTAATGGCACCAGGGAAAACTTTCAATCTAATAAATCACCAATGATTCTGTATGCAAAACTAATTCTTCAAATTAGTTTAAACTATTCCATAAACCTTTTAATAGTAAAACACATAAATCTAAATGTCATGCTACATCCTTAATTATTATACAAAAAACATGTTTTTAAGGCAACAATCACTACAAGCATTTTGATTCTTTTGTCTCTTAAACAGTGTGAAAACTTAGGAAGGGAGGTGCTGAGCATTTCCATGAAAGTGAAGGCATGAACAAACCTGGAAGGTGGGCAGAGTCAGGCTGAACTAACTTCTGATGGGCAGCCTATGGGCAGACCCACAGTTTCTTCATTCCAACCCATCTTAGTGTATCTTAAACTGCAAAACTGTTAACATGCACCTACCTCAGAAACAAGCTGCTTCTTAACTCTCCTGAAAACTCAAAGTTTTAATCAATCTGGGATTTAGAAACATTATTCTAAACATGGATTATTGTTTCATGCAACATATAAACAAACATTCATTCCAACAAAACAAATACAAAACATCAAAGAAAGACAAATGGCCAAATTTGAAGCTTCAAGAATTCAAAGAAATTTTTAACAATCTCTTTTCAGAATATGTTTTCTCAGCCATATCTTTTAATGCTGTAATTGATCAATTTTGCTATGACAATCTTCAGGATCACTTTTAAGATGAGTGCACATAGTCCAAAGAGATCTCAAACTATTTAGAAGCACAGCAACAGTTTTCTCTTAAATGAATCCAAATTCACTGATGCTGAAACCTTTTGCCAATTCTTTGTACTGTAACTCTGTAATAATAATAACTACAATCCTGAGAGTTATTGTTATAATTCTCTTTTTGTTTGGCTCAATTTGATCGCAGCTGCATTCAAGAATTTCTCTGCTCAGGTTAAATGCAAATAAGTATTTTAAGCCGGCATTGACATTTTTATGGTATACCCAAACAAAACAAAAACTACAGTGTTTGACTTAATCAGAAATTAAGATAAGACACTTGACTCCAAACTGGACTTTTTTCCACATAGTGTTTTAAAGGGAAGACACATAATTTTCCTTAATTTGGCTATTTAAATTTTGAGAGTTGGGGAGAAAATTATTTTTAGAACCCCTCTTTAATAATCCAAATGCTAATAAATGTTCCAATATTTTATGATTTAGTAATCTGAAATTACCTTGTGTACCTTTGTACTCCCATGTATTCTTTTAATCTTTAAACCCTAAGAAATCAAACAAGGAGACTGGAGTTTGAGCCGACCATCCTCTTTAGTGTTGAGAGGACTTTTATTTCTTTTCTTTTCCTAAAATGAAGGATTTTCTTTATTCCGTTGTAAAAATCCTAACCTTGGTTCGAAAACAAAACTCTTCAACCCCAATCTGTGTCCCCCAGAGTAGAAATTTTGAGTCTTATTGCATTTCAAAGCCACCAAATGACTGCAACCCATCATTGGCTTAGATCTGTTTTAATTTTTGTGTGGTACCACTGTCCAATCAGATTCTTTCTTACCTTAGAAATAACCCAATTCTTTTCCATTCTCATTTTAAAGGTTTGTTTTACCAAGGAAAATGTGTTTAACAAAACCAATTACTCTCAAAGTTTAAAATGTTTTAGCCAGTGACATCTTAGAAAACAAGTGTTTTAATATTCCTATGCAACACAGAACTGATTAGGTTTCCTTTCCTTCCCCAAAGGGAGAAAAAAGAACCTGCAGAACCAAGCCTTTCATAGTTTTTGTCAGGACCTGATATAAGGTACAGTGTAAATCAACATGCTGCATGAATCAGAAGAGGGAAAGAAAAAAATTAATATAACCTCTAATATAACCACAGCAGCTGCTGTGAAAAGCAATGAATTTGTACCTTCCATAAGCGTAAGTTAGCACTTGCGGACAAAAACTGCACCTCACTGTAAGTACTGTGTCAGAGACTGTATGAAGACCATCTGCAGTAAAACTAAGCCTGTTTTAATGAGGTCTCTACCCATTAGATTAATGGGATACACACTCTGACAACAGAAAATAATGCCTGAAGGAGAAGCCCATCAGGTGTTACACATGCAATGGGTTTTGAAAATGCTCCTTCATGAGATCTGTCTTGAGAATGACATAGAAACCCATGGTTACTGCAGTTTTGGAGATGTTGTAACTTCCTCTGCATTTTAATAACTTTTAACAACTAGAATAATTTACCCTGAATATTCCACAACGAAAGAGAACTTGCTTCTCTAAAAGAATTAACTGGAAAGTATCAATTGAGCTAAGTTATCACCCTTTTAAAGATACTTTTCTAACCCTAAAATAATATTTTAAGCCGCTATATCTGTCAACGTTAAGCAAGCGTATCACATGAGCAGCGGTTAATAAGCATTCTTCGTTGCAGAAAATAGGAAAAGATTTATGCAAATGTGTGTGTGTTTTTTTACGTTACCTCCAACAGTTTCTTAATCGCTCCAGAGTCAGACTGTCATGGCACACATTCCTCTATCAGTCCAAAAACAACCCAGGCCCTTCCCAGGTCTGTTGGTGAGACATTCAATCCTTCTTTGTCCACTTTAACTTCTCCAGGAGGGAGAAAGAACTTTGCTCCGGCCTGTTTCTCTTCTGCCCGCATAAGATGTGCTTTCAATATAAATCCAGTGCTTTGCTCTTCTGGCTCTGCAGCAGCATGGATCGTTGTCCATCTCAGTGGGTTTGGGGCCAGACTTCTTCTGAGTTTCGTTCTGGTGGAAACTCACACTGTGATTTGCAGCAGCAGGCAGACAGGCAGGCTCCCTCTCTTTCAGGCCATGCTGAAGAAGCGTCTCTGGTCGAGTAGCCATGGGAAGGGCAGGTTTCTAAAGTCCAGACTCAAAAACGCAGATGTTGCACTCAAATCCCATACATGTGTGTATGTGTGTGTGAGAGAGGCAGATGAAAAAGTTTAGTATAGTTCAGATTTTGCACACAGAAATATTATCAGTCAGTCAGTTGTCCACCATAACATTCACTATACTCCTTTCTTTTCCGACTGATCGCAATATTTAAGACAAACGAAACTTCCTGCAGGAGAGTTTTAACTCTTTACCACCTTAATTGATGCACTCTGTGTATTTTAATCTTTTTCTAATGTTTTTTATTTTCTTCATCTCCATCCATCAACTGTTTTACTTGAAACTATTTAAACTATTTAACTTATTTACACTCAAACTTCCACTCTGTGAAAAACCAAACTTATCTTCCCAAATTAAAGCACATTTAACACAATCATCCCCACCTTTTCCTTTCATTTTTTAGGAGATGATGGTTAATGTGTAATAAAAAAAAATAATAATAATAATACAGAGCAACTTCTCACCCAAATATATTTGTAGAGTATGAATGTCCCGGATAAATGGTATTTTTAATCTGGGCAAAAGAAAACACAGGACCAACAGAATCTTGCTATGATTCTTCCAAAAATGCTCAGTCCTCCAAACACACACAACAAGACTCACACAGTTAGTATTTTAACATATTTATGTCCCTTCAGCAATTTGTATGGTCGACCTAGCTTAGTTTATGAGCTCCCTTATTATTCAACATTTAATTTCATTTCCTTGCGGCAAAATATTACCAACCAAATTATCCAGTTCACTTACGGTGGAACCAACTAGTCATTTCTGATCTCCTTGCGGCAAGATCCTACCTAAATTTATCGCTATTTCTTTCCGGCGAAATAAAACCTATCCGATGCAGTGTCCTTACCGGCGACACACTACCAACGACATTTAAGTACTTTTCTTCTTTTATTTCTATAGCGCTTACTCTTATCTCATGTACTGTATTTTAAAGCTATCTCACCTCGGAGTTGACTTCTAGGTGACTCTCTGGATCCTGTGAGAGTCACCCCGTGCCGAGGAAGGCAGTAACCCACCGTCCAGGTGTGAATTCACACACCAGGACTTTCAGCCACTCAGGCTAATGGAGGCTGTGCAGCAGTGCTTCAACTGGACATCAGGCTTCCCCCAGGGGGGTCAGAAAGGTTAGGGTTCATGTGTCTTGATTTTAAACAGAGAGAGGGAGTGAGTGAGGACTCGGTACCAGTCCCTAGATGTTGCTGATAAAAGTATAACTCATTCCTCTCCCCATCTCCCTTTCTGTGACATGTAAGGAGGGAAAGACACTTAGAGCAGACATGAGTGATAAACAATGCAAAAGTTTTCAAACCCCTAACAGTGACAGTACCTGTATCCTGATGAACCCAATGTTTATCTATGTACCGTCTGAGCTCAGGTTTTAATCCCTGCAAAAACGCTCTCTTCAGCTGCTGTTCATATGCCCCGTCCTCTACCTCATTGTATGGTATAGCAGAGTTTGCTCTGAAAACGCGTCTCATTCTATCCAAAACAATCTTGTGGGTCTTCCTCATCCTTCTGTTTACATTGTGAAATTTTGCCGTAATCTGCTGTTTGTGCGTATTGTGTTCTGATCCTGTCATAAATGATGCGTAAGGCATCTCTTAAACCAGCTGAATTGTGCACCATTGAATTTCCCTGGGCATCATTTCCAGTGAAATCTACGGCTACTCTACACCAGCGATGACCAAACAGCTGAAAAAGACACTGGTGCATTTCTCTGCCATTAAGATGGAAACTTCCTCTGAGTTCTGTGATGGCTGCTAAAAACTCCTGTACACCTTCCTTTATGGGTGGAATACCTTTTAAAGCGGCAGTTCTGTCTTCCTGTGTCCATGGCCCATACACTAGAATGGTTTGTGGCTGTGGATTATTAGCGTTACCTATGTTTGGATATGCTACTTCAACAAGAGGAAATGTGTCTTCCTCTATATTTTTTCCAGATGGAGGAAATTTCTGTTCACGAGCCTTTAAGGCTTCATTTGTGAATAAGCTAAGGTCAGTAGTAGTTTTCTTATTTTTACTCCTAGTTCGTACGCCTGTGCTCCCCCAGAAATTAGGAGACGAGGAGCTCTGTTCTTCTGTTTTAAAAGGGTTGCTTGATTTATCTGGCTTTCTCTCGGGGTTTGAGGGGCTACTGCTGCTGCGCCTTCTTTTTCTTCCTCCCGCTGTGCTACTACCTGTCTAGCAGGCGGCTGCGCTTCTGGAGGCTGCCGCCTTTGCTGTCTGAAGGCAGCTGTAGTCTCCTCCTCTGGCCGCACCAAAACTGCGGCTGTTAACTTTTCTTTTCGCTTCTCCCTCTTATCCTGCCTCTGTATGTCTCTCAGCTTGCTCTGTTCCAACCATTTTTCTGAGAGTTTATATTCAACCTTCCTTTGTTCTTTCTTTTGTGTCTTTTTGGATTTCATTATTTCTTTTTAAATTTTAAACAATTTTAAATCCCCTTGTAATTTTAGGACATCCTTTGTATCTAATTTGCCCAAAAAACCATGTTTTTTATTCCACCTATGGCAGATCATGCCTGCTCCTTCCACATAATTCTCCATAAATTTTGCATCTCCCTCCAAATTATTTTTCTGTTTTCTTTGTTCTTTCCCCATTATGTTTTGTTTTAGTTCACATGCTATGAATGTCCCAGATAAACGTTCACTGGCATGAGACTTATGGAGAGGACATTAACACGCCCTTCTACAGCGACTAGTTCGCAGCGGTGTTAATTTTCCGGAATGAAATCCGACCTGAATCCCCAAAGTCACCAGTACGTAGTTTTAATCTGGGCAAAAGAAAACACAGGACCTGCAGAATCTTGCTATGATTCTGTTAAAATGCTTAGTCCTCCATATACACACAACACACTCACACAGTTATTATTTTAAGTACTTTGTAATTTTTTCTAAGTTAACTTGGTGTATTTTATGAGCTCAATTTATTCCGTTCTTTTACTTTACAGCGCTTATTCTATTCCCTCACAGAAGAATAATCCTCAGTTGTTTTGTTTGATCCCCTTCACGGCGGGATCCTACATAATTTATCGCTATTCCCTTCCGGCGGAATAATACCTTCCCAATGCAGTGTCCTTAACGGCGACATACTACCAACGACTTTTTCTTAGCTTATGTATTGTATTTTAAAACTGTCTCACCTCAGAGTTAACTTCTGGATCCTGTGAGAGTCACCCCGTGCCGAGGAAGGCAGTAACCCACCGGCCAGGTGTGAATTCACACACCAGGACTTTCAGCCACTCAGGCTAATGGAGGCTGTGCAGCAGTGCTTCAACTGGACATCAGGCTTCCCCCACAGATCCCAGAGTCACTGTTAAAGCAAACAAAATAAGTTTATTGAATCTCTCCGGCTCGAAGGACCAAGTTAATGTAAGGTATTATTAAGGCAACTCAGAGGCAAGAACGACACAGAGTCAGTTTTACTTGCAGCAAGGGTAGCTCACTTTGCAGTGCAGACTACAAAGTTTTGACACCCTATCTCTTTATTTATATGCTGGTTCAAACACAGTTCAACAGACAGTTCAGACAGGGTGTGTGAAATCCCACACACAGGGAGGACTGCATACCAGAGCATGATACAGAGCAGAGTGCAGCTGCACTTAGCACAAAGTTTTTAAATGAGTGATAACAAGTTTTCGCACCCATCCAACAGAGTTGCCGTACGGTGGTAAAAGGCTTAGATTCACCCGCAGGATGGGCTCCATGAGTGGCAGCGACAGCTAAGGGGAGGACAGATCGAGGACCAGAGTGCATGTGAATGTAGACATGTTTAATCAAAATGTGAGCTTTATGAGCTGTCTCAGCTGGGACATCAGTGGGTCAGGGAAGCAGTGCATGCTCTTCTCCTCCCTCTTCCTCCTCTTGGACTTAGGTGGAGCTCTGTCTTTGTCAGGACGATTTGGTCTCTTACTGCACTGAATTTTCTTTGGACCAGGACCATCTGTCAGCGCCACCTGACGCAAACAGAAACAGAAAACCTGAGCAACACATACACCATTCAGAAGAGTTCTTGTAATTAATCTGCTGATTGCTCACTGTGTTGAAATGGAAACCAGATCCATCCTTCTCTATGGACCACACACTGTCATTGAACAGCTGGCGGTGTGCAGTAGGTTGGGTATGTCTGGTAGGGGATGGCATCGTTACAGGTGAAGTCTTGTCCCTCAACAGGTGTCTGAGCAGCCCTTTCCCTCCATCTCCCCCCTGAGAGACAGGGGGGGAGAAGTTATCACACCCACCCTCCTCCATCTTCACAGGATTTCTCCGACAGGCCTGTGCCTCCATTTGCTCCTCCGGCAGAAGGGAACATTAAACAGGCTGTTGTAAGACTGATAGATCACTGTGGTACTACTTGGTATTGGCACATTGTTAACACATCACCGACACACCTTAGCACATTGCTGACACAGAAAGCAGAGAGTAAACAGGAACAATTAATCTGTCAGAGGTCCCGCTTCATCGTACTATCACTCATGAACAAGAGACCAAGATACCCAACTTCTCTGCTTGAGGCAGAGACTGACCCCCAAATAAGAGGGGGCAATCCGCCTTTTTCCAGTCGAGAACCATGGCCTCAGACTTAAAAGGGCCTGACTCTCATCCATTTCAAAGTCAACAAAAAGCCGTTCCAGTGCACACTGCAGGTCATTGCCTGAAGAAGCCAACAGAACCAAATCATGGGTTAGGGTTGAGATCCTGTACACCACAAACAGTATCAGTGACAAAGGGCACGCCTGGTGGAGTCCAACGTACACTGTGAACAGTCCCAACTTCCTGATACGACTCTTGCTTTGGGAATACAGGGATTGGATAGCTCTTAAAAGGCCATCCAGGCAACCCATACTCCCGCAGCAACCCGCCCCAACACTCTTTGTGTACCGGGTGGTCCCTCTGGCCACCCGGTACCTGTCAGTTGTTTCAGGGGTCCCCAAGGAAAACCAAGCCCTTAAGGCGTTCTTCAGCCTGGCAGCTTCCATCACCACTGGTGTCCACCAGTGGGTCCTCTGTTTGCCACTGCACAGTTCCGGAAAGCCAAATCCACATTGAGGGTCCCTGAACCTCCCTCATGACAGGAGAGAAATTCTCCCAGAGGAGTGAATTGAAGTTCACTCAGACAGGTTCCTCTGCCAGATGTTCTCAACTCACTCTCACCACTTGTTTGGGTTTGCTGGGTCTGTCCAACAGTGTCTCCTGCCACCGGATCCAACACACTACCAGGTGGTCACTGGTTGACAGCTCCACCTGTGTCTTCACCCAAGTGTCCAGGATTAAAATCGATCAGCCTTTGGCCCAGGCTGGTCTGGTACCAGGTATACTTTGTGCTCAAACATGGTGTTTGTTATGGACATTCCATGCCTTGCACAAAAGTAAAACAACAAAACTAGGGTTCAGATCGGGGAGGCCATTCTTCCTGATCACACACCTCCAAGATGACGCCGTCGCTCTCTATATTGGCACTGAAATCCCCCTGGAGCACCACTGAATCACTAGATGGCACCCCTTCCAGGACACCATCCAGAGACTCCAAGAAGGCCAGGTCACCTGAACTGCTGTTTGGTGTATAAGCACAGACAACAGTCAGAAACATCCACCTTGGAACCCGGCGCCGCAAATAGTTGACCCTCTCATTCACTGTGGAGAAAACGTAATCAATCAAACCACTAAGCTGAGGCCTTGTGAGTATCTCCACCCCCTACCCGCGCCTCTCTCCCTGGGCAACTCTGGAGTAGAAGAGAGTCCAGCCCCTATCCAGCAGTTGTGTTCCACACCCCAAGCTGTGTGTAGGGGTCAGTCCAAATATTTTTACCGGCTACTGGTCATACAACAGCTCTGGCTCCTCACCTGCCAGAAAAGGGACATTCCATGTCCCTAAAGCCAGATTAAGCCGCATGGAATTAGCACGCCAAGGCTTCTGCCTTCACGTGTCACCAAACTTGGGCAGATGAAAAGTATATTATTATTATTACTCCTGAGTAATACCACTTATGGTACTACTGATATACAATCCTGATATAGAAACAGTGGAGCAGAGCAACAGTAGAACTAAAATTACTGACCTTGACCTCCAGGCAATTTACAGATAGGTGGTCTATCTGGCCCTCCATGCCCAAGATGTTGCCTCTCTGCTGGAATGTTGAGCTTGCTGGTAGCTGCCTCTCTAAGTCAGGGGACAAAGCCAGGCCAGAGAGGGGGACATCTGATTGGTGGGTGGGTGTGGAGGAAGACTTGTCTGAGACAGCCGGAGTAGGTGGGGCAGTGATGTCAGAGTGTGGTGACAGAGGTGTTCTAGCTCCTGCTTCTTCAGCTGTGTTGCTTCTTCTGCTATTCTTCTTTGGTTGGTTATCAGGGATGATGTTAAAGCTGAGGTTGATGAGGGAGTCAGGGCCTCCAGAGGAGGGCAGTGGGGTCAATGGCGAGGATGAGGAGGAATCGTGTCCAAAGAGATGAGGACTGATCCCTGTTGGATGCACTTGTCCCAGCAGCCTTAGTCTGGACTGGAGGGTGCGTGCAGCCACATCCTTACCTCGCTCTGCAGCAACTGCAGGAAGTACCCTCGCAGTGGGAGAAGCTCTGGGGTGCAGGGATCCTCCTGTGAAGCCTTGATGGAGGCTTGTCTGAGGAGGTAAGGGTCCTCCTGCAGGCCCCTGGACTTTATGTGGAGGTCTGGAGGCTGAAGAGGACTGAAGAAAGTCCAGTCCAGGCTCAGAGCTGCAAAAGGTACCTGGGACACACTGTCCTCACTGGCGAATGGTGGTGGTCTAAATGATCCACCAGGAATAGGTCCTCGTATTTGTGTGATGCATGTTCCAGGCACACCAACTGCTGCAGACCCAAGAAGGTCTTGCTGTTCCAGACTCTGCTGCAGGGCACGTTGACGCTCCACCTGAGAGGAAACCAACACAGAAATGACTAAACGACATCTAATGCCCCTTTTTCATTAGTACTTACTCAGTGAGGTTAATCTCGGGTCAGTTCTACTCTGCACAGTTTGGTTGGTTTTCCATTACAACTGATACCATCTCAATGTGGGTGGGATTGTCAAAAGCGAAGCGGCCCCACAGTACAAAAAAGTAATGTAATGTAATTTGTAGCTAAAGAAACACAACAACAAAGGAAGACATACTGCTTGGTCTTTAGCTGTTGTCAGACTCAGAGTGAAAGAAGAGCCCGAGATGCTGCGGGCTGCAAGACGAAGCACTCTGGATCAGTACAGGAGAGGGAGGGAAGCCATGGAGTGGTACCAGCTAGAGAATGTGTGAGGGTAAGCTAACGCTACCTAATGCTAGCTTGCTATAGTGGTCATATCCACAATAAGCCCAACTACAACGATTTAATGGTTTCAAATCAGTTCAATTCATTTCAAAAATACTTTATTAATCCCAAAGGGAAATTAAATGTTGTTGTAGCTCATATTCTGCAGGTTTCTTGAGAGCCGTTGTAGATGCCGATGGCTGTTGGCAGGAAGGATCTCCTGTAGCTTCTGTCTTACAGCAGATCTGAAGAAGCCTCTGACTGAAGACACTGTTGTTGTTCAACAGTCTCATGAAGAGGATGCTCAGGGTTCTCCATAATGTTCTTCATTTTATGAAGAATCTGTCTTTCCACAATGATCTCCAGAGGTTCTAGAAGAGTCCCCAGAACAGAGCCAGCCTTCTTTATCAGCTTATTGAGCTTTTTCAAGTCCCTGGTTCTGATGCTGCTTCCCCAGCAGATGATGGCAGAAGAGATCACACTCTCCACAACAGACTTATAGAAGATATGCAGCATCTTGCTGTAAACACCGAAGGACCTAAGCTTCCTCAAGAAATACAGTCTGCTCAGTTCTTTCTTGTAGAAGGCTTCACAGTTACATCTCCACTCTAGTCTGTTGTCCAGGTGAACACCGATGTATTTATATTCCTCCACCACCTCCACTTCTTCTCCCATGATGGAAATAGTTTTTGACTTATTCCTGTTTCTCTTAAAATCTACAATCATCTCCTTTGTTTGATTCACGTTCAAAATGAGATGATTGTTTCCACACCATGCCACAAAGTGGCCCACCGCCTTCTTGTACTCATCTTCTTGTCCATCTCTGATCCACCTCACGACTGCAGAATCATCTGAGTATGTCTGCAGATGGCAGGAGTCTGTCTTGTACTGGAAGTCTGAGGTGTACAGAGTGAAGAGGAATGGTGAGAGTACCGTCCCCTGTGGTGCTCCTGTGCTGCTGAGTACCTGGTTAGACTCACAACCCTTCAGTCTCACAACAGGTAGTCTTTGATCCAGGAGATTGTTGAGGCCTCCACCTGAGTCTTCTGGAGTTTCTGACAAAGTAAACACAGAAAGTAAACACAGAACGCACTGTTAGCGTCGATATTGAAAAAGCTGTATCACAAGACTGAAAGAGTGAGGATTTGCTCCCACGAACACAGAAAGAGCACTGTTAGCGTAGATATTGAAAAAGCTCTATTACAAGACTGAAAGATTGAGGATTTGCTCCCGCGAACACAGAAGGAGCAGTGTTAGCGTCGATATTGAAAAAGCTGTATCGAAACACTGAAAGAGTGAGCATTTGCTCCCGCGAACACAGAACGGGCACTGTTAATGTTGATATTGAAGAAGCTGCATCTCACAACTGAAAGAGTGAGGATTTGATCTCGCAACCACAGAAGGACCAATGTTAGCGTCAATATTGAAAAAGCTGTATCGCAAGACTGAAAGAGTGAGGACTTGCTCCCGCAAACACAGAACGAGCACTGTTGGCGTCGATATTGAAAAAGCTGTATCTCACCACTGAAAGAGTGAGGATTTGCTCTCGCGACCACAGAAGGACCAATGTTAGCGTCGATATTGAAAAAGCTGTATCTCACCACTGAAATATTTAGGATTTGCTCCCGCGAACACAGAACGAGCACTGTTAGAGTCGATATTGAAAAAGCTGAATAGCAAGACTGAATGACTATTTGCTCCCGTGAACACAGAACGCAATGTTAGCGTCGATATTGAAAAAGCTGTATCGTAAGACTGAAAGAGTGAGGATTTACTCCCACGAACACAGAAAGAGCACTGTTAGCGTAGATATTGAAAAAGCTGTATTACAAGACTGAAAGATTGAGCATTTGCTCCCGCGAACACAGAACGGGCACTGTTAGCGTCAATATTGAAAAAGCTGTATCGCAAGACTGAAAGAGTGAGGACTTGCTCCCGCGAACAAATAACGCACTGTTGGCGTCGATATTGAAAAAGCTGTATCGCAAGACTGAAAGAGTGAGGATTTGCTCCCGTGAACACAGAATGAGCACTGTTAGCATTGATATTGAAAAAGCTGTATCGCAAGACTGAAAGAGAGAGGATTTGCTCCCACGAACACAGAAAGAGCACTGTTAGCGTAGATATTGAAAAAGCTGTATTACAAGACTGAAAGATTGAGGATTTGCTCCCGCGAACACAGAAGGAGCAGTGTTATCGTCGATATTGAAAAAGCTGTATCGAAACACTGAAAGAGTGAGCATTTGCTCCCGCGATCAAAGAAGGAGCAGTGTTAGCGTCGATATTGAAAAAGCTGTATTACAACACTGAAAGATTGAGGATTTGCTCCCGCGAACACAGAAGGAGCAGTGTTAGCGTCGATATTGAAAAAGCTGTATCGAAACACTGAAAGAGTGAGCATTTGCTCCAGCGAACACAGAAGGAGCAGTGTTAGCGTCGATATTGAAAAAGCTGTATCGAAACACTGAAAGAGTGAGCATTTGCTCCCGCGAACACAGAACGGGCACTGTTAATGTCAATATTGAAGAAGCTGCATCTCACAACTGAAAGAGTGAGGATTTGATCTCGCAACCACAGAAGGACCAATGTTAGCGTCAATATTGAAAAAGCTGTATCGCAAGACTGAAAGAGTGAGGACTTGCTCCCGCGAACAAATAATGCACTGTTAGCGTCGATATTGAAAAAGCTGTATCACAAGACTGAAAGAGTGAGGATTTGCTCCCGTGAACACAGAGTGAGCACTGTTAGCATTGATATTGAAAAAGCTGTATCGCAAGACTGAAAGAGAGAGGATTTGCTCCCACGAACACAGAAAGAGCACTGTTAGCGTAGATATTGAAAAAGCTCTATTACAAGACTGAAAGATTGAGGATTTGCTCCCGCGAACACAGAAGGAGCAGTGTTAGCGTTGATATTGAAAAAGCTGTATCGAAACACTGAAAGAGTGAGCATTTGATCCCGCGAACACAGAACGGGCACTGTTAATGTCGATATTGAAGAAGCTGCATCTCACAACTGAAAGAGTGAGGATTTGATCTCGCAACCACAGAAGGACCAATGTTAGCGTCAATATTGAAAAAGCTGTATCGCAAGACTGAAAGAGTGAGGACTTGCTCCCGCAAACACAGAACGAGCAGTGTGTAATGGAAAATTCTTTTAAAGTGCTCTGATATTCCCTTCACCTCTCTCATTTGAGTCTGTGTTTTATCACCCACAGGTGCCCTTCCATCTACCTCTCACCTCTGACCTCTGTGTTTTGTTAGTGTTCTGTTTTTTAGAGCAGATGGACTCTAAATTCCAATGCTGGAGAGTTTAATGGTTAAGACCCATCATTTAGGATGATGTCAGGAAGGGCAGTTAGGTCTGTTCCTAGATAACCTTGTCACCTTTGAACTCAAGAAGGGTTTGGGTCATAAAACACAGACTCTTTGAAGTTGAGATAACACAGTCATGTTCTGGTATAAATACTGTGTGTAAATGTTGATCGGGGCTCTGTTTAACTGACTTGCTTGGTGACAGAGTCATTCAAACGCTGAATGCCTTTGAATAAAACTTATTAAGACAAAGTCCGGATTTTCTCTTCTTGTGAGTCAACTTCTCTCCACTTTGATAAGAAATTCCAGAACAATTTTGGCGTCACGAACAGGATCTAACGTGCCAGAGGAGACCGCAGGGGGGACACGGACGCCTGGCCAGCCTGAGACGTTGTCCTCAGTCCACCTCCATATTACGGTAGTGGAGTCCGGGTGTCCGCCTGCGGCTTCTGGTCGATTGGATCCGAACTAATTGTCTACAAATATATCTGGGTGAGAAGTTGCTCTGTATGATATAATGTTTTTGTTTTTTTACACATTAACCATCATCTCCTAATTAATTGATTAGGTTCTGGAGTTGCGAGAGGGAGGACATCAGCTGAGTGCCACATCACCCTGTAGAGGTATACAGGGAGGTTGTTATTGGAAACGATAAAAAAAAAAAAAAAGCAGAACAAAGGGTTTTGCGGGTGGTTTTTTGCAATTTTCTACACCTTATAAAGGAGAAAAGCCAGTCGGCAGACGTGCCGCTGAACAGGTAAAAAGAACAAAATGGGTTCCGGAACCTCAAAGGCATCAGGGGTGTCTCCTTCTCCAGACTCTGCAATTTATAAAATAATGAAAGAAAAAGGGGGAGATGATTGTGTTACATGTGCTTTAATTTGGGAGGACAAGTTTGGTTTTCCACAAGGTGGAAGTTTGAGTGTAAATCAGTTGAATAAAATAAAACAGTTGATGGATGGTGATTGGGAGAAAATAAAAAATAAAAAAAGGATTAAAAAACAAGATTTAGATCAGAGAGAAAAATGGGTAAAATGTTGGGATGAATGGATTACGGAGGCTATACGTAGGGAAAGAAAATCCGAATTGAAACAGATGGCAGGGGGAAAAGATTTGTCCGGGGACGTGGGAAACAGGTATGACAATGCTGGTCGTGCCGTTGATGATCCCACGTTTCCACCTCCATATAGACCTAGTGATGCTTCACCCTCCTGTCTATATCCATCTTTACAGACGGAGTTGCGGGCCCTCCAGATGGCAGACCTCGATCTAGACTCCCGTCCTCCTCCAGCAGCGGGCCAACCAGCAGCGGGCCAACCAGCAAATCTGCCCGCAAGTCAGCCAGGACAACTCGCCAGTCCGCTTCAGTATCAGCCCGTGAGTCAACCCACACATCCACCTGCAGTGCAGGCTGATCTCACTCAGCACAGCGGCCCCAGCAGAGTGGAAGGTGTGATTATGCACCAGCCTACAGATGAGCAGCGACCGGGTTCATCAAAGGACCACAAAATACCTTTCCTCTCCTCTCCTGTTAGCTTTCCTGAGTTTACATGGCTACGAAGTGGAAGACAACGAGGAGAAGATAAAAAAGAGGAAGAAGAGTATCAATGCCCTATGTTGGAAGTAGCCGGAACAAATTAGCCTCAGTTGGTGTTTCGACTGTGGACTGCAGCAGACATCCAAGCCAGTGCCGCGTTACTTCCGGATCCCGTAGGAGACGGAAGAAAGTTTGCTACGGAATTTAAAGCTTTATGCCATGAAATGAGACCTACCGGCACAGAAATTCGCTGGCTCCTTGCAGCAAAAATCAAACCTGGAGATTTGGTTGGTCTGAGATTGCCAGATCCTGCAGTGCGCCTTGGAGAGACAACTGGAGGTGAAAATGGTGATTTAAATCATCATAATGGACCATGGTATAATGCCATAGAACATTTGTGCACTGACTTGATCACAAAATTTCCACAGAGGAGTGATTGTGCAGTGCTACAACAAGTTAAACAACGTCCTGATGAGACTGTTGCTGATTTTCTTTACCGGATGGAAGAAGCGTTCAATAAACATTCAGGTATGGAACGCCCCGCTGACTTTACTGTTTTGGGCCCCTGGGAAAAGATGCTGTGTGGATATATTATGGAAGGACTTCTCCCTGAGATCGCAGCACAAACTAAGACTCTTTATGTTGGTTGGAGACATGGGGTGCGTTTTGAGGAGCTGAAAAGACATGCTTTACACAGCGATGATGTTATCAACGACAGGAAGAAGAAAAAAGCGGACAAAAGAGAGACTGATTTGCATAACGCTGCCTTGACCCTGTACTGCAGTACAAATCAACGTGGTTCTTTTCCTCGAGGACGAGGCCGGGGACGCCGGGGCAGAGGTCGGGGAAGGGGACAGTGGTCCCGCTCCGATGCTTGCCATAAATGTGGAAAGTTGGGACACTGGAGGAATGAATGTCCAGAGAAACTGCAGCAGCCGGACACCGGTAACTGACGGGGGGAGGACGGGACCCTGGATCTGGCTGTCACTTGCATTGAGGAGGGGTCTCTTAAGGAGCGTGAGGTTTCACAAACACACACACAGTTGCATGATGATACTGATTCACATAGGTTGCTTACAGAGGCCATATTACACTTAGAAGGTGCCTCCGTAGTTTTACCAGGCATGTATCTCTATACACAGAACCCTGCTTTTAAAAGAATGCCTATGTTTTCTATGATGGTGATGGATGAAGAAATTTATTTTGTTGTAGATTCAGGAGCGACACACTCTGTTTTATCAGCTAAATGTATCAAAGAGCAGCCAAAACTGAGTGGTCGATATGTTCATTCTGTCTCTGCTTCAGGTGAAACAGTTAGGGAAAGTTTTTCGGTTCCTCTAAAGTGTTCCACTCCACAGGGAGTGCAGTTAAAACATTCTTTTTTGGTGTCTCCTTTGTGTCCCTTAAATTTGATGGGTAGAGATTTGATGTGCAGAATAAATATTGCTATTATTTCAAACCCTGATGGACTGACAGTTCACACTCAGAAGGACTTTGACTATGACTACACTGCAGTACATTGGGCCCCAGAGCAACCTTTATATGCATATCAGTGGAAGCTTCCAGTTGGTCCTGTACCTCAACATTTTGTCACATTGGCAGTAAATGCTGTGACACCTGATAGTGAGATAATGAGTGCAGATGATCTGCATTGTACTTCGCATGTATCCGAAGGACCTGATTTTGATTATGAGGACAGTTGGTACAAAATTACAAATGAGAGAGTGCACCTCTCTGACATGTACTGGAATGATCACACAGCAGCTTTATCTGTGACTTTGACCTCTGAACAGCTGCATTTTTTTCAAGTTTCTGGTTCGGTGCCGCATGTATCATTGGCCAAGTCTGAAAATATGGAATGGAAGGATGTGGGGTTTTTTGTTAGACGTTGTCTCCTTGCCACGGATTGGAGGGAGACAGATGTCCCATATGTGTTTGTGTCTCCTTCTCAAAAGGCTTTTAAAAGACATTGTCCCACTGTTGTTTCCTGTAATCGTACAGTGCAACTGATTTCACATTCACATCTGTTTTTAGCTACTGCTTCTTCTGCGGATGCAGATCTTGAAGAGCTGCCTGATTCATTGTGGGCTGCTCACAAATATGATGTTGGTCTTATTACAGATTGTGAGCCAGTTGTTGTTACTCCTAAATCAAACTACAGGCCATGTCAGAAACAATACTTATTGAAGAAGGAAGCTTTGGAGGGAATTCGTCCTGTTTTTGATTCCCTCCTTAAAGCTGGGGTAATTGTACCCTGTCCAAATTCACCTGTGAGAACACCGTTGTTCCCTGTGAAAAACATTAGGCCCCCTGGAGAGCCTGACGAATGGAGATTTGTCATGGACCTTCAGGCTGTTAACCAGTCTGTTGTGGCCCGTGCACCATCAGTTCCGAACCCTTCTACGATTCTGTCACAGATTCCACCAGAAGCTAAATATTTTTCAGTGATAGACCTGGCAAATGCGTTTTTTTCTGTCCCTGTACACAAGGACAGTCAGTATTGGTTTGCTTTTGAGTTTGATGGGAAGCCATATTGTTTTACTCGTCTTTGTCAGGGCTACACAGAGAGTCCAACTATTTTTAACACAGCTCTGAAGGACTCTTTGGCTGATTTGACTCTGTCTCCTGGAACTGTCCTTACACAGTATGTTGATGATTTATTATTATCAGCAGGATCAGCGGATCAGTGTAGGAAAGACACCTTGAAACTGCTTCAACATCTTCATAAGAAGGGTCACAAAGTTTCAAAATCTAAAATGCAGTTTGTACAGGAAGAAGTGACATTTCTTGGTCATGTTCTCTCACATAAAAGCAGAAAACTGTCCCCTCAGCGCATTAAAGCTGTTCTGAAAATCCCAAAACCTGTCACCAAGAAACAAATGATGTCATTTTTGGGTATGACAGGTTATTGCAGAGCTCACATTCTGAATTACTCTGAGCTGGAAGCGCCTTTGGCCAGTTTAATATATGGGCGGAGCTTGGCAGCTGCAGACAAAATTAAATGGACAGATGAGGCAGAACTGGCTTTCATTGATTTAAAAACAGCCCTGTCTTCTGCGCCTGCATTGGCTTTACCAAACTCTGACAAGCCATTTATTCAAATGGTGGATGAAAAATCTGGTTTCATGTCATCTGTGTTGTTGCAATCTCATGGTGATAAATTGCGACCTGTGGCTTATTATTCCAATAAGCTTGATCCAGTTGCAGCTGGGCTGCCTGGTTGTTTGCGAGCTGTTGCTGCAGCTGAGAAAGCCATGTTGGCATCACGTGACGTTGTTGGATATAATCCATTGACAGTTTTTGTTCCACATTCTGTTTCCATCATCCTCCTGGAACAAAAGACGTCTCATCTATCAGCAGCAAGGTGGTTGAGGTATTCTTCAATATTACTGGACATGCCCAACATTACAATTAAATGTTGTAACACTTTAAATCCAGCCACACTACTGCCTACTGAGGAGGATGGTGAAAGTCATGACTGCGCAGCTGTCTGAAATGTTGTTTGTACCCCTCGTCCTGACTTGCAAGACACCCCTTTGACTAACCCTGATCTTATCTTGTATGTAGATGGGTCTTCCTCCCGTTCTGCAGTGGGTCTGAACCAAGTAGGATTTGCAGTGTGCTCTGACTCAGCTGTTTTGCGCTCAGGTCCTTTGCCAGCGCATTACTCAGCTCAAACAGCTGAATTAATTGCTTTGACTGAAGCTTGCAAGTTGGCAGAAGGAAAGACTGTGACTATTTACACAGACTCAAGATATTGTTTCGGAGTGGTGCATGATTTCGGGGCCTTGTGGAGACATCGCTCCTTTTTGAAATCAGATGGAAAACCTATCTTGAATGCTAGACAAGTGTCTGATCTTTTGGATGCTATTATGTTACCCGCACGTTTGGCTGTGGTTAAGTGTGCTGCGCACACAGGACAGTCTGATTTTGTTTCTAGGGGTAATGCAGCCGCGGACTCGGCAGCAAAAACCGCAGCTTTGAGGCCTTTCTCCTCAGATGAATCTTTTCTTTCTCTGACTGATCCGCAAGGTGTCACTGTTCCTGAAATGCAATCTTTTGCTACTTCACAGGAAAAAGAAAAATGGCGAAGAGCTGGGTGTATCTTTAACAGCAGTTCTGGCTGGCATGTTTCTGATGGTAGACCATGCCTGCCTAAACATTTTTTTCCCTGGTTTGCTAAATGGACGCATGGATTGGATCATGTGTCCAAAGGGGGAATGCTGGATATGGTTAAAAAATACTGGTATACAAATGGGTTTTCAGTGGTAGCTGAAAATTATTGTAAAAGATGTTTGATCTGTGCTTCTCACAACCCCTCGAGGGTTCCTGCACAATCACAGGCGGCACATCCACCTCCACGGTTCCCATTTCAGCATTTGATGATGGATTTCATTGAGTTGACACCTGCTGAAGGGAAGAAATATTGTTTAGTGGTCGTGGACATGTTTTCTAAGTATGTTGAAGCGTTTCCAACAAAACACGCAGACAGCAGTGCTGTAGCGAAGTCTTTGTTGACAGAGATTCTTCCCCGTTGGGGGGTCCCAGAGGTGATTTCCAGTGATAACGGGACACATTTTGTCAACAAAGCTTTGCAAGAAATTAGTAAGCTTCTAGGTTTCCAGTTGAAGACACATTGTGCTTACCACCCACAATCAGGTGGAGCAGTAGAACGAGAAAATGGAACAATAAAAAATAAGTTGGCTAAATGCTGTGAAGAAACAGGTTTGTCCTGGCCAAAAGCGCTCCCTCTGGTTCTTATGTATATGCGAATGAGGAATAGATCCAGAGCTAATTTGAGTCCTTTTGAAATCCTTTTTGGGAGACCTGCAAATACAGGGGGAAGACCGAGTACTAACCTAAGCACACTAACAACTGCTCATTTTGAACATTCCATGTTGGAATATTGTAAGGTTCTGTCACGTTCCCTCTCTCTCTCCCATCAGACGGTGAAAGCTGCCTTACCCCCAGTAGCTGACAGACCTCTGCACCAGTTCCAGCCAGGACAGTGGGTGCTGATTAGAGATGCCAGGAGACGTCACTGGAAAGACAAGCGGTGGAGAGGTCCGTTTCAAATTCTGCTGGTGACTCACACTGCCGTAAAGGTCCAGGAACGTGACACCTGGGTCCATTTTACGCACTGCAAGGTGTTCACTGGAACACCACCCGAGCAGCATCCTGGTTCTGAACCTCCTACCTAGAGGAGCTTCCAACGACCGCCCACCTGTACCAGACTGGTAACAGGGCAGCTTGAAGCGCAGAAGCCACTCAGGAGAGGCAGCAGGATTTTTGTTTTTCTTTTTTAAGTTGTTTATAATTTGTTTTCTTTGAGAAAAAACTGTTTGCTTTCTGTACCAGAAGAAAGGACATTCCACTTCAAGGTCACGATGCAGTTAAATGGAAGATGGTCTGTTCTGATGCTAATGATTGGTATTTCAAGTATTTTTATAACTCTTGTGTTCATTTGGGAAAAGGTACAGCAAAGACAATGTAAGGCTAATTTGAGGAATTGTGCTAATAATACTCATCAGCTGATTCGAAGAGAGATCCATCACTTTTCTGACTACTATGATCATGTCTGGTGGCAACTGATGCATCAAACTGTGAGGAAGATAAGAGATGATAGTTGCTATGTTTGTTGTTTGATTCCACATGCTATTAATGATCAACCATTTTTGGTACCAGTTCCTATTGATACTGCTTATACTCTAGCTACTTTCTTTCCAGATAACCGGTTGGTGGAGGTCATTTTTCCTTGGGTGAGGAATTATACTGTACGGGAAAGCAGAAATGTTAGTAAATTTTCTAGTGAGACTAATTTAACGTGTGCTTCTACAGGAACTCTTTATAGATTTCGGGGTAATAGAAATCCAATTAAAGATCCAGATATTTGTATTGCTCAGGAGGAAAGCACACCTTATTTCCTTGGAAAGACGGTGGGTTGTAAAACTATTATACCAGTTTCATGTGCCTTGATCCACAGTAATACATCTGGACCTTGTCCTGTCAGAACTGATCCGTATACTATTTCAGAATCTTTGGCTCCAGATCCTTTTGTGTTAACTCTTAATCTTACAGCCTTACCGAATGGAAGTCAATTGTATGGCATGGCAGGTAAATTAACCAGGGTTCTTGTTACTTTTCCTAGTAGAGATGGGTTCTCGTGTCCTAAGAACATGGTTTGGATGTGTGGAAACAGATCATATCTGTATCTGCCTGCTAATTGGTCTGGAGTATGTTATCTAGCTCATTTACTACCTACAGTCACGACTTATGATTCACTCAGCCCATTATTAGAGAGGAAGACAATGCTCAAACGGCAAAAGAGAGCTAGGATCCCACATTGGAAAGGGATTTTGGGTACAATTTTTCCTAATTATGGTGCTGCTAACGCCGCCCATAGGATTAATGAGTTGTCAGTTGAGTTAGAAAATCTTACTGCTTTATCTGAGGAAGGTTTCACTGTTCTAACTACGGAGCAGCAGGCTATAAGAACTATGAGTTTGCAAAATAGAATGGCTTTGGATTATCTGTTAGCTGAGAGGGGTGGCGTTTGTCATTTAATTGGGGAACAATGTTGCACTTTTATTCCCGATGTGTCTAAGAACATGACGAGTATCCATGATAAGTTTGAGGACTTGCTGACGACCCAACAGAAGGAGAATATGAGTTCCTCTTGGAATCCTTGGTCTTGGTTCTTTACTGGTGGATGGACATCTTGGTTAGTAAAGATTGGAGTGATTCTTTTATGTTTCTTTTTGATTTTGATGTTTCTTTCATGTTGTATTATTCCAATGGTTAGGGGAATGGTGATGAGACTGGTACGTTTTTCTGTGTTGCCTGTTGATAAGGATGTGAACTTAATTTTTGTTTGTCATGATTGTGATGATTCTGCATTTAAGGTGGCAGATGGTATGGATACCGATGGATTTTATGTTGCTTGAGATGCTTTAATGATGTGCTAACTCTAAAGTGTTTGGGGAGTTATTACTGATGTTCAGCATTTTAGTGGTATATATATAGAGATTTGGAGTTTTTTTTAAGTGTTGTTATCCTTATTGTTTTAGCTTTGTTTTGGTTGTAATTTGAGAACAGTAGATCTTAGAGGAAGCCATGAAATAACACATGTATTTGTTATGTATTCTTTTCTTTTATTAGTTTTACTTGGATTATAAGCTTTGGGTGATGGTTTTGTAGAATTTTCTTTTAGTTTTGTGATTATCTTGTAATCAGAAGAAAGGAGTGTAATGGAAAATTCTTTTAAAGTGCTCTGATATTCCCTTCACCTCTCTCATTTGAGTCTGTGTTTTATCACCCACAGGTGCCCTTCCATCTACCTCTCACCTCTGACCTCTGTGTTTTGTTAGTGTTCTGTTTTTTAGAGCAGATGGACTCTAAATTCCAATGCTGGAGAGTTTAATGGTTAAGACCCATCATTTAGGATGATGTCAGGAAGGGCAGTTAGGTCTGTTCCTAGATAACCTTGTCACCTTTGAACTCAAGAAGGGTTTGGGTCATAAAACACAGACTCTTTGAAGTTGAGATAACACAGTCATGTTCTGGTATAAATACTGTGTGTAAATGTTGATCGGGGCTCTGTTTAACTGACTTGCTTGGTGACAGAGTCATTCAAACGCTGAATGCCTTTGAATAAAACTTATTAAGACAAAGTCCGGATTTTCTCTTCTTGTGAGTCAACTTCTCTCCACTTTGATAAGAAATTCCAGAACAAGTGTTAGCGTCGATATTGAAAAAGCTGTATCGAAACACTGAAAGAGTGAGCATTTGATCCCGCGAACACAGAACGGGCACTGTTAATGTCGATATTGAAGAAGCTGCATCTCACAACTGAAAGAGTGAGGATTTGATCTCGCAACCACAGAAGGACCAATGTTAGCGTCAATATTGAAAAAGCTGTATCGCAAGACTGAAAGAGTGAGGACTTGCTCCCGCAAACACAGAACGAGCACTGTTAGCGTCGATATTGAAAAAGCTGTATCTCACCACTGAAAGAGTGAGGATTTGCTCTCGCGACCACAGAAGGACCAATGTTAGCGTCGATATTGAAAAAGCTGTATCTCACCACTGAAATATTTAGGATTTGCTCCCGCGAACACAGAACGAGCACTGTTAGAGTCGATATTGAAAAAGCTGAATAGCAAGACTGAATGACTATTTGCTCCCGTGAACACAGAACGCACTGTTAGCGTCGATATTGAAAAAGCTGTATTGTAAAACTGAAAGACTGAGGATTTGCTCCCGCAAACACAGAAGAAGCACTGTTAGCATCCGCATTGATACAGCTGCATCACAAGACTGAAAGAGCGTGGATAGGCTCCCGCGAACTCAGAATGAGCACTGTTAGCGTCGATAGTCAAAAAGCTGTATCGCAACACTGAAAGAATGAGGATTTGCTCCCGCGAACACAGAAGGAGCAATGTTAGCGTCGATATTGAAAAAGTTGTATCGCAACACTGAAAGAGTGAGGATTTGCTGCCGCGAACACAGAGAGCACTGTTAGCGTTGATATTGAAAAAGCTGTATTGCAAGACTTAGGTTGCAAGGATTTGCTCCTATGAACACGGGTTTCTGGCTTGATGATGACTTTGAGCGACACCCAGTTGACTCCTGGTACCACAGGGGAGCCTCTTGTTTCCTCAGGTTCTCTGGAAAATTCTGCCGCTAGCATCTGCAATTCATTAAAGAACGTGTTACAAGATAATTGTGCAAATTCACCTGTTTGTCCTGGTATCCGCTGTGCTGGTCCCAGTCTGTAGTTCATGTGGGGTGTAACCTGTGGACTGATTAACAGACATCCTGAAAGACATTAAAACATCTGGCAAAGCATCCACTCAATTTAATTTGGTCTGTGCACAGATTTTAGCCAATTTTGTTTTCAATGTTTGGTTCACTCTTTCAAGCTTGCCCTGTGATTGAGGATGACATACTGTACCGAAAGCATGTTGCTTCACCTGTTGCAGATCTTTGCTCCTGAAATGAGTTCCATTATCAGATCTTATCTTTTCCAGGAAGCCATGTCTGGGAATGTAATGATTAATTAAACATTTTACCACATACTTATTGTCTTCCTTTCTTGTGAGCCATGCCTCAGGCCATCCTGAATATCCATCCACACAGACAAAACCTGTATCTATATGCTCTTGCTGTGGATACCATGATCTCCTTCGGTGTAGTTTTTAAACTTACCTGGAAATGGATGTACAGTAGGTTTTGGATTAAATTGTCCACAAATAGAACAGTTCCTGATCTTCTCTCTCACCATATCTTTTAAATATGGGTGCCACCATTGTTCTGGATTGATAGGCACCTGCAAAATACCTACATGTGATGTTCCATGTGCCTCTTCCGAAATGTGTTCTCTCATTTTTGGTGGCTTCACAACTTTTATCACCAGGGCCATTTCTCTTCCACACAGTAAATTCCTCAAGTGGAGAACCCCTTTTGTGATGTTGTTTGATTTTTTCCAAGTTTAGATGTTCAAAGGTCTCAGCTTCAACACTTACCAAATTGAAGCTGCGTGCATAACCCGCTACTTTTTAGGCAACAACAAGGCTCGAGCCATAAATATAATTTCATTTTCATGTTTTATTGACTTCTGTGCTGCAGTCACAAATCCACTTCTCAACCATTGTTTCATGTCAACATGTCTTTTTCCATATTATCTAGCACATAGCTAACATACTGAATCACCTCTATCTCCCCCTTTTTCTGCAACAACATTGTTGTTACAGAAACATCTAAATAAAAAAGACAGACAGTAATCCTGAAAGAGCAATTGTGCAGCAAACTACCACAGCTGTTTAAACTTAATGAATGATTCCGCACGTCTGTGTTCCAATTCAGTGATGCATTAAGATTTTTTCAATCCTGCTTTTTTACCAAAAGACTCAGTGGTGCTGTCAAACCAGTGTGATCAGGGACATAGTATCTGCTATTGGCAGTCTAACCCAAAAATGACAACAAATCTTTGTTTGGCATGATGTAAAATGGCAGATTTTTGTGCAGAAAAAATATGGGTTCCTGTTGTTGAAATAACTAGTCCTAAAAAGTAACCTGTATTCTTCAATCTGTTTTTCATTTTACTCACTTCGAAACCTTTTTTGCAAGATGTAAAAGAATAGAGTTGGTAGCTTCAATACACGCGCTTGCTGTTCGGGCTGTAATCAGAAAACACCTCCGCTGGCAACATGCAGTCCTGGAGCTGCTGTTTGAGAACCTGATTTGAGAACCTGACCCGGGGATAAGGCTAAATCTAGAGGCTACCTGGTGTCTCTCAGTTGCTGATTCCTATAAGTGAACGAGAAGACATCCCTGTAGTGTTCAGCTAGTCAGCTGTCAGAGCTATTAATTTATCTTAAATCGTGAGCCATTTTGCAGTTACCTATAACTTTCTTTCAGGAGATGGTGGGTACTGGTTTCGCCAAATGGGGAAGACACATGGTGGACAACTGGATAAACAGCCTCAGTCAGAGAGTGATCAGTTAATTCTCTGCCGTGTTATCTGGATAGCTGATGATGTTCTAAAACGGCAGAGTCAATAACTTCAACACAGTAAATGTTAGTGGAGGCAGAGAAAGAAAGGGCTGGGACAGCAGTAAATTGTGTTACAACTCCTCCCTGTTTTTTAGTATGATGACGTGAGTGCAAGGTTAGAGATATGTGAGATACAGCTTCACCAGATATTTCATAAATGTTTTAGAGGAAATGGTCCATATTTTCCTTCTAAATAGTCCTCAAACTGTTCCTGAAACCAATCTGTTTGTTTCTCATTTCTGTCATAAAACAAAGTCACACGTGGCAGAGCAGGTATTGGGCCGCAAGGAGCCAGGGCCCGAATCCAGGGTTTCCAGATAAGGAAACTGGACCTCACCCCATCACTAGAAGGGGTTTCAGGCTCAATGAATCCCTGATAAATGTCCACACAAGTGACAGGTGACCTTTGACCTTCAGGGGGGTCATGGGGGACTAAGAACAGGTGGTAACAGGGGTAGGATGATATAAATAGAACAAACCCAAATATGGAAATATCTGAAATTTTATGGCACAGCGGGTAACAGGTGTAGGGTGATATGAATAGAACAAGACCAAATATGGTAATATCTGAAATCTTATGGCGTCAGCACCAGTTAAAATAGAGGGGTGTGTTTAAGGGGCATTATGGGTGAACCCATGAATGAAACCAATGAAAACACAAGGGGTGTGTATGACTATTGCTTTAAATACAGGCATAACACTTTGCACTTTACATGCAGCATTTGTTGGAAAAGAACACCCGTTCAGCAATGGCTAGAGTTAAGAGAGTTAATCGTCAAGCGGAGGAGAAACGGAACGCGTGCCAAGACGATGAACAAGCAACTGCATCATCTATATCATCTACTTCCTCATCTGAGATACCTATTGAAATTCCCGTCATAACATACTCTACCAATGATGATGAGGATCCAACTTCAACTTCAACAACCACGGTTGAAAATCAGACCTCGGTTCGGCCAAGAGGTACGTCAGTTCTGTGCAAAACCCCAGTGACCATCTACCAGCATTCATCCGGTGAATTGAATGCTCCTAAGAAATCAACATACTACATCTGCAAGGTACAAAGACCCCCGTTCGACATTCTGCAGGAAGAATGGTCTTTGGAGCCATATGGCCTGAGGGGTAGCTGGGGGTATATTTTTATGTATGAAATAGGAGAACTCTGCCTGTATCAATTGGATCAAGACGAGGTATTTAATGGATCATTGGCTCTGCATACTCTCACCCACAACGACTGGGCTGTGTTAAGGCTTGCAATCCCGCACCTCAATGATAGCCCTGAAACAGTCACAATGCAGGAGAGGGAGGATGAAGAAGAAAGTGAATTGTCTCCTCGACCTGCAAAACGGACGAGAATGTTTCATATGCCATCCAATGTTGAAATAGCTGAGAGAGAACCTCTTTAGCGCAGTGTGGGGTTCAAAAACCACAGAAAATGGTCGCTGGTCTTTGCGGGCAAGCAGACGCAAGAACAACCGGACGAACCCCTCAGATCTGTTTGTGCTGGAGGCATTCAATCAGGACTGTGGCATATTCAAGACAATGCTGGCTCTGCCATTTGAAGCTTGGGCAGAGAAGATGAGTGAAATTGGACAGCATCTTTCCAACCTTTTCCACAACTCACGCTGTTGGATTGATGTCATGTCAGTGAAAAAAACGCTGACGTTTCCTGTTTTACGTTTAAAACAAACCTTCTTCTGAGGACCCACCCCCTTCCTATGACATATATTTGAGGGGAATAACAGCAAACTCCCAGACACTGAGAACCGAATCCTGAGAATGAGTGAGGCAACACCATACAGGGATCTCTACAACCACCGAGCAGAGATCCACTTCTCTCCTGAGCACGATGAAAGCTTCAACATTGGACCGTGTCATCCGCCTTCCCTGGACTTCTTCTCACCATCCACCTCAACGTCTTCAATCTCTGAGACCCCCTTCAGTCTTGCATCACCTACAGGATACAACATGAAAATGTATCAACCACATTCTCCAGACCTCTACTCACCATCGCCGCTATTCATGGCTGAGTGTGTAGATGCAAGTATCCAGCCTGAAGACAAGGAGGTGGTCGTGGAGGACGAGGTAACTACCAGCTACTCACCCTCTCCCGAGGCCCCTACACAAACCCTGGAACCGATGCAGGCACCTCAGCCTTCAGCGGAGGATGAGAGAAAGCAGGGGGATGAAATTGATGGTTGGCTCTCAACCGCCCTCATCAATACGGTGAAAACAGCGATACTTCATTTATTCAACATAACCTGTTTGAACTATGTCAGAGAAACCTGTTACGGGTGCATAACGAACCACTCGAGCCAGCGTCAGCACCAATGCCTGGAGGTATTGGGGGAGGATTATTATCAAGTCAACTTTCAACGCATCGTGCGATGACTCGTAACCCCCAAACTCGTTCCTGCTATTCAGAATCTTCTGATACTTCGCCGCATGCAAGCAGAGGACTTCAGAGTGAAAACGATTGCAGAGACGGTTTTATATGAACTGAAATCGGTACAAGGCATCCACAGTGCAATAGTGCACGTTTATGATGCCATGGTCGAAGAGAAACACCTCAAACAACTTAACTGTGTTTCAGAGTGCTACGGACTGACAAACTGATCTCACGTTTGATGACTTGTTGTTGTATCATTTTTAGTATTCCAGTAGTTAAATTAATCTGTATTATCTGTTTTTTTTTCTTTTTACTATTAAATACAATTAAAGTGGGAACATATTAACCTTTCCCAAAAAGTGTTGTTTAAAAGCTTCCAGTGTTTGAATTAATCTGTTATCTGATTGTGTCTTTTTTCTTTTTACTATTAAATACAATTAAAGTGGGAACATATTAACCTTTCCCAAAAGTGTTGTTTAAAAAGATTCCAGTGTTTGAATTAATCTGTTATCTGATTGTGTCTTTTTTCTTTTTACTATTAAATACAATTAAAGTGGGAACATATTAACCTTTCCCAAAAGTGTTGTTTAAAAAGATTCCAGTGTTTGAATTAATCTGTATTATCTGACTGTGTTTTTTTCTTTTTACTATTAAATACAAAAAAAAAAAAAAAAAAAGGGATAAATCTACCGTCCGGTGTGTTTTTTTTTTCTCTTTATTGAACAAGTAATCATCAGAGTAAGCATAAGGCAGAGATGGCAGGAAGACAGTTGATGAAGAAAGTATATTACAACCCTTCAAATCCGGGAAGTTTTGGGGGTATAGATAGGTTGAGGAGGGTTATGCAAGATGAAATGGGGAAGAAGGTTGCGGTTGAAAAAGTTAAAAAAAGTTTATCAGGAGAAGATACCTATACTCTACATAAACCTGCAAGAATAAAGTTCACATTCAGTTAGAAATGGCAACCTGGTATGTATGAAAAGGTCTTCCAGTCTGTAGTTCATGGGGGGTCAGTCCGTGCTTCTGGTTTACAGAACTTCTCACAGACATTAGGGCTAGTGGCAAAGCAGTGACCCAATTCATTTTGGTCTGTGCACAGATTTTAGCCAATTTCGTTTTGATTGTCTGGTTCATCCTTTCCACCTTCCCTTGGGATTGGGGGTGGTACACTGTTCCAAAGGAATGTCTCAGTCCCAAGAACTTTTCAACCTCTCTAAGTTCTTCATTTTTGAAGTGTGTGCCGTTATCTGACCTGATTTTTGCAGGAAAACCGTGCCTGGGGATGTAGTGATTAATCAGACACTTCACCACTGTTTTGGTGTCTTCCTTTTTTGCTGGCCAGGCCTCAGGCCATCCTGTGAATGCATCCACACATACCAACAGATATCTGAACCCATTCACTCTCTCAGTCATATCTGTATAGTCAATGATGATTTCTTTCCCTGCAATAGGATCCACTGGGAATTTCCCTGGCGCTGGCTTCAAGGTAGGTTTGACATTGAACTGTGTACAAATTTCACAGGAGTTTATCCAATGCACTGCCATTGGTTTTAAATAAGGATGCCACCAATGTTCGAGATTTTTCAGCATCTGTGTGGTTCCTACATGCCCCATGCCATAGGGCTGCTGTAGTGAGCCCTGGTGGCAGAATTGGACGTCCGTCTGGACTCCTCCAAAGTCCATTTTGGTCCTCACTGCCTCCTCTCGCCTTCCACATCGACTTTTCTTCTGGAGAGGCCCCCTTTTGTAGTTTCACTACTTCCTCCAGAGTGGGCTCTGGTGTCCACCCTACCTCTGAACACAACAATATATTTTTTGGTTGATAGCCAGCACACTGCTTCGCTGCTTGATCTGCCGCCTGATTCCCCAGTGCTACTCTGGTATCACTGCTGTCATGTCCTTTACACTTGATAACTGCCACCTCCTGTGGTAAGAGCAATGCTTCAGCCAACCTTCTCATTTCCTGTTCATGCTTGATGGGTTTCTGTCCTGCTTTCCTAAACCCTGTTCTTAACCATTGCTTCAGTTCAACATGCACTGCGCCTGTGGCATATGCTGAGTCTGTGTAAATGTTTATTTTTTGTCCTTCTCCTAATTCTAGGGCCACGATCACTGCCAAATCTTCTGCTTTCTGTGCTGATTGTGTGTCTGTCAGCCTTTCCGCTTTCACTGTTACAAAGTCTGTCCCTGTGTCCTCCACAACTGCATACGCTGCTTTCAGTCCTTCTGTGTCATGTCTGAAACATCAACCATCTGTATACAGGTTTTTTGCCTCTGTTAAGGATGTGCTTTGTAAATCTCGTCTGATTTTTTCATTAAACTCCACTTTTTCTGCACAGACATGTGGTTCTCCTGATGTCATTCTGTCTGCCATGTTTATGCCTTCATGTGTGTATGTGATGTTGGGAGCTTCCAGCACCCAGCTCAGTCTCTGTTGTCTCAGTGGTGATAGTGTGAATGTCTTTGAGTTCACAAAAGCCACTACTCCATGTGATTCGAGAATGTGGAGGGAGTGTCCCATAACTACATGGGCTGTTTTCTGGATTATTTTGGCCATCCCTGCTGCATGTCTGGTGCATTCATGATGTCTTTGTTCCATGTTGTCCAACATAACACTTATGTACATTAGCACTGTTCTTATTCCCCCTTTTTTCTGAAACAGCACGCCATTGGCTGTGTGTGCTGTTACAGAAACATCTAAATAGAACGGCAATGTGTAGTCGGGGTGTGCCAAGTGTGCAGCAAAACCCTGTGGCAAACGAGTGTATCGATACCTATGTGATCTATAGGTAAAAGCAAAAACGTCCCTGCATTCCTCAGCTAAAGGCAGGCAAAAGACAGCATTGGCCAGGTCAATGCATGTGAACCATGCATGTTCCGGATTAAGGTTAGTGAGAGCGACATAAATATTTGTGCCATCCTCCATTTCCCTGTCCCTTTTTTCTCTGCTGGCAAGATAGGTGTATTCCACGAGGAGGAGTCAGCCGACTCCAACACACCTGCATTCCACAGCCCCTCTATTGTGCTCTCAATGCCTAGTTCAGCAGCGGGTTTATGAGGGTATTGGGACCTCCAGATTCGTTGATCAGAAGTAAGCTGAAAAGTAATGGGAGTACAGCATATGAGGCCCACGTCCGTAGGACCTTCAGCCCAAAGTGTGGAGGGCATGCACTGTACAACTGCAGCTGCCAGTGGAAGAGAGATGCCAATCCTGTAGGGAGAGGGAGCGTTTTAACACACCCCCTAACTCACGTGCTTCATGTCTTGGGTGGAGGGCTAAAGAAACGTGGGGAACGCCATCAGACCACATTTTAAACCACTCTTCCTGTTCTTTTGATAACTGTACAGAGGCGACAATGTCCTTTGGAGCTACATAAATATCAGTGGTGACAATGTCCCATGTCGTACCCTCCAGCTCTTCAGCAAAGCTTTCCTGGTAGCATTCACAGTTATTTCTGTCATAAAACAGTGTGACATGTGGTGGGTCAGGGGGAGGAACATAGGGTGCCAGAGTGGAGATCCAGGATATCCACCGAAGGAAGGAAGAGAGAACACCTCTGCATGCCTCTGCATGGTTTCTGGGTGTAGCAAGACCCAGTAAATGTCAGCCTTAGGATCAGGCAAGGGCTGGATTAAATACTGTCCATGTGAAAAAAATGTGTTGCTGCCACATGAGAGTTGGGTGCCATTAGGAAGATGCACCTGCAGTCCATCTGAACCACACAGAATGGTTGCGCCCATTTTGATCGACATGTCTCTGCCCAGTAAATTTACTGGTGTGTCTGCGAACACTAAGTAGCTGTGGTTCAAAGTTTGCCCTCCTATTTCAGTTCTTATGGGCTTGGTGTAAGGTAGGACCTGTTTAGCCCCAGAAAACCCCATGACAGTGGTAGTCCTTGTGGAGAGAGTGTTAGGAGGGGCTTGTTGGATGGTTGAGCATGTAGCCCCAGTGTCCACTAGAAAAGGAAGACTTTGTCCATACACCGTCACAGACAGTAAGGGGTCCTCAGTCCCTCTGTCCGGGGGGTTCTGTGGGGACCCTCAATAGTGGTCTGGCCAGTGACTGGGCTCATCCCAGGCTGGCAGTTGGAGTGAAGATTGCTGCTGTTGGCCTCCACGTGATGGACCACCTCGTCCCCTTTGTGGGCGTCTCGCAGGCCCTCCCATAGGTCCATGCCATCCATAATCCACATGTGGACCGCATTTGTAGGGACAATCCCTGCTCCAATGACCAGGCTCTTCGCAGTAATAGCACATATCAGCATTCCCCCCCCTCCATGGCGGTCCTCGCTGGAATCCCCTTCCCCTGGGCCCACCCCCTCCCCTGAAGCGACCAGCATGTGCCTGATAAGGACCAGAGGTCATAGGCCCCTTTGCAAACATGTCCTGGTGGCCAGGAAATGGAAGAGCTTGTGGAGGTCGGGATACAGCACTTTCATACATTATTTTAGGGGTTTGACCTTCTTTCTTTTTCTCTCCAGCTTTTTGTTTTGCTTCAGCTAACTGCATTTTTAGTAGCTGAGTTTGTAATGTTTTAAGTTCTTCCTCATCTTTTTTATTTTCCTCTCTTATTTTAGATAAATGGTGGATTAAATGGTGGTCCCATGTTCCAGTATCAGCCCCTGGCAAATCAGGATTGTCCTCCATGTTGGTTTTAATCTGTGTGGGTAAGCCTCTTAACACAGCATCTCTGAACCAATCCCTCTGTGAGCCCTCATTGGCTGGATTAGTACCGGTTTGTGTTTGCCACATGGATTTACACTGGTCCAAATATTCTCTTGGATTGTTATTTGGATTCCATTCAAATTTAGGAATGGTGCGCCCCCTGGTTACAGGGTATAGGTCCCTCAGCGCGTCTCCTATCCACTGGGAATAATGGGTGAAAGGTTCTGAATCTGGGGCTAGTGTGGTGTAAGCTGTGGTTTCAATCTCTCTACAGGTGTGTGGTTTCATGCAGCGAGCTGCAATTGCGCGGTAGTCCCCTAGAGCTAAAGTGGTTCCTGCAGTTAAAGAATCCAATGTTTGCAACCAAATAGATGCACCCTCTGTAATAGGGGGTAATTTGTCACACAGAGTGGTGAGATCTCCTTAGGAGAAAGGTTTGAATTTTCTTTGACCCCGGCTGTTCAAGAAGCGGTACATTGCCCACTATGCACGGATGAGGGCCCCACACCTTCCTCATTTTCTTCCGCTAGACTAGTGGGCTCATTGACTGGGGGGGGCTGGATCCGCCGGGGTGGAAGCATTGACGGTCCGTGGAATGAAAATAGGAGTAGGCAAGGGTTGGGGGCCTGGGTACCACTGGCCGTTAAGGGCCATGACTACTGAGCCCTGTGTTGGCTGTGGGGTTTGTGGAGTGTGTTGAGGAGTGGGTTGGGTGGGAGTTTGGTTAAGCTCGCAGTAATTGTGGGGGTAGAGATGAGTCAAGAGAACCTGCAGAGTCAACAATCTGTTGGAGACGTTCTCTCATCTGACGCACGTTCCAATTGTCAAGAGGCAACCCTGTGTATGTGTCAAGAGAGGGTTCTTCATCTGTTGATGACTTAGAGGTACAATCGGATGAAGAGAAAGGGTTTCCGGGAGATATATGACCGGACAGAGGTCCGGAAGACACAGTAGAGAAAGATGCTGTGGGGGGTGGTTGCGGTGGGGGAGCTGAAGCTCCGCCTGCTGGAGAGTTTTGTTCAGGCAAACCAGTAATCTTCAGTCTGCCCCCAGAAATGTCCAATGTGGGGTAAAGCCCCAATGGAGTGGGAGAAGAAGATTCCTTAGTGGCGGATTTTGGAGGAGGAAGACCATATGGTGGCGGTTTATCTCCAGTGTGTGTGTTGGTGGGTGTTGTGTGGAGTTTGTCAAACATAGCATGTTTACCTCCCTGCCATATCAGCACCATTTGCGACCAGAACGTCTCATTCTTTGCCGCTTTATCTCTTATTTCTTTAAACTTCCCTTTAAACCGTCCACTATTTTTGCATTTTTCTTCAGCCAACTCTCTTTCTTTCTTAGCCTTCTTCATATTCAGCCAAAACCACCTTCCCACGTTTTTTCTTCTTTTTTCATCAGTTCCATCTTTTTCGACCTCCTCCTGTCTTTTCTGATTCATTTTCTTAATTAACTTTTTTGCCTGTTTTTCTTCCTGCGTCTGCTGCACCAACTGCCTCACCACATACACCTGTCCCTTAAATGTTTTCCACACTGGTGCCTCTTCACCCCAACCTGAGTCATCTGTGTCCCATCAATTCACCGTCCATCCTGCTAGCCTGTTTAAATTCTTCACCAAAAGTTGTGGCACCCTCAAACGTTTTCACACCTTCAAAAGTATTAGGCACCCAAACAAGTATTAGCACTCTGAAAAGTATTGGCACTGTGAAAAGTATTAGCACTCAAAAAAGTATTAGCACTCTGAAAAGTATTTGCACTCACAAAAGTATTAGCACCCAAAAAAGTATTAGTACTCAAAAAAGTATTAGCACTCTGAAAAGTATTCACACTCAAAGTATTAGCACTCAAAAAAGTATTAGCACTCTGAAAAGTATTCACACCTTTCTTCACTACATTCTGTTCATTCACTGGTCAACTGAGGCCGTCCAGAAAATATGGCACGCTGTGTCCCTGGTATCTGGACTATTTTGAGAGTGACATACACACGTCTCAAGACACCTCAATTTTCCCCCAAACCAAGCAGCTTATCAGCACTCTGTCATTGTTGACACCAGTTAGGTTTCCATACAGGAATGCTGCATTCATTCAACTGCAATGAGAGTCTGGCGAACCACTGCGCCTCTCTCCAGTCACACCGTATTTTTCACACACTCCTCCTAACAAGTCTGTCTCACAGATTATCCCTTCTGTGAACAGCTCATGGATTTTATGTGTTTGTGTATTATGTACTTTTCTCTGGAGTCCACACAGCATTCAAACCTATGTGTTTTTGCCCGGTCTTAGCTTTCTGACTCCAGGATACAATGAACAACCTTCTTTCAAACCTCAAGAAAACTGTTTACACTTCGGAGGTCCCCACCCTCCGGGACTTCAACCCAGCAAAATCATGAATTCTCATCAGATAACATGTGGAGTTGCCAAACTCAGGAAACACACGGGCCTCGGACCCTTATTCAGAGGGACTCTAACCCTCAAACTCAGGAAACACACTTCTCACTTTACTTTACTTGACCTCTTTTACTTGACCTCTTCACTTACTCAGACATCTGACACCAAGAATTTAGGCCTATTGACAATGCCAAAAGTGCAGAGTTCATTTTAAACAGGTTTCTGCTTACCTTGTAAGAAGTGCGGGGGTACCCCGGTGTCAGAGTCTTTTGGTGAAGTTCTGATTTAGCCAAAAGTCCTTCCCAAATTACGTCGGGGGTCACCAAGTTGTTGGAGTTGTTCTTCTAAACTCCTGCGCGTTTGTTTATTTGGTCAAAGCATCTTAATTCTGTACGAGAAACTAGACTTGAATCTCTAAGAAAGAAAAACTAAGTAATAAAGTTGTTCACTCGGCCGGGGAGAGAGGTGCTGCATCTACGTAGTCAGGAACACATCTGTTTTTCTCTCCCCTGCACCATTCTTTTTATTGAACACACACATACTACAGGAAATATACATTTGTTGTGCAGCCCTTCTCAGTTTCTCACACATTCTTTTGCTGAAGTATACATTTTACATTTGTTGTGCAGCCCTTCTCAGTTTTCTCACACATTCTTTTGCTGAAGGTCAGTTTCTCACACATCTTCAGGAATCTTCAGGGAGAGGAGTACCATGCCTCCCTAATACACTGCCGGCTTCTCACGATACAGACAGAAAACACCTGCAAGCTTTAACCTTGAATAATAAACACTCATTGTGTGACCACACTAGAAGCTACTGTATAAGGATTTTTCTAACTCTCAAAAGCATAACTAAAAACTCCTAATAATAATCAATCTATAAGCAGCAAATCCCAAATATATCTTAGCTTTAGCTACTAATGATAAGGCATTTATATTTCCACATAAGCATTAGCATTTTAGCTAATTTTAGCTTATACATTGGTTTTTGCATGGTAGATGGGTTAAATTAATATCAGCCTTCATGCTAGTGATAGCCAATATGCTAACGTTAGGATTGTAGATTCTCTTTCTCCTCTCTTAGCTAAAGAACACTTTTGCGTTTTTTTAGGCAATTTCCTGTTTGTTTTTGTGTTTCTTCAGCGTATTTGTTGTTAGTTAATTTTTTCTGAAATTTCTCCTATTTTTTTATGTATTTTAGCACTGACTTGAACTTCTTAGGCTATATTTTTGCTTCAGTCTATGCGTTTTCAGCTTATCTATGGCAGCTCTTTCCAGCTTTTTTAAAGTTTTTGTCAGTTCTTGCATTTCAACAACTCTTTAAACAAGTAGTTTTGAGGTAACTTTAAATTGTTAAGCTGTTTCATAGCTAATAGTCTTCCTGCTTAAACAGATCAGATGACCGTTTTTCTTTGCTGTTTCTGCTATTTCTACTAATTTATCAGATTTCAGCAGATTTTCTACAGTAAATTTCAGCTCGTTTCTGCCAGCTTTCAGCTTACAGCATTCATACTGCATTTTGGCAGGAAATGCAAATTTTTCTAGTTTGGGCTTGGACTTTTGATCATAACTCTGGATGTGAGTGTCTGGCAGTCTGGATTGGGCAGCAGGCCGGAGGAGCCTGTTGATGGGCAGGCCTGGGGTTGGCAACTTTTGAGCCGTTTGTCGTAGGATGGTGAGTGAGGTAGCTATGGAAAGGCCTCGATGCCCTGAGTGAACATGCGCAGGAATGGTGACTGTGAGCCTTTCCTGCTTTGGGCAAGAAGGCCTCAAAGTCTTGGGATTTGGAATGTCTTTTAATTTTTGATTTGGCAGGAGTAGGTGCTACAGCAATAAAGGTTATATATTTGGCTAGCACAGATGAGCACGGATCTCGTACATTTTGGCATGTCTGATGGGCCTTTGGAAACATGTAAATTGGCGGTACCATGCTCTAGGTACGTGCTAGGCTCGTGGCAGGCGGTCCACTGTGATCAGCAGGCCGGGGCACATTGATAGACACCCGGCATGACCCTGCTTTGGAGTCATAATTTTTACAGCTGAAACTGGTCAAAGGTGTGAGCTTAGGTGCTTCAGAACAGCCAATTGAAGCTAGGCTAGGCTAGGGTTAGAGTAGTTTAGGGGTAATAGCCACAGGGGGATCAGATAGCATGAGGATAACTCTGGAACGGTGTGTGTTTGAGCAGCTCAAACACTGGATTCTGACTGGCACATACTCCGGTGACCTTAGGATTAGTGAAAGCCTCAGGGGTAGCTGACAGTTTGATAAGGGTGATCAGGAGCTTGTGCCGGGTTGATAGAAATGTGACACAAGCACAATAGGAGGTGTCAAATTAAAAGAGTCGGGGAGAGGTGAGGAGTAATGTACGGCCAGTAAAGTTTTCCTACCTCAACAATTGGTGCCGTGACCCGGATTTGGCACTAACTAAAGGATAATTAATTGACTACGAGGCGGACGTCGTTCTACAACACCACAGGGTCGACCCAAAAACAAAAGGTAAGGAGATTTATATTTATTCTCCTTTTGCCTGCTAATAGTGTAGGTGGTGTTGTGGAATATATATCTGTTTTCTCTTAAATTTACAGTCTTGATCAGTTTTGGGTAAAATATATGTTGGTTGAAATAATGGATTACGGTAAAGAAATGATATATTGCGTAAAAATATTTGTTGATTGACACAAGATAAATTTTTGCCGAGATACTTGAATGTTGAGGCTGTAACATACTTTTCACTGAAGATACTTAAATTGTGACTGTGTTGAAGTAAATAAGTTCCGGATTTGGCAATCCAAACTCAGTCCTGTCGAGGACTGGGGTATTTAGGCTGGGGTTAGTAAGAGCCTCCCCGAGGGACTGAGGACGCCTCAAAGTGGCCAGGGATAGGACCCATACCCTGTACTGGCAGGTGAGGGAAGACAGTTGAGATACTTAAATGGTGAAACTGTAATAATAAGATTAAGTAAAAGGAATTCCAGGGAGTCAACGGAGGGTTGATTCCTAGGTGTCAAACCGGGTTTGGCATCACAGCGGTCGGACCAGGAGAGATTGAAAAAGTCCCGCTGAGTGGAAGGGTTCAAGGCCCTCTGCGCGTTTGTGTTAAATGTGCTTTAATTTGGGAAGATAAGTTTGGTTTTTCACAGAGTGGAAGTTTGAGTGTAAATAAGTTAAATAGTTAAGGTGATAAAGAGTTAAAACTTTCCTGCAGGAAGTTCGTTTGTCTTAAATATTGCGATCAGTCGGAAAAGAAAGGAGTATAGTGCATGTTATGGTGGACAAATGACTGACCGACTGATAATATTTCTGTGTGAAAAATCTGAACCTATACTAAACTTTTTCATCTGCCTCTCTCACACACACATGTATGGGATTTGAGTGTAACATCTGTGTTTTTGAGTCTGGACTTTAGAAACCTGCCCTTCCCATGGCTACTCGACCAGAGACGCTTCTTCATCATGGCCTGAAAGAGAGAGAGCCTGCCTGCCTGCCTGTCTGCCTGCTGCTGCTGCAAATCACAGTGTGAGTTTCCACCAAAACGAAACTCAGAAGAAGTCTGGCCCCACTGAGATGGACAACGATCCATGCTGCTGCAGAGCCAGAAGAGCGATTGACTGGATTAATATTGAAAGCACATCTTATGCGGGCAGAAGAGAAACAAGCCGGAGCAAAGTTCTTTCTCCCTCCTCGAGAAGTTAAAGAGGACAAGGAGTGATTGTCTCACCAACAGACCTGAAAGGCCTGGGTTGTTGTTTTGGTGATCAGCACCCTCTCTCATCTTGTTCACACTGCACAGATGATTCACACCAAAGCATGACCATGGCAACACCTGCCCCATCTAAGCAAGTAGGCTCAGTAACTGTTGCTGTGTATGGTGACTGGCCGCCTGATGCCACACTTCCTCATAGATTATTTCCACTACGGACATCTCCTCCTTGGGCTTCACTCACTCCTAGTGTAGAATGTGAGGCCCAGGAAAATGATGAAGCCGTCTCAACCCTGCATGAACCACCAGAAGACACACCTGAGCGCAGTGGCCCCCAACCAGAAACTCAAACCATGCAACCACGCGTCCTCCGTCAGGTGGCATCAAGAGGGAAGCCTAGGTTCTATAAAAAGCAGTTGCCCCTCCTTCATCAACCTGGGTCCGGGGGTCAGCGCAAATATAAGCCTTTTTCCTTTGGGAATCTTACCACACTCTGCGACAAGCTCCCACCCGTAACGGAGGGGGCTTCTATTTGGTTGCAAACATTAGATTCTCTTACCGCAGGCACCACTTTAGCTCTAGGGGACTACCGTGCAATTGCAGCACGTTGTATGAAACCACACAGCTGTAGAGAGGTTGAAGCGAGTGCTCGCTCCCTTCTCTTCCCAGACACAGATAATTTCTCTCTCCATGCCCAAGACATAGGGGACGCACTGAGGGAGCTATACCCTGTAACCAGGGGCGCACCATCCCTAAATTTGAATGGAATCCAAACACTAATCCAAGAGAATATTTGGATCAATGCAAATCCATGTGGCAAATACAAACAGGAACCAATCCAGCCAATGAGGGTTCACAGAGGGATTGGTTCAGAGACGCTGTGCTGAGAGGCTTACTCACTCAGGTTAAAACCAACATGGAGGACACTCCTGATTTACCAGGGGCTGATACTGGAACGTGGGATCGCCATTTAATTCACCATTTATCTAAAATAAGAGAGGAACATAAGAAGGATGAAGAAGAACTTAAAGCGTTGCAGACTCAGTTACTAAAAATGCAGTTAGCTGAAGCAAAACAAAAAACAGGGGAAAAGAAAAAAGACAATAAAACCACCAAAATAATGTATGAAGGTGCAGTGTCCCAACCACCACAAGCTCTTCCATTTCCTGGCCACCAGGACGCGTTTGCACAGGGGCCTATGACCTCTGGTCCTCATCAGGAACATGCTGGTCGTTTCAGAGGACAAGGTGGGCCCAGGGGAAGGGGATGCCAGCGAGGACCGCCACAGAGATGGTGGAATGCTGATGTGTGCTATTACTGCGAAGAGCCTGGTCATTGGAGCAGGGATTGTCCCTACAAATGCGGTCCACATGTGGAATATGGATGGCATGGACCTAGGGGAGGGCCTGCGAGACGCCCACAAAGGGGAAGAGGTGGTCCACCAAGTGGAGGCCAACAGCAGCAGCCTTTACTCCAATTGCCAGCCTGGGATGAGCCCAGTCTCTGGCCAGACCACCACTGAGGGTCCCTACAGAACCCCCCGGACAGAGGGACTGAGGACCCCTTACTGTCCGTGACGGTGTATAGACAAAGTCTTCCTTTTCTAATGGACACTGGGGCTACATGCTCAACCATCAAACAAGCCCCTCCCAACACTCTCTCCACAAAGACTAACACTGTCATGGGATTTTCTGGGGCTAAATAGGTCCTATCTTACACCAAGCCCCTAAGAACTGAAATAGGAGGGCAAACTTTGAACCACAGTTACTTAGTGTCCACAGACACACCAGTAAATTTACTGGGCAGAGACATGTTGATCAAAATGGGCACAACCATTATGTGTGGTTCAGACAGACTGCAGGTGCATCTTCCTTATGGCACCCAACTCTCATGTGGCAGCAACACACACTTTTCACATGGACAGTATTTAATCCAGCCCTTGTCTGATCCTATGGCTGACATTTATTGGGTCTTGCTACACCCAGAAACCACAGCATGCAGAAGAGTTCTCTCTTCCTTCCTTCGATGGATTTCCTGGATCTCCACCCTGGCACCCTACATTTCTCCTCCTGACCCCCGCATGTCACCCTGTTTTATGACAGAAATAACTGTGAATGTTACCAGGAAAGCTTTGCTGATGAGCTGGAAGGTGAGACATGGGACATTGTCAACACTGATATTTATGTAGCTCCAGAAGGTTGACCAAAGAACAGGATGTTTGGTTTAAAATGTAGTCTGATGGTGTTCCGCACGTTTCTTTAGCCCTACATCCAGGACATGAAGCACGTGAGTTAGGGGGTGTGTTAAAACGCTCCCTCTCCCTACAGGATTGGCATCTCTCTTCCACTCCTAACCTCTCCTATTCACCTTCAGGGAACACTTATCGCATTCTTAATCATTCCACAGATGTAGGCACCCTGGAACATGTACAGTTAGACAGACATCATGGTAGAGAAAAATCAGATCACCCACTGGCAGCTGCAGTTGTACAAAGCATGCCCTCCACACTTTGGGCAGAAGGTCCCACGGACGTGGGCCTCATACGCTGTACTCCCATTACTTTTCAGCTTACTTCTGATCAACCAATCTGGAGGTCCCAATACCCTCATAAACCCGCTGCTGAACTGGGCATTAAGGACACAATTGAGGGTCTGTGGAATTGGAATGCCGGTGTATTAGAGTCGGCTGACTCCTCCCCGTGGAATACACCTATTTTACCAGTGGAGAAAAAAGGAACAGGGAAATGGAGAATGGCACACGATTTGAGGGCCATTAATGCAGCACTGTCCACACCTACTGTCCCTGTTCCAAATCCTTATGTTGCTCTCACTAATCTTACTCCTGAACATAGGCGACTGTGGCTCTGTAGGAAGAGTAGTCGTCTTGCAATCAGAAGGTTGTGGGTTCGATTCCAGCTTCCTCCTGCCATATGTTGATGTGCCCCTGGGCAAGGCACTTAACCTCAAGCTGCCTACTACTTAACCTCAAGTTGCCTACTGATCTGCGTATGAATGTGTGAGTGCTAGTGAGTGTGATTGGGTGAATGTGGCTCTAGTGTAAAGTGCTTTGAGCGGTCTGTATGACTGGAAAAGCGCTATATATAAGTTCAGTCCATTTAACATGCATGGTTTACATGCATTGACCTGGCAAATGCTTTCTTTTGCCTGCCTTTAGCTGAAGAATGCGGGGATATTTTTGCTTTCACCTATGGATCACGTAGGTACCGATACACTCGTTTGCCACAGGGTTTTGCTCTCTCCCCAGGAATCTTTAACCAAGTTCTTAAGGACTCCTTACAGGACTGCCCACTTCCACCGCATACTACACTCATCCAGTATGTTGATGACATTCTTTTGGCCACACCTACTGTAACTGAATGTTTGGAGGCCACTGCTGTTGTTCTTTCACATTTCGCCAAGACAGGCTATAAAGTCAGTAAGGCTAAACTTCAAATCTGCAGAAGACAGGTGGACTTCCTGGGCCGTGTGGTCTCCCAGCCAGGTACAGGTATGTCACCTGCACACCAATCGGCAGTACTTTCTCATCCCAAACCACTCTTTGTGAAAGACATGTTGTCATTTCTGGGCCTTACAGGTTACAGCAGATCATTTGTCCCTGGCTACACTGATCTCACAGCTCCCCTTAGAGACTTAGTGAAAAAACAGGGAATGAGAAATCTCACTGCCCCCTTGGAATGGACCACAGAAGCTGAAGAAATTTTTATCACTCTCAAAACAAGCTTATCCCAAGCTGCACACTTGGCACACCCCGACTACACGCTTCCATTCTATTTGGATGTTTCTGTAACAGCACACACAGTCAATGGCGTGCTGTTTCAGAAAAAAAGGGGGTACTAGAACTGTCCTTATGTACATAAGTGTTATGTTGGACAACATGGAACAAAGGCATCACGAATGCACCAGACATGCAGCAGGGATGGCTAAAATAATTCAGAAAACAGCCCATGTAGTTATGGGACACTCCCTTCATATTCTCACATCACATGGAGTGGTGGCTTTTGTGAACTCAAAGACATTCACACTATCACCACTGAGACAGCAGAGACTGAGCAGGGTGCTGGAAGCTCCTAACATCACATAAACACATGAAGGCATAAACATGGCAGACAGAATGACATCAGGAGAGCCACTTGTCTGTGCAGAAAAAGTTAAGTTTAATGAAAAAATCAGACCAGATTTACAAAGCACATTCTTAACAGAGGCAAGAAACCTGTATACAGATGGTTGCTGTTTCAGACATGACCCCGAAGGACTGAAAGCAGCGTATGCAGTTGTGGAGGACACAGGGACAGACTTTGTGACAGTGAAAGCGGAAAGACTGACAGACACACAATCAGCACAGAGAGCAGAAGGTTTGGCAGTGATAGCGGCCCTAGAATTAGGAGAAGGACAGAAAGTAAACATTTACACAGACTCAGCATATGCCACAAGTACAGTGCATGTTGAACTAAAGCAATGGTTGAGAACAGGGTTTAGAAGAGCAGGACAGAAACCCATCAAGTATAAACAGTAAATGAGAAGGTTGGCTGAAGCATTGTTACTACCACAGGAGGTGGCGGTTATTAAATGCAAAGGACACGACAGTAGTAACACCAGAATAGCACAGGGGAACCAGGCGGCCGACCAACCCAGAAATATATTGTTGTGTTCAGAGGTAGGGTGGACACCAGAGCCCACTCTGGAGGAAGTAGTGAAACTACAAAAGCGGGCCTCACCAGAAGAAAGGTCAGTTTGGAAGGCGACAGGAGGCAGTGAGGACCAAAATGGACTTTGGAGGAGTCCAGACGGACGTCCAGGGCTGCTGTAGTGAGTCCTGCCACCAGGACTCACTACAGCAGCCCTGGAAGAAGCCCATGGCATGGGGCATGTAGGGACCACACAAATGATAAAAAATCTCGAAAACTGGTGGCATCCTTATTTAAAACCAATGGCAGTGCATTGGATAAACTCATGTGAAATTTGCAGACAGTTCAATGCTAAACCTACCCTGAAGCCAGCGCCAGGGAAATTCCCAGTGGATCCTATTGCAGGGAAAGAGACCATCATTGACTATTCAGACATGACTGAGAGAGTGAATGGGTTCAGATATCTGCTTGTGTGTGTGGATGCTTTCACAGGATGGCCAGAAGTCAGAACCCAGGTGGACCGGTCCATTCCAGGTCACAGAAAGAACCTCACATGCGGTGAGACTCAAGGGTAAAGGCGACACCTGGTACCACTGGAGTCAGTGTACAGCGACAGACGCTCCGCAGAGATCCCTCGCTGAGGTCCAGGAAAACCTGAGAGAGAACACGACAACAGAAGAGCCACCTTCTCACCCTACAGAAGGGGTAGAATAATCCCTTAAGGGTGAGGAGAAGTCATCATACCCATAGGTTAGTCTACACCTTGGGTTCAACAATCTGCAAAAGTATTCATACCCACATAGGGGCAGAATAATCCCCTGGTATGAATCCCAGGCTCCAGGTCAGTCTATACCTGTGAGTTGAAGACAAGGACAGCATACAGCAGAAGAGGCGGAAGTGATTGAGCTTCCCTCTCACAGGGTGGTTGTAGCTGCTCTCCCATCCAGAGCAGAACTGAACTAAAAAAACTTTCTATTTTTCTACAGGTCCTTCTCAAAAAATTAGCATATTGTGATAAAGTTCATTATTTTCTATAATGTAATGATGAAAATTTAACATTCATATATTTTAGATTCATTGCACACTAACTGAAATATTTCAGGTCTTTTATTGTCTTAATATGGATGATTTTGGCATACAGCTCATGAAAACCCAAAATTCCTATCTCACAAAATTAGCATATTTCATCCGATCAATAAAAGAAAAGTGTTTTTAATACAAAAAACGTCAACCTTCAAATAATCATGTACAGTTATGCACTCAATACTTGGTCGGGAATCCTTTTGCAGAAATGACTGCTTCAATGCGGCGTGGCATGGAGGCAATCAGCCTGTGGCACTGCTGAGGTCTTATGGAGGCCCAGGATGCTTCGATAGCGGCCTTTAGCTCATCCAGAGTGTTGGGTCTTGAGTCTCTCAACGTTCTCTTCACAATATCCCACAGATTCTCTATGGGGTTCAGGTCAGGAGAGTTGGCAGGCCAATTGAGCACAGTGATACCATGGTCAGTAAACCATTTACCAGTGGTTTTGGCACTGTGAGCAGGGGCCAGGTCGTGCTGAAAAATGAAATCTTCATCTCCATAAAGCTTTTCAGCAGATGGAAGCATGAAGTGCTCCAAAATCTCCTGATAGCTAGCTGCATTGACCCTGCCCTTGATAAAACACAGTGGACCAACACCAGCAGCTGGCACAGCACCCCAGACCATCACTGACTGTGGGTACTTGACACTTGACTTCTGGCATTTTGGCATTTCCTTCTCCCCAGTCTTCCTCCAGACTCTGGCACCTTGATTTCCGAATGACATGCAGAATTTGCTTTCATCCGAGAAAAGTACTTTGGACCACTGAGCAACAGTCCAGTGCTGCTTCTCTGTAGCCCAGGACTGGGGAATGCGGCACCTGTAGCCCATATCCTGCACACGCCTGTGCACGGTGGCTCTGGATGTTTCTACTCCAGACTCAGTCCACTGCTTCCGCAGGTCCCCCAAGGTCTGGAATTGGCCCTTCTCCACAATCTTCCTCAGGGTCCGGTCACCTCTTCTCGTTGTGCAGCGTTTTCTGCCACACTTTTTCCCTCCCACAGACTTCCCACTGAGGTGCCTTGATACAGCACTCTGGGAACAGCCTATTTGTTCAGAAATTTCTTTCTGTGTCTTACCCTCTTGCTTGAGGGTGTCAATAGTGGCCTTCTGGACAGCAGTCAGGTCGGCAGTCTTACCCATGATTGGGGTTTTGAGTGATGAACCAGGCTGGGAGTTTTAAAGGCCTCAGGAATCTTTTGCAGGTAATTAGAGTTAACTCGTTGATTCAGATGATTAGGTTCATAGCTCGTTTAGAGACCCTTTTAATGATATGCTAATTTTGTGAGATAGGAATTTTGGGTTTTCATGAGATGTATGCCAAAATCATCCGTATTAAGACAATAAAAGACCTGAAATATTTCAGTTAGTGTGCAATGAATCTAAAATATATGATGGTTACATTTTCATCATGACATTATGGAAAATAATGAACTTTATCACAATATGCTAATTTTTTGAGAAGGACCTGTATTTACAGGGTTTGTTCACTCATTGTATATTCCAGCACTTGTATTGAGTACTTTGATGAAAGTATGAGCCAAAAGGCAAAAACCCTACCCCACAGGGGTTGGATTTTGGTAGGTTCATGCATTATTTCCTTTTTTATTGTTACATTGACTTTAAAAAATAACCTGTGGGGCATTTTAGGGTGAAGTCATTATTAAGACTTCAAAAGGCAGCAGACAGACAAGAAACAATCTAACACAAAGGATAGTATTTCCGTGAGACATCTGGAAATGACCACAGAGCCATTTACTTGTTGAGAACGTGTTATATAGAGTGATAAATCGAGTTTAAACAGACGTGATTATCCTCATATTAGGCAAACGTTCTCAATCTGTTCAAACAATCCTGTACGATACCACGTGATAACAATAAATGTGAAATTTTCAGATTTAACCCACTAACTGAACGATAAAGTAACGACGCTCTTCTTTTACATCGTTAACAAAAGTAAAACATCTTTATTTCCACGTCTAGTTGGTTGGAAATGAGGCGGAGTTGACTGGATTCGCTCTTCCTGCTGAATGGGTGCTCCCAAGGCAGGGGATACAAATTCTGTCAAGGATAACTGGTGTGGCCCGACACCGGCTGCTAGATTCTCTGCGTCTAGGACGTGGCCCTACTGTTCTACTGGCTAATAGTCACTGGCAAGATGCAGCCATGGAGAAAGGGTTTATTGTGTCGTGGTTCTGTTCCACTTTCCAAGTAATGCCAAATTGTTGTGTTATTCTCATTTGTCAATAAACTGCTGGTTTGAACTCCATCTACCCTCAGCACATCTTCTTATTTTGATTATTAGTGTACCCATTTTGTAGAATAGTGCATACTTAATTAGGTGGAAGCTGTTGACCAGAATTGTCGTTTGTAAGAGGGACTATTGGTTTAATAAATTTCACATAGATAGAATGACAGCATTTGTGTTTATTTTGTGTAAGTGTGATTGTCTGTCCATTATGTAAAAGCTGATAACAGAGATATTTGGCGTGGTTTTGGTTAATAATTATCAATTATTAATGACAATTAACTAATTGTAATTATTAAGTAGTGTGAGCCAAATAATCACACCACCAGAGTGTATCTCTGATCTTTATTTGTAAGAAATAATTTTTGGTTAGAATTTAGTTCTTCTAAATCATGATTTTTATTTAGAATTTCAGATAAATATTTATAATCAATTATCAGAATCCCTTACAGTTCTCACAAATTAAAAATTATCTACTGTAACAATTCAACCCCCTACTGTCTAAATTAATTTAAAGTTATATAGATAAAATGGGTTTTTGCGGTCAATTTTTAGTTCTGTTGTAACCAATATGCACAATGTTCAGTTTCTTCTTTTTTTCATAAATTTTAATATATATTTTTCTTGTTTCACTTCGCTGACTATTTTGTGTTTATCCATCACGTAAAATAAAATAAATTACAAGATGGAATGTAACAAACCAGGTAAAAGGCCAAGGAGGGTGACTACTTTTGCCAGGCACCCCAAATCCTGTAGAAAACTGGTAGGGTGAGTTGATGAGAAGAGAGCATAAGAGACGACCCAAAGGAGTCTGGATGATGTAAAAGGAGTGTCCATATGACAATACTCAATTACCCCCCTGTTTGATTGTGGCAATCTTGTGAAAGGTTTTAGGGGAAAGTGCCATCTTTCTGACATAATGATATTGTACCATTATGTATTGACAACAGTGTTGCCAATAATTGTGTCACTGGAACTGGTTAAATTATTTTTTTTGTCTATCTGATTAAATGTCATGGTGGGATTTTAAAAAATTCAAAGTGAGATTATAATGGAGTGACAATTTTGTTTAAGGTAAGTTTATTTATATAACGCTTTTCAGTAACAAGACATTCAAAGCGCTGTACATGAGTAAGAACAATTACAATACAATAACAAAGAAAATAAACACAGAAAAACAAATCAAATGACACTTATAATCCTTGGGAGTAATAATTAATAATCCTTCCAAATTTACTGGAAGAAATTGGTTCCAAGCCACTCTTAATAATAAAGTATCTGATGCTAAAAGAAGATGATAATATTGATAGTCTCATCATTCCACTGAATTCTAACTAGGGAAGCTGAGTCACTGGTACCAAACAGCTTTAATCCACATTTTCAGGTAATAATAATATATTGCTTTTACTGGTAGTGAAGTTGAACTAAGTAATAACAGTCCATTGTAGTCTAATTAAGAAAGCTGGGTCATTGGTGTAAGAGCAGCTAAAGTCTAAATTACTAATAATATTTGGTTTTCACTGGTAATCCTTCAGATAATCAATGAAAAAGTAATGAAATACTAATAATAATTAGCTTTTGCTGGTAGTCCTTCTGAGAAATCTGAAAATCTATGAAAAGTAATGAAATCACACATTTAGGTAAAGTCAGGTGGGAGGAAAAAAAAAAAAAATCATATTTCAGACTTAGTACAAAAAACCTCAGCAGGGGTAAGCAACACACACATAAATAAAGATTTAGTAAGGGTACGGTGGAATCTTGAGGGTGCGAATATATATCAGTCTGAGTGTGTTTGCAAGAATTAGACTGTCAACACTGATAGAAGCGCCATTGTCCTTGAGAAGAGAGGTGGAAGTTTTATCAATCGGCCGCATAGTCCTATCAGCACACAGCTGATAGGGGAGTGCTGGGGAAGAACGTCATGTTTATATAACATCCAGGAGATATTTTGTCGATAGCCAGTTAGCAGAAGTTGCCAAGGCCACATTGGGGAGCCAGATTTAGAGAAACAATAAATGTTGTGGTTCAGGCAGTTGTGAATTTCCAACTACCTTAAGAGTTTTACTGGTATGTCTCAATTGCGAATCCAAATAGCCAAATTTCTGTTACTTTCCGCAGTTCTCGAGCGTACAACTTCTCCAAGATTATATCCTTTAACCTCTGAATCCAACCGCTGGCAGGCTGCGATTCTGTTCAAGAATCTTGTCCAGCTTGCGATCCTGCTCTCTTAACATTCCAGTGTGAGTGTTGATCGCTCTACAGACTCTATCAAACATCGCAGGCAGCTTTGGAATGCTTTGAACAGTTGCAAACGTTTTGCAAATCCCTCGATAAGCCAGGTAACCACCAACTCCAAAAAGCAGAAATCCCGTTATCAAAAGTCCAAATATGTACACATTTTCTATGTCCTCGACCGGCATTGTAGTCAGGCACACAATCTTCCACTGCTGCCAAGAATCCTTTGTGTATCCAGAGAAGAATGTCCTGTCTGGACAAGAGGGTCTCCTTTACCCTGTCTTCCCGTTGAAAATTTTTTTTTTATCAATTACGTTGAGAGTCCAGCTGACCAAATCCATAATTTACAAGTTTGGAGGATATGCAAAGGGAGGCTCTGAGAAAAATACAAACAAAAAGCAAACTCACTCCAGAAGTTCAGTGAGGATCTCTGAATGATCAAATGTTGTCCCAAATGACTGATGATGATAAATAGAATCCACCTGTGTGTAATCAAGTCTCCGTACCAATGCACCTGCTCTGTGATAGTCTCATGGTTCTGTTCAAAGCGCAGAGAGCATCATGAAGACCAAGGAACACACCAGGCAGGTCGGAGATACTGTTGTGGAGAGGTTTAAAGCCGGATTTGGATACAAAAAGATTTCCCAAGCTTTAAACATCCCAAGGAGCACTGTGCAAGCAATCATATTGAAATGGAAGGAGTATCAGACCACTGCAAATCTACCAAGTCCCGGCCGTCCCTCTAAACTTTCATCTCAAACAAGGAGAAGACTGATCAGAGATGCAGCCAAGAGGCCCATGATCACTCTGGATGAACTGCAGAGATCTACAGCTGAGGTGGGAGAGTCTGTCCATAGGACAACAATCAGTCGTACACTGCACAAATCTGGCCTTTATGGAAGAGTGGCAAGGAGAAAGCCGTTTCTCAACAATATCCATAAAAAGTCTCGTTTAAAGTTTGCCGCAAGCCACCTGGGAGACGTACCAGACATGTGGAAGAAGGTGCTCTGGTCAGATGAAACCAAAATCGAACTGTTTGGCCACAATGCAAAACGATATGTTTGGCGTAAAAGCAACACAGCTCGTTCATCCTGAACACACCATCCCCACTGTCAAACATGGTGGTGGCAGCATCATGGTTTGGGCCTGCTTTTCATCAGGAGGGACAGGGAAGATGGTCATAATTGATGGGAAGATAGATGGGTGCAAATACAGGACCATTCTGGAAGAAAACCTGTTGGAGTCTGCAAGAGACCTGAGACTGGGACGGAGATTTATCTTCCAACAAGACAATGATCCAAAACATGAAGCCAAATCTACAATGGAAGGGTTCACAAATAATCGTATCCAGGTGTTGAAATGGCCAAGTCAAAGTCCAGACCTGAATCCAATCGAGAATCTGTGGAAAGAGCTGAAGACTGCTGTTCACGAACACTCTCCATCCAACCTCACTGAGCTCGAGCTGTTTTGCAAGGAAGAATGGGCAAGAATTTCAGTCTCTCGATGTGCAAAACTGATAGAGACATACCCCAAGCGACTTGCAGCTGTAATTGCAGCAAAGGGTGGTGCTACAAAGTATTAACGCAAGGTGGCCAAATAATATTGCACGCCCCACTTTTCAGTTTTTTATTTGTTAAAAAGTTTGAGACATCAATAAATTTCATTCCACTTCACGATTGTGTCCCACTTGTGGATTCTTCACAAAAAATTAGAATTTTATATCTTTATGTTTGAAGCCTAAATGTGGCAAGAGGTTGAAAAGTTCAAGGGGGCCGAATACTTTCGCAAGGCACCGTACCTATTCCTATCCTTTGAAATTAACTTTCACCTACACCTCTAGGTACTGCTGGAATGACCATGTGTACCTTCATCTATGGTAGTATTTTATGTAGATTAAAATCAGCACTTGTCAGCATACCTGAATTACTTGCTTTTTATTTTACCAGTATCTGTGAGCAGCTTCTGTTCTCACCATTCTACTGTATAAATTGAGGCATCATATGAAGAAGTGTTCTTAAAAATGGTTTCCTGCTAGTTTATACTTGGCAATATTGGGTTCTAAACAAAGTTTTATTCATGCAACAGGACATCAATATGTCATGACAAACACTTTATTGTCTGTCTACATCTTTGATTGAATATATTAGTTGTGGTTCACAGTTTATTTCAGTTTTACATTTATTTCAGATTGTGAATACAAACTGTTTTCCAAGGTAAACTACAAGTAGCCACAAAACTGACATTTTCCAAAATCGAAAAAATGCATTGTCTAAAAAGCTTTAGTAATACAGTATATACTACAATTCAATTCAATTCAAAGATACTTTATTGATCCCCTAGCTTTTTGCCACTTTTACATTTATGTTTGTGCCATGAAAATCTTGTTTAAAAATAAGATGCTTCTTATGTGATGAGCCCACACATCGGCCAACCATTACTGGCAAATTCTGAAAGTTTGGCTCAGCTCTTCCAATCCCAGGGGACACATAGGTCCCCATCCTGCATGACAGAATAAAAGTGAGAAACACAAACATTCAGCCCCTGCATGAGTGGAGAGTGCTGTTCCATTAGCCGTTTGCAACAGAGGATCATCTGTCTTGAGCTAACACTGGGCTCCTTGGAAATGTTCCTCAGAGACAACCCCTGAAGACATAATTTCACTACTGCCTCCTCTTCCACCTGCAACCTTTATAAAACACACAGACAGGAAAAAGAGTGAAAAGCTGATAAACAGGTGTGTGCTCTTATTTCATAGCACAGGGTTCCCCAAAGTTGGGGTCAAAAACTCATTGTGGGTTATAAAACACAAAGACTTAAGGTGGTCTACATAAATCAATCTAGCTGAAACATGATCACAAGTAGCATATTTTAGACATTATGTCAAGAAATCAAAACACTTTGAATAAAAGTATAAAAAAGGATCATGGTTGTGTTTCCATATTCGTCTTGATCTTCTTATTAGCAACATTTGTCCACTTCAAAGAGAGATATAAGTCACAGTTAGGAATAAAATAATTATTGATAATTATTTTTTAATACAATTTCCTACTGTTAGTGATAGTTTTAAAATGAAATTACCATATAAACTGTATGTGATATTAAACTGCCTACTGTATCTACTGAACAAAAGATATGCTGGAGGCTCCATTTACATTATTGATGTAGTATCAGTTCAAATACTGTTAATAACCAGTAAATGAATTTAAACACAACTAATCACAAAGAGCCAATTCTAACACCTCTAAAATCTCTCCTCATATCATCAGAAAGCCTGGCAGAGAGACTCTGGAGTCAGGAATATGACTCTTCAGCCATGTATTAATGAAACACGTAATACTGCATTTCCAATACTCTGACTGGGTCCTTATTAGGGCTTGGAGTTTATCCAACTTGTTTCCCAACGATCTCACAACGATGAAAGAGATGGTTTGAACTTCTTTCTTCCCTCTCTCCTCTTTGCTCCTGCTTTGCATCAATGACCTGCAGTTTCACATTAAATCCACTTTAGTGCTTTAGTTATCAGGCTCCTCTCCTGTGGAAACAGCTATATATGAAAGAAATATAATGTTAATCATTTGTGAAGCATGAATAAAAAGAATTGTAACTGTGTTTTAAAGTATACGTAGAAAGCTGAAGAATGGAATGTGTAATTCTGTGTAAAGTTTAAAACTGAACAGATTAGGGAAAGAACTGTAGAATGACTGGGAGTGAGGAGAGCCAGTTGTATGCTGACAATGAACACTTTTAAAAGGAAGGAAGGGAAGATGCGACTATAACCAGCTGTGTGGCTATTATTGGCATCTCCATGGCCGAAACAACAGCATCCGTGGGTCACAGTGACCGTGACTAAAGTATTGGGCAATAACCAAGAAGCCGAGTGCATCAGTGGGTCACGGTAACCGTGACTAAAGTATTGGGCAGTAACCAAGAAGCCGAGTGGAAAGGGTTGCGCAATAACTAAGAAGCCTAATAAGGGGCTGACTGGTGAAAGCATTGAGCGCTATAAAAGCAATGCTGAAAGCAGAAACGGGGTTGTTTTCTTGCAGAAGACCAGCGAACAAGATCGACGGAGAAAAGAAGCTCAGATGGAAAAGGAACAGAGACACAGCCCAGCTGATCGACTGCATTAAAAAGAGGATCAACCAGTGCGCCCAGAAAGGACTGCCTCAAAATTAAGAATCTGATTCCATCTAAAGCCTTTTCATCCAGACAACAGAAGTGAACTTGATCGGTGAACAGCTGATTGCTCTAAGTTTCAGGTTTCTGGAAGTCCTGAATCAGCCTCGTTTATGTCTCCGGGTTTCCTTCAACTCTTCAGCCTCTGGAAACTACTGTCTGCGGAGACATATGACAACAAAGATCCTGTTTAACCATCGAAGCCTGGAGCATCAGTGCCTGCCACTTAAAGGAAGAAAACTGAAGATTAAGTCGTATTCCCTCCAAGAAACCACTCATTGTTACCAGAAGAATCTTCTCCATCAGGTGCATGGATGAGCCTCGGTCTTCAAAGCCTCTCCAAACCCACTAGTTTCAGCATCAGGGAAAGACAGGTTGAGTTGATTGATTCATTTCTATTATTGAAATTATTCTGTGTTGCTGAATTTAAGCTGTTACTGACCCCTGCAAAAGCGTTACTAATTAAAGAAAGCATATAAAATGCTAGTTAAATCGTGGACATTCAATTATTTGAGTCACTGTATTTTTTGGTTTTTCATTGTTGGTAAAAAGTCTTGTTGCCTGGTTCCAAGATATTTTAGGAGGTTTTTATAGGTTGCCTTAGGTAAGTTTGTTAAAACAGCGCCTTTGGGGCTCGTGCCGAGCCACTAAAAATAACCTAGCCCATATACCAAGAGCCAGTTGTAAAATTAGGGAATGAGCAGCTGTGAACAAAAGTGACTGTTGAAAGTGTGGATGACTGCGATAGGCTACTCAGTCGTCCAGACCACCAGTTGAAGAAGGGCGAGACTTTTGTATGAAGGCTGTCAGAGGCTAGGCGGGTCATTTCCCAACACCAGCTTAAACAGAACTTTCATTAAACCTGCTTAGTAAGACCTTTCAGGTTTGGGGAAGTCCGGACCCGTTGGATGGAGAACTGGTTTGAGCAATCCCTTTAGACATAGGGAAGTAGGAGGGAAGGGTTAGCTCATCGGACAACGAAACAACCAAACAAACAAATTATATAGCCATTTACAATATGTAAAATAGGAATAGATAGGACCTTGCTTGGATGATGTACAGTAGAAGAGGGAAGGACACATGACAAGTTTGTATCCTCTCCTACAAAAGATTCCATCTATTTAAAATAATCAAAAACTACTGACTAATGCCATTTTCATAGAGTAATTTGTGAATTTGAAATGACCTCTTGTATCTGACAGTCCTGCTGCTGCTTCTTCTGGCTCTTTTGGGTGGTTGTACCCAGTGGCCTGCTCCTTCTCAACCCTTCGCTGCATGTTACCGGTGGTGTCTCGCGGAGTGATAAAGGGTCCGAGGAAGAAAGAAAGAACTATTTTAGGAAAAAAGTAAAACGGATGTCTCCACAAAAGGAAGGCATCATAGGGCGACACCGTAAATATGTTCAATATGTTCAATCACTAAGACTAATAAACAATTTTCTACAAAAATATATTTTACTTACAAAATATGGACAATTGTTATTAAGTGAATTTTAACATTGTGTATGGAGGTATTGTTGGAATAATTGTATATAGTTTTTATCTTTTATCTTATATTTTCTCCTTGTGGTTTCATTTGACTATTTGATATTATAGCCTTTCATGATGTATGTGTGAGTAAGGATGTGATGAGTTGTCTGCAGGCAAAGATCATAAATGGAGCTGAGCTTGCTGAGGAGGAAGCAATCCGCAGTTAAGGAGGTCATAAAGATGAAGGCTGATTGCGCTGAACAGAAGACGCACTGATCCTGGAAGATGGGGAGACTGTGGAAGTGTGTTGTTAAAAGATAAAGCTGTTTATGACCTGTTTACGATGCAGCTGTTGTTTCCCATCCTTTAGAGAGCAACGTTCTTTGTAACTAGGGACCCCCGAATGATAATAAAAAGAGAGGTGCGGACAGATGCTGTTCAGAGCGGTGCGATATTTGTAACTGAACACATCTTGACCGTTCTCCTCGCTGCGAGTATAAAACTAATTATTTGTCTTTCTCTTCTTTTTGTGATGTCATAAGTATTGTAGGTTGTTTAAACCTGACAATTTGGTCCTTCGAGAGCCGGATTCCAACTACGCCTGATGATTCCAGCGGGTTGGTAGACTCCAGGAAAAGACCGTGCGCACGGCTGTCTTCATAAGGGAGACTCACAGACCCTTCCCGGGACTGGATCTCGGCCCGCCCGCTGGGGTCTGACGGCTGACGGAACTCCGAGAGAGAGGAGAGGACAAAGTGGTGAGTTGAGTTTGGATTTTAAAAGTGTGACGAATGACTGGGGGTCATTGCGTGAAATAAAAAACCCTGTAAATCCTAGGCCCTAACAGGTAAAAGCAGTGCGGCGGAATCCTGTTTAAAGTATTAAGGAGTAAGACTGAAAATTCCGTGTTTACAGGGGACGACGGAGTCCACTTAAGTAAGTCCGCGTTTAAGTATTTTAAACAACAAAAATACTAAGAAAATTCCGCGTTTAAAATGTGTGCATGTGAGAGATCAATGGAGGATTTAAACCACTAGGTTTTGCCTCATACCAAAGCAGTAGGATCGAAAGTGACTAACTTTTGTGGATGCAAAGGCAAGAATTCTCCACTCAAAAGAGTTGAAGTGAGAATTACCACAAAAAGGAAAATCTTCTGTCACCCTACTGAGCAGAATAATCCAGCATTTAGAATACCCTAGGTATTTGTATACTGGACTAAATTAAAAAAAGAAAATGGGAAAAGGGGCGAGTAAAAATTTATTGAAAAATGAATTACAATGCAAAGATTGGAAGTACATAAAAGCACAAGATCCGAGTAAATTAAAATATTTAGATAAATGGATAACCACATATAATTATGGTGGTCGATTAAACTCTCAAAAATTTGTCAATCTACAGGATGCAATAATTAAAAAAACAAAACATGACCCAAGAAAAATGGAAAAAGAAGGTTATGAGGATGTAGATTATTGGTTAAAAGTAGCTAAAAGGAGAGAGGAAGGAGTAAAGAAGCATATGGAGGAAGAGAAAGAAAAGGGAGAAGAAAATTGTAGGAAACAATTATTATTTTATAGAGCAGAAGATAATGAGACTGGGTGTGTTGGGGCTCGACGGGGACAACCAGGAAATGCAGCTATACAACCACAAGGAGCGCAAGAGCAGGATGAACAGATAGATGAGCAACCACAGGCACATGCAACAGCTGTAACCTCATCTATTTATCCAGGTTTGCCTCCACAGGACCCACCCCCTGAATACCCCACTCCACCACAGACTAGATCAAATACGATCCCCCTAGGATGGTCTAGACAGTATGGGAGAACCTTTTCTCCAACTTTAACTCACTCCCCAAGAGTAGTCCCCGCAGCTCCTAAATTAGTCCATGACGAAAACCCTAGTCTAACAGAAGCATATCCCATGATACAGGTGGCCAATCCAAACGTTGGAGATAATCAACCAATGCCATTTTGGTATATAGAACATGGACAATGGATGGTGTTAAAAAGGCTGTGGAGGGAGTAACCTCCCCCAGAGAGGATCCCATTCAGTGTGGAGAAGATTTGGAGAGTCTTAGGAGATCTCATCATTTGAATGGTGAGGACGTTCAACAAGTATGGATGACAGTCACAGGAACTGACTGGCATCACGTTAGGGGAAATTGGAACCCTATACATAATAACGCAGTACTTGCACATAATGACCAGGAACTAACAAACAGAGTGAGGGGATTAATCGATAGGCTTACAGTTAGATACAGACGCAGAGCTGACTACGCAGAAATAGCCAGAGTGAAACAAAAAGAGGAAGAACCTTTTGAAGAATATAGGATTAGACTGACAAAAGTGTTTAAAATACATAGTGGTCTACAAGAAGATGAAGACGAGCAAGGAGCTTATCGACAGCAGTTAAAAAATGCACTACATGCTGGTTCCAGGGATGTAATTAATACCTGGGTAAGGAGACATTTTAAAGGGTTCTCCACAGCAAATTTAGAAGATTATGTAAATCATGCCCTCCATGCAGAAAGAGTAATGAAGGATAAAAAACAAAAAAAGATAGTCAACACCTTTTTTCAGCAAGAAGAAGAAGGAGAAGAACAGATTTATTATCAGAACAACAGAGGAAGAGGAAGATTTAGAGGCAGAGGACAAAACCACAGGGGTCAGAGAGGAGGAGTGAGCAGAGGAAATTACAGACAATACACCTCAGGGTGTTGGTGTTGTGGGAAAGAAGGACATCTGGCCAGAGACTGTCCAGAGAGGAGAAAAAATTATTCAGTGTGACTAGGACAGAAAACAAGTGAAATTGTTCCAAGTACCTCAGACACCGATGAAAACAAAAAACCAAAAATACAGGGGCAGGATATCCTCCTAAATTTCCAGGACCTTCTCTCCCTAGATAACATAAAACCTTTAGTTACCTTACTGTTAAATGGAAAATCAATTACTTTTCTTTGTGATACCGGAGCATGCAGGACTACCTGTAGAGAAACAATCCCATAATTCCAGACTTAGTGATCAGCAAATAACAGTAAGGTCAGCTAGTGGGAAATTGACGCAAGTCTGTGAGTCTGAACCAGTTTGGATAAGAGATCCCAATGGACAGTCATGCCAGCTATCTATTCTAATGTTCCCTGAGTGTCCGGTGAATCAATTGGGACGAGATGGATTACTACATCTGGGGTTAGCATTAATTCTGACCTCAGAAGGACATATTGTAGTAAAGTGAAAAGCAGAACTCAGCCAAGGAGATTATTTCGTGTTAAAAGGAGTAGGACTACCTTATTACCACTATTCACTGGTTGTTCCAAATAAGCCACCCCTAGACATAGGGACAGCTTTATTAACAGAAGGAAGAAATGTCATTACTCGACTACAAGATCAGATGACACCAGATGATCTACATATTACCATGTGGTATAAAAATACTCCTGGACCAGATAAAACTTATGAAGAAGCGTTAACTAAAGTAACCCCTACCAAAGTCATGGTAACTTATGTTTATGCAGATGGGAACAGTACGTCAGTTGCTGAATTAGTGTTAGCGGAAGACATTAGGAAGCTCTGCAAAATGTGGACACCTCCACACATATCTTTATTCAAGGATAAAGAACTCAAGTGGCAGGACATGGGAAGAATAGTGCAGAGGGGAACAGATGCCACAGACTGGTTTCCAACAACAATGAATACAGAAACTAGTGCATCCACAGGAGTAACTAGAAAGCCATTATTTTGGACAGTGACAGTGCAGGAAGGAATACATTTGCATACAAAGAAAAAATGAGAAATATTCCTTACTGAACAGGAGGAAAAGTTCTTGAGTGAAGTCCCTGATAAGTTATGGTCAACAGACCCTACTGATGTGGGTTTAGTAAAAGGAGTGTTACCTGCCCAAATCAGGGCAAAAACAGAATACAGGCCCAGTGTAAAACAATACCCTTTGAAATATGATGCTCGTGAAGGAATAAAACCAGTAATAAAGAACTTAATAACTGAAGGGTGATAATAAAATGCGAGGACTCACCATGTGAATTACCACAAAAAGGTAATGGAAAAACAACATAATACAGACAATATTGTGTTAAAAGAGATGCAACAACAAAGCCCACCACAGGAGATAGAAACGTGGAAAAAACATGGAGCTGCCTTAAAAGATGAAATCTATATGTGACTAGATAATAAGCCTATCTTACCAAAGAACCTATATAAATGGGCAACAGTATTGAGCCATGGTGTGTCACATGTCTCAACAGGGGGTATGGTAGGACAGATACATAAATATTATAGTACATATGGATTTAACTCTTATTCAAAAAATGTTTGTAGAACATGTTTAACATGTGCAAAACATAATCCACAAGGGAATTTAAGATCACGAAGGGGACAATTTCCAAAACCAAAATACCCTTTCCAAACAATTCATATGGATTTTATTGAGCTAAACCACAGTGAAGGGAAAAAGTTCTGTTTAGTCATTATAGATGCATTTTCTAAATGGATAGAACTATTTCCAACTAAACATCCAGATGCCTTGACTGTAGCAAAAGCACTGTGTAAAGATATCATTCCCAGATATGGGATTCCAGAGAAAATATATAGTGATAATGGAGCTCATTTTGTAAATCAAATAATAAGAAAATAGGAATTATGCTTCACATGGATCTAAGAAACCATTGCGCTTACCATCCTCAAAGTGCTGGATTAGTAGAAAGAATTAATAGGACTATAAAGAACCGCCTGAAAAAGTGTATTGAAGAGACAGGAAGACCATGGACACAGTGTCTGGATCTAGTAAAACTATATATAAACATTACAAGCACCTCAGGGCTAACACCCTATGAAACGTTATTTGGAAGACCATATAGATTACCACAGTTAAAAATCAGTGGGAGTTAGATGAAGAAGCCAACCTAGCTGATTATATGAGGAGTATGTCAAACTAATGAGGACTGTTCTATTTCCCAGCAGGAAAATCAACTAGTGGAACCAGGAGACTGGGTGTTAATAAGGAGTGTAAAGAAGAAACACTGGTATTCACCTAAGTGGAAAGGCCCATATCAGGTATTACTAACTACTCCCACGGCAGTAAAAATAGCTGAGAGATCAACCTGGATTCACCTTACACATGGTAAAAAGGTCATTTCGGTTGAAAGCTCCGCCAGGGGAAGTGATTTACAGACTGATAATAGGGTGGACCCAGACATTTAGAGGCTGGAGAGACCCGAAAGTCAGTGAAGAAAATTAAGATACTGGAACCACTTAGAGGAGTCAAAATTTCAGCCAAAATGACTTTTAGATGGATGAGAAATGCTTTCCGGTGCTGGGTATTTATATTTTTTCTCATATTGATTTTTTTATTTTTCTGGTATTTCTGGGAACCAGTCAAGATGAATCAGAATGTAACAACACCTGCTATGAGTCATATGAAACAAGTAGCGCTAAATCAAGGAAGGCAAGATAACCTAACTATGTGTACTAAACAAACTTCTTATACTTATGGCATTCAAGTGTGTGTGATATCTAATACCACAGCTGTGGTGCTGATCCCACTCATTAGCTTGACCAAACAAGGAAGGAAAGTGCAGGATTATAGAAGTATAAATGGTACTTAACTAATGACAGAAGAGATACTTCATGGTCCACGATGGTAACTGATGAAGGAAACAATTGGACACCAGAATGGGGCACCACTGCTTATGCTAGTCATCAAAAGAAGTTGTTTAAGCTCCATAAAGCTGATAATGCAATCTAGGTAACAATTAACCTCACGCATAACTCTCTATTTCCTCCCGAATACGTTACATCAGGAGGAAAATGTTGGGGATTTCTCCTGTGGGTTTGGGTTTCAGGATCACACCCAAATTTTGACCTTTTTGTTTGTGAAGTAAAAACTGAAACGACTCTCTCCCCTAAGTCTCCTTCGAAGAGAGTAAAAATTATGTTAGGAAACTTAACCACAGATGACTGGTTCCAGGTTATTACTGGAGTATCAGGAACAAATAATAACTAGTTATTGATGGTAGAGCAAGCGGCTAACATGACTAAAAGAGATTGTGTTGTGTGTATGGGTCCCAGGCCTTTGTTACAAATAATTCCAGCTGTGATACCACAACCCTGTGTGATGGAAGTAATGAATCAAACTAATCCTAATGAAATGTGTCAGCACTGGGATTCTGTTTTTCCTGTAACTACAGCAGATAAAAACAAACCAGTATGCCATAAACGGGTCACCACTGGAAAGTACACATGTATAAATATGACAGAGAGAGGCAATAAATTGGGGAATCTGCAGTATGGTGTACTACAATTGTAAAAGTAAATAAGTATTTTAAACCAGTTTCTAGAGGAGACATTTGGTGGTGGTGTGGTGACGACAGGTTGTTTGATCGATTGCCTTCAAAAGTAACAGGGCTCTGTGCTTTAATTACCTTATTGTTACCAGTTTCAGTATACCCTATGTCAATAGATTAGGTAACACGTGGACTATCTAGTGTAATCCCACATGACTGGCGTAATAGAAAACGCAGAGCTGCAGCTTGGCAGGCTGAGGGAGACCCTACTTACATCGATGCTATAGGTGTGCCTCGCGGGGTGCCAGATGCATATAAATTGGCTGATCAAGTAGCTGCAGGATTTGAATCAAGTATCTGTTGGTGGTGTACATTGAACAAAAACGTAGACAGGATCAATTATATCCATTACAATGTACAAAAACTAGGAAATTGGACACAAAGCGGGTTTGAAGCTGTCCATGACCAATTGGCTTCAACTTCCCTGATGGCATTCCAGAATAGAATTGCTGTGGACATGTTGTTAGCTGAAAAAGGAGGAGTTTGTGCAATTGTTGGAGAAAAATGTTGCACATTTATACCTGACAACACTGCTGCTGATGACAGCATAACTAAAGCCATAGAAGGTTTGAGATCTCTAAATGACAAAATGAAGGAGCATTCTGGAGTAGACACCTCGATGTGGGACTCCTGGCTGGATGTGTTTGGGAAGTATAAAAGTTTAGTATCATCAGTAATAATTTCTTTTGCAGTGTTTGCTGTAATTTTGACATTGTGTGGATGTTGTTGTATTCCGTGCCTTCGTTCTTTGCTTAACCGTCTCATTACCACAGCTATTTCTCCTATGGAAGACAGAGTTACCCAACTCTATCCGTTACTTAAACATCAGGATGATGAAGATGATGAGGATGTGACTGACCACTTTTCTGACCTGTACCCAGATCCATCTCTATATGAATCTGCGATTTGAATGTCAGTAAGTGCCTCTGAGTGTAATTATATTAGTGCTCATGAAAAATTATCTTGCAGTAAAAAATCTAAAAGAAGTGGCTGTTTAAGTGATATGAGAATATGAGCAAATATAAGATAAACAGCGGGGAAATGTTGGAATAATTGTATATAGATTTAATCTTTTATCTTATATTTTCTCCTTGTGGTTTCATTTGACTATTTGATATTATAACCTTTCATGATGTATGTGTGAGTAAGGATGTGATGAGTTGTCTGCAGGCAAAGATCATAAATGGAGCTGAGCTTGCTGAGGAGGAAGCAGTTGAGGAGGTCATAAAGATGAAGGCTGATTGCGCTGAACAGAAGACGCACTGATCCTGGAAGATGGGGAGACTGTGGAAGTGTGTTGTTAAAAGATAAAGCTGTTTATGACCTGTTTACGATGCAGCTGTTGTTTCCCATCCTTTAGAGAGCAACGTTCTTTGTAACTAGGGACCCCCGAATGACAATAAAAAGAGAGGTGCGGACAGATGCTGTTCAGAGCAGTGCGAGATTTGTAAGTGAACACATCTTGACCGTTCTCCTCACTGCAAGTATAAAACTAATTCTTTGTCTTTCTCTTCTTTTTGTGATGTCATAAGTATTGTAGGTTGTTTTAACCTGACAGGTATGTCATTTTAATAGCAAGTAATAATTCAATATTATAAATATGTTCGCTTTATAGATCTACATTTTAATATCAAAATGAGTATTAAATATGTTATATTAAAACTTCTTACAGGATATAATATAGCACACAATTAAAATTAAGTATGGAAATACCTCTTTCCAGTACTATTTAAATGACTAAAGCGCATTCAACAGCGATCCGAAGTGAGCTGACAGTACGGATCATGCTTCCGGGACAGATCGGGTAATGACAGGGATTTCCCCAGTCCTTCCTGGTATATAAAAAGATAAAGAGAACAAGTAGAGTGACTTTTATGTTATGTCAGACTTTCTTGTTGAACTGGGTGTGACTTAGACTGAAGCAGAATGGCAGTTGCCTGTATTTTCTGTCTTTCCCTAAAGATCAGGGATCTCCTGGATGTCTGCCCATACAGTGAACTGATTGGGTAAAATGTCTTAAAATCTAGTGGCTGAGCAATAACAGGACAGTCTCTTGATAATAATATATGCATAAAACACCACCACACATTATTTACGCGACCACATGATTTTTATGCAATTGCATGTAAATTACGCAACCGTGCGTTTTTACGCTACCGCATTTGCACGTAAAAAACAGCGCATCCCGTTATTTTTTAAAATATTTGTCCCTTATTCTTAATTCTTAGATCAGTTCTCAGACTCCTCATCAGATTTAGTGTTAAATACAGATAAGGTTATTATAGTGGGGGATTTTAACATTAATGTTGACACTGAAAGTGATAGCCTAAATAGAGCCTTTAATGCTATGTTGGACTCTACTGGTTTTGCTCAAAACATTAGAAACCTACCCACCATTTTCTTTATTCTTTGGACCTTGTGCTGACATATGGCACTGAGTGTAAAGAAATAACAGTATTTAAAAAAGAAGGTAATTACTCATAGGAGACTGGCTCCCTGGATTAAGTCAGAGCTGCGTGCTTTAAAGCACAATGTTAGGAAATTGGAGAGAAAATGGCGCTCTACGCACATAGAGGACTCCTAATTAATCTGGATAAATAGTCCTCTGTTGTACAAAAAGACGCTTTGCCAAGCTAGAACAGCCTATGTCTCATCACTAATAGAAAAGAATAAGAAAAATCCTAGGTTTCTTTTTGGAACAGTTTCTAAACTTAGTAAGTAACTGTAGAAATGTATTTGTGTTTGAACTGCTGTGATCCAGTTGAGCTTCCTGAGTTATCAAAACTATTAGCTTCATCTGCAGGTTTCTTTACATAGCGGCAATTCACAACAAGTTGTCTCAAGGCACTTTACAAGGCAATTCAATCGAATCACATATATTTCAAGTTAGGATTAACTGGAATGTATGTACCCAACTAACAAACAGTGCAGTCAAATTAAAATTACAGACCTGTATGTTCCGTTTTTATCTTGAGAAAATAGTTGCTTATTCAATTCAATTCAATTCAATTCAGTTTTATTTATATAGCGCCAATTCACAACACATGTTGTCTCAAGGCACTTCACAGCAGTCAGGTACATACATTCCAATTAATCCTAACAATTGAACAGTGCAGTCGGAGTTAGCTTTTTATTCAAATTGGATAAAAAGTTTTTCTATCTAAGGAAACCCAGCAGATTGCATCCAGTCAGTGACTTGCAGCATTCCCTCCTCCCGGAGGAGGGAGTGTTTGAGCATTTACACAGTAATGATCTGTTTGAAGAGTTTCAGTCAGGTTTCAGGACTCATCATAGAACAAAAACCGCACTAGCGAAAGTCACTAATGATATTCTTATGGCCTCAGATAATGGACTTGTGCTGCATTTGATTTAGTCGATCACAATATTTTCTTAGAAAAGCTGGAATATGCTGTAGGGATCAGAGGAACAGCACTAGGCTGGTTTAAATGTTATTTGTCTGACAGATTCCTGTTTGTTCATGTAAATGATAAATTACTTTTAAAGTCCAGAGTTAATTGTGGAGTACCACAGGGTTCAGTGCTAGGGGTTGGACAATGAAACTGAAACACCTGTCAATTTAGTGTGGGAGGTTTCATGGCTAAATTGGACCAGCCTGGTAGCCAGTCTTCATTGATTGCACATTGCACTAGTAAGAGCAGAGTGTGAAGGTTCAATTAGCAGGGTGAGGGCACAGTTTTGCTCAAAATATTGAAATGCACACAACATTATGGGTGACATACCAGAGTTCAAAAGTGGACAAATTGTTGGGGCATGTCTTGCTGGCGCATCTGTAAGACAGCAAGTCTTTGTGATGTATCAAGAGCCACGGTATCCAGGGTAATGTCAGCATACCATCAAGAAGGACGAACCACATCTGTGGACGCAAGAGGAAGCTGTCTGAAAGAGATGTTCGGGTGCTAACCCGGATTGTATCCAAAAAACATAAAACCACGGCTGCCCAAATCACTGCAGAATTAAATGTGCACCTCAACTCTCCTGTTTCCACCAGAACCGCCCATAGGGAGCTCCACAGGGTCAATATACACAGCCGGGCTGCTATAGCCAAACCTTTGGTCACTCATGCCAATGCCAAACGTCGGTTTCAATGGTGCAAGAAGCGCAAATCTTGGGGTGTGGACAATGTGAAATATGTATTGTTCTCTGATGGGTCCACCTTTACTGTTTTCCCCACATCCGGGAGAGTTACGTTGTGGAGAAGCCCCAAAGAAGCGTACCACCCAGACTGTTGCATGCCCAGAGTGAAGCATGGGGGTGGATCAGTAATGGTTTGGCCTGCCATATCATGGCATTCCCTTGGCCCAATACTTGTACTAGATGGGCGCGTCACTGCCAAGGACTACCGAACCATTCTTGAGGACCATATGCATCCAATGGTTCAAACATTGTATCCTGAAGGCGGTGTCGTGTATCAGGATGACAATGCACTAATACACACAGCAAGACTGGTGAAAGATTGGTTTGATGAACATGAAAGTGAAGTTGAACATCTCCCATGGCCTGCACAGTCACCAGATCTAAATATTATGAGCCACTTTGGGGTGTTTTGGAGGAGCAAGTCAGGAAACGTTTTCCTCCACCAGTATCACGTAGTGACCTGGCCACTATCCTGCAAGAAGAATGGCTTAAAATCCCTCTGACCACTGTGCAGGACTTGTATATGTCATTCCCAAGACGAATTGACGCTGTATTGGCTGCAAGGAGGCCGTACACAATACTAATAAATTATTGTGGTCTAAAACCAGGTGTTTCAGTTTCATTGTCCAACCCCTCTATATGCTTCCAATAGGTAACATTATCAGGCAGCATGGGATACATTTTCAATGTTATGCTGATGATACTCAGCTTTACTATTCCATAAATCCTGATAAGCCCAACCAGTTAGATAGACTACAAGCATGGCTTGAAGACATAAAACCTTAGATGACTTTACATGTTCTGCTTCTAAATTCAAACAAGACAGAAGTTGTAGTTTTTTAGTCAGTCTATGAATATGTACGCCATTAAATTGACCTCTGGTAAAAAAAATTTAAAAAGTAAAAAACCATGGGGTTATTTTTGACCAGGACATGTCATTTAAATCTAATATTAAATATGTTTCTAGGATTTTCTTCTTTCACCTCCAGAACATTGCCAAACTTAGAATTATCCTATCCAGGAATGACGCTGAAAAACTAGTCCATGCATTTGTTACTTCAAGGCTGGACTATTGTAATTCTTTACTATCAGGATGTCCACAAAATGCAGTTAAAAGCCTTCAGCTGATCCAAAATGCTGCAACAAGAGTTCTGATGAAAATTAAAAAGAGAGATCATATTTCTCCTATTTTAGCTAACCTTCACTGGATCCCTGTTAAATCCAGAATATAATTTAAAATTATCCTTCTCACATATAGAGCCCTTAATGTTCTACCTCCATCATACATCAGAGATCTGATTGTTCCATATATTCCTAACAGAGCACTTCGTTCTCAGACTGCAGGTTTACTGGTGGTTCCTAGTCTCTAGAAGTAGAATGGGAGGAAGATCCTTTAGTTATCAGGCTCCTCTCCTATGGAACCAGCTCCCAGTTTTAGTCCGTGAGGCAGACACCCTGTCTACTTTTAAGGCAAGGCTTAAGACTTTCATTTTTGAAAAAGCGTATAGTTAGAGTGGCTTAAGTAATCCTGAGCTATCTCTGTAGTTATGCTGCTATAGGCTAAGACTGCTGGAGGACATAATGACAACTTTAACTCTTTCTGCTACATTCTCATACTACTCTAAAATGTTTGGTTAGTGGCTGTTATTTCAGCTTTTAACTTTGTGTTCTCTCTTTTTTTCTCTATTTCTAGAAGCTACATCTGACCTGTCTCTGTTTTTAGCTGTGGCACCTTCCTAGAGGGGGACATTGGCTAAGCTGCTGCTGCCAACAACTTAATGCAAACCTTATACAGATGACAGTAGAAGCTTAGCCAGTAGCTATGTCTAGGAGAGAGACAGGGTTAAAGACTGAAAGACAGGGCTAAGTGTTTCATTTGTATAAGGTGAGCATTAAGCAGCAGGGTTAGGGTTATCATCATCATCATCATGTTTATTATCTCCAAGGGGGCAATTATTATGAGGCACAGTAGGAATAAAAGAAAAAGTCGGCCTGACATAACATACCGTACATACAGTACATTGAAAATGTAAATATATTAAACATTTAAAAACATATTGGGTTATTGCAAAAGATCACAAAAAATGTTGTGATTGAGGTAGGGCTGAACAATAAATTTTTATTATTAATGATTAATCATTTATTAAATCGTGAACTAATTTAGATATCGAATAATCGTGAATGGGAGTATACAGACTACAAAAAAGCGGCGTTTGCTGAAAGAACTACCCACTCAGCGCAGTAATTAAGCCAAAATTGTACCAAAAATATAAACATTTTGAATTTAAGATGAAAAACTTTCTTGGTCTGTAAATATGCTCCATTCAGAACTCCTCACGTTTTAGCTTCAGCTGGTTTAAATTATGCAAAGACATTTCGTATTAAGCACCATTTGCTATTCAATAATTGTTAGTAGCAGCCCTAGACTGCAGGAAGAAATTATTTTTTTAAAACTATTCATTCTACACCAGGGAAGTGATCTAACAATAAGTAAAGGCTGCTAGAAATACACGTATTTGCCCTTAATTTGACCAGGTAAGATTATCTGCCAATAGAATGAGTATTTTGGCCCCTAAAAGAAGACAAATATGGTATGCACTTGAAATAAGATAAAATAATTGTCTTTTCTAATTTTAAATGCAAAAAATCTGATTGCATTGGAAAATTGCCTTACTTACGTGTTCAAATCATGGGCAAACACACTTATTTCAAGAAACAATTACTTACTATCATTCCACTTTTTGCAGTGTAACTAGAAGTCATTTTTGAAAGGATGATCCTGTTGCACCAATATCTGTTTTGCTTACAGACTTGACCTTGTCTTGTACAGATGAGTGAGATCCCTAAGGTTTATTTTGGGGATTTTTGTACATAATTTATCATTATTATGTCAGTTACTATATTTCACAGTTAAAAGACCAAAACAGCAGAGGCTATTAAAATTGAGAACAGACTCATTAAAACAAAAATAAAACATGAACATAAAAGTAGAATCCACATTAAAACCACAACCATGTCTTTTGCCTGGATTCCAACCCAGAAACTCCTTGCTGTAAGACAACAGCTCTACAAACAGTGCCACTGTGCACCATTATGATCAGTGGAAGAGATTGTTTGAACTTCCTCCGTCACTCTCTCAGTTTTGCTCCTGCTCTGCATTCAGAAACGTCTTTTGTTTTGAGATGTCTGTTTTAAAAAATTTTGAAGGCACTGCATTCAACTGGGTAGATTGGTTTTCTAATAAACGGTAAATGGCTAGTATTTGTATAGCGCTTAATCAAGTCCCCAGAAACCTCAAATCGCTTCACACTACATTCAGTCATTCACCCATTCATACACACGTTTACACAATGACAGTGTTAAGGTCCCCTCCTTGAACCACCACCTTAACTTGGTAGAGTGGTTTGAGTGCTTGAATGATCCTCAAGGCTATGTTGTCTGGGGCTTAAATGCCCCTGGTAGGGTCTCCCAAAGCAAACAGGCTCTAGGTGATGGGTCAGACAAAGACCAATTCAAGACATCTTCACGAGGAGCACACGTGACGCCGCCCGGTACAGTGAAGCCAGGGTCCCACCCTGGAGCCAGGCCTGGGGTCGGGACTCGTCAGAGAGCGCCTGGTGGCTGGGTTGCTCCTCGCGGGACCCAGCCGGGCAGAGCCCAAATGAGAGACGGAAGGACATCCCCAAGTGGGCCCACCACCTGCAGGGGGAACCATGAGGGACCGGCGCAAAGAGGATTGGGCGGCGGACGAAGGTGGAGACTTCAGCGGCCCGATCTCCAGATGCTTAGGCTGGCTCTAGGGACGTGGAACGTCACCTTGCAGGGGGGGAAGGAGTCTGAACTTGTGCGGGAGGTCGAGACATATCGACTAGAAGTAGTTGTGCTCACCTCCACGCACAACATGGGCTCTGGAACCCATCTCCTCGAGAGGGGCTGGACTCTCTTCTACTCTGGAGTGGCCCACGGGGAGAGGCGGCAGGCTGGGGTGGGTTTTCTTGTAGCCCCCCAGCTCGGCCGTCTCGTATTGGGGTTTACCGCAGTGGATGAGAGGTTCGCATCCCTGCGCCTTCGGGTTGGGGACAGGTCTCTGACTGTCGTTTCGGCCTACGGGCCGAGCAGTAGTGCAGAGTACCCGGCCTTCTTGTCATCCCTATTGAGGGTGCTGGATAGTGCCCCTCCCGGGGACTCCATTATTCTGCTGGGGGACTTCAACGCCCACGTGGGAAACGACAGTGACACCTGGAGAGAAACAATCGGGAGGAATGGCCTCCCCGATCTGAATCCGAGCGGTGTTTCGTTATTGGACTTCGGATGTTGGAGACATAGAGCCCAAGTGGACCATGTTCTCCGCATCTACTGTCGATGCTGCTGCCCGTAGCTGTGGCCGTAATGTCTACGGTGCATGTTGCGGCGGCAAGCCCCGAACCCAGTGGTGGACACCGGCCGTAAGAGATGCTATCAAGTTGAAGAAGGAATCCTATCGGCTGTGGTTGGCTTGTGGGACTCCTGAGGCGGCTGACGGCTACTGTGAGGCCAAGTATACCGCAGCCCGGGCTGTGGCAGAGGCAAAATCTCGGGCCTGGGAGGATTTCGGTAAGACCGAAGCGAGTCTGGCTAACCGTCCTGCGCCTTCAGGAGGGGAAGGCACTTCTTCGCCAACACCGTTTACAGTTAGGGTGGGGAGCTGCTGACCTTGACTGGGGACATTATCGGGCGGTGGAAGGAGTATTTTGAGGATCTCCTCAATCCTGCCGTCACGCATTCCCTGGTGGAAGCAGAGGGTGGGGACTTGGGGTTGGACTCTTTCATCACCCAGGCTGAAGTCACAGAGGTGGTTAAAAAGCTCCACGGTGGCAGGGCTTTGGGGTTGGATGAGATCCACCCTGAGTACCTCAAGTCTCTGGATGTTGTGGGGTTGTCATGGTTGATGCGCCTCTTAAACATTGCGTGGCGATCGGGGACAGTGCCTCTGGACTGGCAGACTGGGGTGGTGGTCCCCCTTCATAAGAAGGGTAACCGAAGGGGGTGTTCCAATTATAGTGGGATCACACTCATCAGCCTCCCTGGTAAGGCCTACGCCGGGGTATTGGAGAGGAGAGTCCAGCCGATAGTCGAACCTCAGCTTCAGGAGGAGCAGTGTGGTTTTCGTTCCGGCCGTGGAACACTGGACCAGCTCTACACCCTCTGCAGGGTACTCAAGGGTTCATGGGAGTTTGCCCAACCAGTCCACATGTGTTTTGTGGACCTAGAGAAGGCATTCGACTGTGTTCCTCATGGTGCCCTGTGGGGGATGCTCCAGGAGTACGGAGTCGGAGGCGCTTTATTAGGGGTCTTTGTACAAGCGGAGCAGGATTTTGGTCTGCATTGCCGTCCCTAAGTCGGACCTGTTCCCAGTGCATGTTGGACTCCGGCAGGGCTGCCCTTTGTCACCGGTCCTGTTCATAACTTTTATGGACAGGATTTCTAGGCGCAGCCATGGGCCAGAGGGGGTCTGGTTTGGGGATCTATACCGGATGCCTCCTGGACGCCTGTACGTCCCACTGGGAGGACGCCCAGGGGATGGCCCAGGACATGCTGGAGGAGGTGTCTGGGGAGAGGGACGTTTGGGTGTCTCTACTGAGTCTGCTGACCCCGTGACCCGGTCCTGGATGAAGCCGAACACGACGACGACAGTGTTAAGCTACATTGTAGCCACAGCTGCCCTGGGGTTGACTGACAGGAATGACAGAAGTAATACACTTAGACTTTTCAGTAAACTGAAACACACCTCTGTATGCACCATGAGTTTTTATTGCTTACTATGTGGCACTAGTGGTCTTTATTTCGCAGTATACAGACAAGAAATTGGGCAGAGAGAAGCAAAGGTCCAAGCATAGGGAATCAATCCCCGGATGACTGTATCAAGGGCTCAAAGCCTCTGTATATGGTGTGCACACTCGAACTCTACACCATGCTACACCATGCCTTGCCACTGCATGCTGAATGACTCAAAGAGCTCTTTTCAAACTGACAGCCATTTGAGTCTCAAAACCTTTGATGCCCAAAAATGTAGTATTTACACAAGATTTACACAAGATTTAAGAAAGAAAATGCTTTTGTTATAGACTGCTCTGTAAAAAAAAATCATTTCAAATCATTTTAGTATCATTGTTTAAGGATAAGAAGCAGTTTGCAGGAGAGTTCTCAATAAATTTCCCAATCCCAATGACTTACTGATTTCTTTTTATGGTACAACTTCTGGCCTCAGAGGCATGGCTCTGGAGGAAAACCCGAAGTTTGGGAGGGTCACAGATGGTGGGGATAATGAAGTGCCCCATCTCATGGAGACTAGGTGTAGAGCGATTACTGTCAAAGAAAGAAACAATAAAGCTTTTATTAAATATAAATGGTAGAGTGTTCCAAAAACTAAGTAAAAGTTATTCGATTCAATTCAGTTTTATTTTTATAGCGCCAATTTACAACACGTCGTCTCGAGGCACTTTACAAAGTCAAAGAATCATACAGATTTCAAATCGGGTACATACATTCCACTTAACCCTAACTATGCAGTCGGATTTAGTTTATTATTCAAATTGGTTAAGAGTTTTTCTATCTAAGGAAACCCAGCAGATTGCATCGAGTCAGTAACTTGCAGCATTCACTCCTGGATGAGCATGTAGCGACAGTGGAAAGTCACTTGCATTTACTTTGCAGCAATCCCTCATACTGATCATGCTTGTAGTGACAGTGGAAAGGAAAACTCCCTTTTAACAGGACGAAACCTCCAGCGGAACCGGGCTCAGTGTGAGCGGCAATCTGCCATGACCGACTTGGGGTTTGAGAGAACAGAGCAGAGACACAAAAACAACACAGAGGCACTGCTCCAGTAGAACTTTCTGTAGGGAAAAAAAGTGAAACATTAACGGTTATAGCTCCATCAGAAGCTTAATCTAGGAGAGAAAAACAGCTATGCAGATTAACTTTGAGCCAGTTTTCAAGTGTAGAATATCAAAGAGAGCACGTATAGTTAGTCACAGTAGAAGCTTAGCCAGTAGCTGTCTAGGAGAGATACTGAGTTGAACGCTGAAGGACAGGGGCAAGTGTTTCAGCTGTATAAGGTGAGCATTTAGTCATTGGCAGCAGCAGCAGGGGACCAATGTCCCCACCTCCAGGAAGGTGCCACAGCGTAACACAGAGCAAGACTCTTCTAAAAAGAGAAAACAGAGAGAGAGAGAACATAAAGTTAAAAGCTGAAATAACAGAAGTTAACAAAAAAATAGAGGGTAGGATGAGAATGTAGCAGAGAAAGTGGCCATTATGTCCTCCGGCAGTCTAAGCCTATCTCAGAATAACCTAAGCCTTGAAAATAGACAAGGTGTCTGCCTCTATTCTGGATTTACCAGTGAGTCAATGAAGCCAATAGAATTCTGAGAAATATGATCTCTCTTTAATTTTCATCAGAACTCATGTTGCAGCATTTGGGACCAGCTGAAGGCTTTTTAGTGCATTTTTTGGTCATCCTGATAGTAAAGAATTACAATAGTCCAGCCATGAAGTAACAAACGCATGGACTGGTTTTTCAGCATCACTCCTGGATAGGATATTTCTAATTTTGGCAGTGTTCTGGAACCGAAGATCTCAAACTTGGACTCATCAGACCAAACCACAGATTTCCACTGGTCTAATGTCCATTCCTTGTGTTCTTTATCTCAAACAAGTCTTTTCTGCTTGTTGCCTGTCCTCAGCAGTGGTTTCCTAGAAGCTATTTTACCATGAAGGCCTGATTCACACAGTCTCCTCTTAACAGTTGTTCTATAAATGTGTCTGCTGCTAGAACTCTGTGTGGCATTGACCTGTTCTCTAATCTGAGCTGCTGTTAACCTGCGATTTCTGAGGCTGGTGACTCGGATGAACTTATCGTCCGCAGCAGAGGTGACTCTTGGTCTTCCTTTCCTGGGGCGGCCCTCATGTGAGCCAGTTTCTTTGTACCGCTTGATGGTTTTTGCGACTGCACTTGGGGACACTTTCAAAGTTTTCCCAATTGTTCGGACTGACTGACCTTCATTTCTTAAAGTAATGATGGCCACTTGTTTTTCTTTACTTAGCTGCTTTTTTCTTGTCATAATACAAATTCTAACAGTCTATTCAGTAGGACTATCAGCTGTGTACTGTATCAACCACCTGCACAACACAACTGATGGTCCCAACCCCATTTATAAGGCTTGAAATCCCACTTATTAAACCTGACAGGGCACACCTGTGAAGTGAAAACCATTTCAGGTGACTACCTCTTGAAGCTCATCAACAGAATGCCAAGAGTGTGCATAGCAGTAATCAAAGCAAAAGGTGGCTACTTTGAAGAACCTAGAATATAAGACATATTTTCAGTTGTTTCACACTTTTTTGTTCAGTATATAATTCCACATGTGTTAATTCATAGTTTTGATGCCTTCAGTGTGAAGCTACAATATTCAAAGTCATGAAAATAAACTCTTTGAATGAGAAGGTGTGTCCAAACGTTTGGTCTGTACTGTATATATATATAGTAAAGAAAATTGGCCCAAGCACTGAATCCTGTGGTACTCCACAATTAAACCCTGGAGTTTGATGATTATTTATCATTTACATGAACAAACTGGAATCTGTCAGACAAATAAGATTAAAACCAACCTAGTGCTGCTCCCCTGATCCCTACAGGATATTCCAGCCTTTCTAAGAGAATATTGTGATCGACTATATCAAATGCAGCACTGAGATCTAACAGAACAAGTACTGACACAAGTCCATTATCTGAGGCCAGAAGAATATCATAAGTGACTTTCACTAGTGCTGTTTTAGTGGTATGATGAAACCTGACTGAAACTCTTCAAACAGATCATTACTGTGTGAATGCTCACACACCTGATTAGAACTATTTTCTCAAGAATTTTAGATAAAAACAGAAGATTGGATATAGGTCTGTAATTTAGTAAATTATCTTGATCAAGCAAAGGCTTCTTGAGTAAAGGTTTAATTACAGCTACCCTAAAAGCCTGTGGTACATATCCATTTACTAAGGATAGATTATTCATATCTAAAATGGGTCTGGTAAATTTAGGGAACACTCCCTAAATAACATGGTTGGAATTGGGTCAAACATACAAGTTGAAAGTTTAGATAAACTAATATTTTTAACTCAGGAAGCTCAACTGGATCACAGCAGTCCAAACACAAATACGTTCTACAGTTACTAAGTTTAGAAAATGTTCTAAAAAGAAACCTAAGATTATTCTTATTCTTTTCTCTTAATGATGAGAAATAAGCTGTTCTAGCTTGGCAAGGTGTTCTTTTATACAACAGTAGACTATTTTTCCAGATTAAGTAGGAATCCTCGAGGTGTGTAGAGCACCATCTTCTCTCCAATTTTCTAACATTGTTCTTTAAAGTACGCGGCTCTGAATTAAACCAAGGAGCCAGTCTCTTATGAATAATTACCTTCTTTTTCAGGGGTGCTACATTGTCTAATGCACCACACAGTGAGGAAGTAACACTATGAACGAGAGAATCAATTTGTGAACAGGAAGGAACTAAATTATTGCCCTCATCTGTGTTTTTCTGTGATGAAGAAATTAAAAATGGAACCGATTCTTTAAAGGTTGTTAAAGCATTGTCTGATAATGAACTACTATAATGAAATTTTCTGTCAGGTGTGGCGTACTCAGTTAAATTAAACTTAAAAGTTAAATTAAATAGTCAGACAGTATAGAATTATGAAGAAATACTGTTATTTCTTTACACTCAATGCCATATGTCAGCACACGTTCCAGAGAATGAAGACAACGGTGGGTAGGTTTGCTAATGTTTTGAGCAAAGCCATTTGAATCCAAGATAGCATTAAAGGCTATGTTTAGGCTGACACTTTCAGTGTCAACATGAATGTTAAAATGCCCCACCATAATGACCTTATCTGTATTTAACACTAAATCAGATAAGAAGTCTAAGAACTGATCTAAAAATTGAGAATAAGGGCTTGGAGGACGGTGCAAAAAAACAAACAGAAGTGGTTTCAGTGCTTTGCAATTTGGATGATGAAATTCAAAAGACTTGTAGCTATTAAGTGCTCTGGGACTAATCAATAAATCAAACTGAAAGATGGTTGCTACTCCTCTTTCTTGCCCAGTACTTCAAGGTCTGTGAAAATTTTAATAATTAGAAGGAGTTGACTCCTTTATAGTAAAATAATCCTTTTGCTGCAGCCAGGTTTCTTAGACAAAATAAATTGATCTGATTATCACAAATTAAATCCTTAAAAAACAAAGTCTATCAAAGTCGTTTCAGTCTGAGTTTTATTTATTTCTTTGAGATTTTCATAGTTTCCTCCTTTAGATAATTTCTTAATCTATTCACTTTTTGCTGTGGGCAAGACAGCCTCCTCTCCACTGTCGCTACATGTATGCTCAGTATGAGGGATTGCAGCAAAGTCCACTGTCTCTACATGCTCATCCAGGAGGAGGGAATGCCACAAATCACTGACTGGATGCAATCTGCTGGGTTTCCTTAGACAGAAAAACTTTTTATCCAATTTGAATAAATAACTGAATTAATTAGGATTAATTGGAATGTATGTACCTGACTTTTGTGAAGTGCCTTGAGACGACATGTGTTGTGAATTGGCGCTATATAAATAAACTGAATTGAATTGGATTACACTGTCTGTTGTTCACAAGTACTGCCAGGCCACCTCTTTTGCATTTGCTGGCCCTCTTTAAATCTCTGTCTGCTCGTATGGTCAGAAAGCATGGCAGAGAAATACTGCATTCCAGACACTCTAGCTGGGTCCTTTGTAGGGCTTGGAGTTCATCCAACTTGTTTCCCAGCGATCTCACATTGCCCATAATAATCGATGGAAGAGATGGTTTGAACTTTCTCCTTCTCTGTCTTCTCTTTGCTCCTGCTCTGCATCCATGGCGCCTCCCTTTCAATTAATCAGGGATTTGGGGTTGTAGCTGAAGTTATATTATAGCTTTTGAGATATTAATTAGCTGCTCCCAGCTGTAAAAAAAACAAAACTACCCAGTTGACATGGTGACGTATCATAACAAATGTCCAAAAGTAATAAAAGTATCAGCAAAAATTCTTCTATTTGCACAGGATCCAATACCAGAAATGTTAAATGTCCAAAAAAAACAATGTTGTTCGTACTTGTCGTCTTCACGGGGACAGCAGACTCAGAGACACCTAGACGACCCTCTCCCCAGACACCACCTCCAGCTCCTCCGGGGGGAGCCTAAGGCGATCCCAGGGCAGCCGAGATACATAGTCCCTCCAGTGTGTCCTGGGCCATCCTCTGGGCCTCCTCCCGGTGGGACCTGCCTGGAACACCTCCTGAGGAAGGCCTTCAGGAGGCATCAGGTATTGATGCCCGAGCCACCTCAACTGGCTCCTCTCAATGTGGAGGAACAGTGGCTCTACTCCGAGCTCCTCCCGGATGGCCGAGCTCCTCACCCTATCTCTAAGGCAGTGCCCGACCACCCTTCAGCGGAAGCTAATTTCAGCCGCTTGTATCCGGGATCTCGTTCTTTCGTTCATGACCCAAAGATCATGGCCATAGGTGAGGGTAGGAACGTAGACCGACCGGTAAATCGGGAGCTTCGCTTTTCGACTCAGCTTTCTCTTCACCACAATGGACCGGCACAGCGTCCCCATTACTGCGGCAGCCACACGATCTGTCTGTCGATCCCCGCTCCATTCTCCCCTCACTCGTGAACAAGACCCCAAGATACTTGAACTCCTCTGCTTGAGGCAGAAACTCCCCTCCAACCTGAAGAGGACAAGCCACCCTTTTCTGGTCGAGAACCATGGCCTTGGACTTGGAGGAGCTGATCTTCATCCCAGCCGTTTTACACTCGGCTGTGAACCGCCCCAGTGCATGCTGTAGGTCTTGGCTAGTGGGGGCCAGCAGAACCATGTCATCTGCAAAAAGAAGAGACGAAATCCACTGGTCCCCATGGCTGCGCCTAGAAATCCCGTCCATAAAAGTTATGAACAGGACCGGTGACAAAGGGCAGCCGTGCCGGAGTCCAACATGCACCGGGAACAGGTCCGACTTAGTGACGGCAATGCGGACCAAACTCCTGCTCCGCTTGTACAAAGACCCCTAATAAAGGGCCCCCGACTCCGTACTCCTGGAGCATCCCCCACAGGGCACCACGAGGAACACAGTCGAATGCCTTCTCCAGGTCCACAAAACACATGTGGACTGGTTGAGCAAATTCCCATGAACCCTTCAGAATCAGAATCAGAAAAGCTTTATTGCCAAGTATGTTTTTGGACATACAAGGAATTTGTTTTGGCGTAGTCGGTGCAATACAATACAAATTAAACAGTATAAACATATCTACAATATAATATAAATGTATGTGCACAGTTTTAAGTGAGTGAGAGTAAATGTAGAGCAGTATAGGATGCCAGAGCGGTACAACAGTGCAGGTGATCATTGTGCAAGTATGGCAGTGCAAGTAGAGCAGGAGTCCAAGCTGAGCGTTAATGTAACGCATAGAGTTGCAGGTTACAGGTGTCCTGTCTGCAAAAAAATAAATAAAAAAGGGGGGGGGGGGGGGAGTGTCAGGGTGGTTTCCGGGGCTTTGTTAACAAGGTTGGTGGCAGATGGGAAAAAACTGTTCTTGTGGCATGAGGTTTTGGTCCAGGTGGACCGCAGCCTCCTGCCAGAGGGGAGAGTTTCAAAGAGTCTGTGACCGGGGTGGGAGGGATCAGCCAGCATCTTCCCTGCCCGCTTCAGGGTCCTGGAGGTGTACAGGTCCTGGAGTGACAGTAGACTGCAGCCAATCACCTTCTCAGCAGACCAAATGACACGCTGCAGCCTGCCCTTATCCTTTGCTGTAGCAGCGGCGTACCAGATGGTGATGGAGGAGGTGAGGATGGACTCAATGATGGCTGTGTAGAAGTGCACCATCATAGTCTTTGGCAGGTTGAATTTCTTCAGCCGCCACAGGAAGAACATCCTCTGCTGGGCTTTCTTGATGAGGGAGCTGATGTTTGGCTCCCACTTGAGATCCCGGGAGATGATGGTTCCCAGGAAGCGGAAAGATTGCACAGTGTCAATTGTGGAGTCACAGAGGGTGATGGGGGCAGGTGGGGCTGGGTTCTGCCTGAAGTCCACAACCATCTCCACTGTCTTTAGAGCGTTGAGCTCAAGGTTGTTCTGGCTGCACCAGTCCAACAGGTGGTCCACCTCCCATCTGTACGCCGACTCGTCACCATCAGAGATGAGTCCGATCAGAGTGGTTTCGTCCGCAAACTTCAAAAGCTTGACAGACTGGTGACTGGAGGTGCGGCTGTTGGTGTACAGGGAGAAGAGCAGAGGAGAGAGAACACAGCCTTGGGGGGAACCGGTGCTGATGGTCAGGGAGTCAGAGACGTGCTTCCCCAGCCTCATGCGCTGCTTCCTGTCAGACAGGAAGTCAGTGATCCACCTGCAGGTGGAGTCGGGCACACTCAGCTGGGAGAGCTTCTCCTGGAGCAGAGCTGTGATGATGGTGTTGAAGGCAGAGCTGAAATCCACAAACAGGATCCTGGCGTAGGTTCTTGTGGAGTCCAGGGGCCGGAGGATGAAGTGAAGGTCCAGCAGTAGAATCTGGTCCAGCAGTAGGGGGCTGGTGGGGGGAAACTTCAGGGTGGGGGTTGGAGGTGCCAAGGCCCCTCTTGAGGTTGGGGAGGTGGGGGTGGTGGATTATGGCTGCAGCTGTTGGGGGGTGTCGTTGGGGATGGTTGCAGGACTGTCCCTTTGTCTTTCAAAGCGGCAGTAGAACTCGTTCAGGTCTTTGGCGAGGCGTCGGTTGTTGATGGAGTGGGGGGCTTTCGGCTTGTCGTTGGTGATCTGCCTGAGTCCTTTCCAGACAGACGCAGAGTCGTTGACTGAGGACTAGTTTTGGAGCTTCTCAGAGTACAGTCATTTGGCCTCTTTCACTGCCTTGCGAAACTTGTACTTCGTCTCTCTGTATATTTCTTTGTCCCCACTCCTGAAGGCCTCTTCCTTATCCAGTCTTAACCTTCTGAGTTTGGCTGTGAACCAGGGTTTGTCGTTGTTGTAACTCACCCTGGTGCATGATGGTACACAGCTGTCCTAAAAGAAGCTGATGTAGGAAGTCACAGCCTCTGTGTACTCGTCCAGACTGTTGGTAGTAGTCCTGAAAACATCCCAGTCTGTACAGCTTAAACACGCCTGGAGATTCTCCACAGCCTCACTGCTCCACTTCTTTGTCGTCCTCACAACAGGTTTGCAGAGCTTTAGTTTCTGCCTGTATGCAGGAATCAGGTGGACCATGATGTGGTCGGATTGGCCCAGTGCAGCACGTGGGACGGCGTGATAAGCGTCTCTGATGGTGGTGTAACAGTGATCCAGAATGTTGTCCTCTCTGGTCGGACATTTAATAAACTGTCTATATTTGGGGAGTTCGTGGGTGAGATTACCTTTGTTAAAGTCGCCAGCGACGATAACTAAGGCGTCCGGGTTGGTCCGCTCCACACTCAGTATCTGGTCGGCGAGCATGTGCTGTGCAACCTGCACGTTAGCTTGTGGCGGGATGTAAACACCGACCAGGATGAACGAAGCGAACTCACGGGGGGAATAGAAAGGCTTACAGTTTATGATGAAGGCTTCCAGGTCTGGAGAACAGTGCTGCAGAATCACTGTCACGTTGTTGCACCAACCACTGTTGAGGTAGAAACAAATTCCTCCACCTTTCGCTTTGCCGGAGAGTTCCGTGTCTCTGTCTGCTATGTAGAGCTGGAATCCTGCCAGCTGCAGCGCAGAGTCCAGTATTAATCCACACAGCCACGTCTCCGTGAAGCACAAAACTGCCGATGAATAAAAGAAAAACAAAACAAAACAGTGCGCACCAACACGCCGAGGCGACCATCTGCGGCGCCATCTTAACTTGAGTACCCTCCTGAAGGTATAGAGCTGGTCCAGTGTTCCACAACCCAGACAAAAACTGCACTGCTCCTCCTGAAGCCGAGGTTCGACTATCGGCCGGACTTTCCTCTCCCATACTCTGGCATAGTTCTCACCAGGGAGCTATAGTTGGAACACACCCTCCGGTCACCCTTCTAATGAAGGGGAACCACCATTCCGGTGTGCCAGTCCAGAGGCACTGTCCCCAACCGCCACGCAATGTTGAAGAATGTTGTCAGCCATGACAGCCCGGACTTGAACATCCAGAGACTTGAGGTACTCAGGGCGGATCTCATTCACCCCCGAAGCCCTGGCACCGTGTGACTTCAGCCTGGGTGATGAAAGACTCCAACCTCAAGTTCCCAGCCTCTGCTTCCACCAGGGAATGCATGACGGCATGCATTCCCAAAAATCTATTTTATCCACCACAATAGGAATTTGAGTTCTTCAAAGAATTACTCAGAAGGAAAAGTAACAAAGCTACTCCAACCTGCTGCCACCTTGAGCGTCGCAATTCGTCGTAGTCATTCAACTACAAATGTGATTAAATTTCAGTTTTTAGTTTTTTCTGTATTATGCTGTTTGCGTAACAATAGTTTGAGGTTAACTCCAAAGGGTATATCTATTCTTGTTAATCAACTGAAGTGACAGGTAGACAGAATTGTGATCCCTAAGCAGACTAGTGCTGACCTCTCATCTAATAGGTCTAAAGAAATCATTTTTTAACATAAAAAAGTAATCAATACAGGAGTATACGTTATGAACGGCGGAGTAATATGTGTAGTCTTGACCTGATGGATTCAATTCCCACCAGATGTCCACAATTGCTGTATTTATTCTTTTACCCGTATTTTTGGCATAGGGTTTCTTTTTTTCCGTGAGGCAGACATCCTGTATATTTTTAAGACTATGCTTAAAACTTTCCTTTTTAATAAAGCTTATAGTTAAAGTGGCTCAGGTTATCCTGAGCTATCTCTGTAGTTATGCTGCGGCTTAGGCAGCTGGAGGACATAATGACCACTTTCACTCTCTCTGTTACATTCTCATACTACTCTCCAGTTTGGCATTATTTGCTGTTATTTCAACTTAAACTCAATGTTAAAACAACTTAATGCTCACCTTACACAGATAATTTGCCCTGTCTTTCAGTGTTTAACCCTGTCTCTCCCAGACATAGCTACTGACTGAACTTCTACTGTGACTACCTGTATGTGCTCTCTATCATACACTATACTTGAAAACTGGCTCAGAGTTCATCTGCTTAGCTGTCTTTCTATCCTAGATGAAGCCTCTAAAGGAGCTATAACCATTAATCTTCCACTTTGCATACTACAGAAAGTACTACTGGATCAGTGCTTCTGTGTTTTTCTGTTATCTCTGCTCTGTTCTCTCAAACCCCCCAGTTGGTCTTGGCAGATGGTCGCTTACGCTCAGCCTGGTTCTGCTGGAGGTTTCTTCCTGTTAAATAGGAGTTTTCAACTCCACTGTCACTACATGCATGCTCAGTATGAGGGATTGCTGCAAAGTCAACGCAAGAGACGGTCCACTGTCGCTACATGCTCATCCAGGAGGAGTGAATGCTGCAAGTCACTGACTAAATGCAATCTGCTGGATTTGCTTAGATAAAAAACCTTTTAACCAATTTGAATAATGAACTAAATCCGACTGCAGTGTTAATTAGGATTAATTGAAATGTATGTACCCGGCTTGAAATCTGTATGATTCGATTGAATTGACTTTGCAGCAATCCCTAATACAGAGCATGCATGTGCTGACAGTGGAGTAGAAAACCTTTATTTAACAGGAAGAAACCTCCAGCAGATCCAGAACCAGGCTCAGTGTGAGTGGCCATCTGCCACGACCGACTGGGGGTTTGAGAGAACAGAGCAGAGGCATAATAGAAACACCGGAGCACTGATGCAGTGGTACTTTCTATGGAAAAGAAAAGTGAAACATTAATGGTTATAGCTCCTTTAGTGGCTTCATCTAGGAGAGAAAGACAGCTAAGCAGATTAACTCTGAGCCAGTTTTCAAGTGTAGAGTATGAAAGAGAGCACATACACAGTCACAGTGAAAGCCCATCCAGTAGCTATGCCTAGGAGAGGGTTAAACACACTACCCACTTCTTTAAAACTGTAAGAATGTCAGGTCTAAGGTGCATGTAAAACATTTTTTAGGTTATGTGTTGGAATTCCACTGTATGTGTTTGTCTGGTTCAGAAGATTAAATGTATTTTTACCTTTCCAGTACCAGGGTGAGGCCATGCAGGCTCCTGGGATGCAAGCGCAGGCATCTGGACATCAGGGTTTGGTGGAAAGTACTTAGTGTCATGTAGTGTTCAGAGATAGGCTGGATTGGTCCCAGCCTCTCCAGGTTGATTACTTGAGATCCACCCAGAAGGTCACTGATTCTTTCCTTTAACCAGTCTGTCTGCTGCTGAAGGCTCTGATAGCTGGGCAGCTGCTGAAATAACTAAAAGCACATGCAGGAAGTGTTAATGAAAAAGAAGTGGAAGGACGAAGACATTGCAGCAGGATAATTACAGCTGCATTACTTTGTTCCACCGATGGTGAACATCCATGGTTCCTAGCAAGACTTCTCCAGAGGCATTCATGCCCGACTGGTCAGCGAACACAACAGTATGCCCTGGTGGAAAGGTGGGATAGCATTTAAATGGGAAGCTTCTGTATCCTATTTTTCTGGTCATGCAGCTACAGGTTTTAATTGTTAATTTTATAGTTCATTTTATAATTCTGCCTATTACTTATTTCTTTTTTCATTCCTATTATTTAGAATACCAATATTGTAACAATGCCAATTCTCCTGTGTAAGGGATTTCAAAGAGGTTTGGTGAAAAATAATGACGTTAGAGAATTTTATGGACGTTTATTGGGGAAATATCACCATCCTTTATAAAGTTAACTGAAAGTATGTCACTCAATGTTTATTCATCCATGGCAACATATGATACTAAACGTGTGCTCTCCGAAGGAGCAACACTCAAGATGTAGCAGACGTTCTGAGAAGTCAGGAGGACTAAAATCCGGTAATCCTAATGGCACATCAGAACTCAAAGAGAAGAATCAGAACATGTTTGACTTGTGAAGCTTCCCTCTAAGCAACAAGTGGAGTCAAATGTTTTTTAGCCTGGTCAACTGTGCGAGCATTAAATTCCTTTGATTTACTTTTGTCAACAACAGCAAAATGTATGGTTCCATTTCTCAGGGCAAGTTTGTTTGCCACGGGAGACTCATGAGACTTTTATTCTCTACATGCCCTCCTGAGAAAATATTGTTGTCCAACTCCTAAAGAGACTGTGTTCCCTTAACTGCAGAACACCCCATGACTCAACTATGAAAGTAATCTCATCTATCAGCTGATTGACTAATTGTATTGACACAGGGTTTTGTTTGTTGACCTACTGTATAAATCATTGTAACAATCCTAAAGTTATGTATTTCACAAAAATAAATGGCATCTTTGTTGCTAGCAAAGGTGCAATTTGTTACTATTACATTCAACAACCTTATTCATAAAGAGTTATTGGCTGAAAATATCTGAAACCTCTGCATACAGTAAAAGAATAAAGTAAGGACAATGCATTTGTCAGGTCTTTGTTGAATTGTTTACTGTTTCTTAAAGATGTGATTTTTAAATACTTGTCATCCAGTGCAGAGCTGTTCTTCAGATATGACCCATGCCCAATACCATTACACCTTTTTAATCTTAGTTTTAAACCCAAACTGTTGCTTATCTTGTGTATGCTACCCAGGTAGGAAGGAAGGAAGGAAGGAAGGAAAGAAAGACAGAAAGAAAGAAAGAAAGAAAGAGAAAGAAAGAAAGAAAGAAAGAAAGAAAGAAAAATTCACAATACATGGCAGTTCACAAAGTTCAATTGAATCATACAGATTTTAAGTCAGGTACATTCTAATTACATTCTAATTGATCCTAACTATCAAAAGTGCAGTCAAATTCAGTTTATTATTCAAATTGGTTAAAACCTTTTTCTACCTAAGGAAACCCAGCAGATTGCATTGAGTCAGTAACTTGCAGTTTGAGAGAACAGAGCTGAGACACAAAAAGAACACAGAAGCACTAATCCAGGAGTACTTTCTATGGGAAAGAAAAGTAAAACATTATTGGCTGTAGCTCCTTTAGTGCTTCATCTAGGAGAGAAAGACAGCTAAGCAGATGAACTCTGAGCCAGTTTTAAAGTCTAGAGTATTAAAGAGAGCACATACAGTTAGTCACAGTAAAAGTTCAGTCAGTAGCTATGTCTAGGAAAGCCAGGGTTAAACACTGAAACACATGGCAAAGTGGATCATCTGTATAAGGTGAGCATTAAGTTGCTGGCAGCAGCTTGGCCGATTTTGGCCGATTTTGTGTGTGTTTTATCAGTCTATATGAGGTGATTCAAAACATTCACTGGTGGCGTCAAATTAAAGGGATAACCGTTTTTAACTATGAATGTTTGGTTTTTGTTCACCATGAGTTAAAATCACTACTCATCTTTTGTTTTTTCATAATTGTTTTCTTAAACAATTGAAAATTTCCATTGGTTTAGCCTATGGAGCTTAATTGGGGCCCTAAAGTTTGTTCAAAAGAAAGAAATTCGAACCTGAAAAAAGTTTGTTAAAAAAACAACAACATTTGAACCTGAAAAATTATTTTGAACCTCCCCCAAAATAAATGTGAAACTGGAAAAAAAAAGTTCAAAACTACTTTTCAGATTCAAGTTTTTTTTTTCAAACTTGCAGATTTTTTTTTCGGATTCAAACTTTTGGCACTGTTTTGGTGTGGGGGGCAGGGCCTCAGATCACGGGGGTGCAGAATCATGACTGACAGGTCAACACAGCGGCTGAACAACATATTCCCAGCTGTTGCATTCAGGGACCGTGGGAACTGGAATTATCTGTAATACATCATCAATATTCTATATATATGTGATTGGTTTTGAAAGATAACATGCTTCACCGATAGAAGCAGCTTGCGTGAATACAGGACGCACATCTCAGAGGAGAAAAAGTTATCTTGACAGTTTGGACAGCATTTTAAGTCTGTGTTGGAGATTTCCCATGCTCTCAACATAAAGCAAAAGAACCGCCAGACTAAGTGGCGGGAATGAAACCAGATGCAAAACGAGCCGGTATTTTCCAAATATCCTTGCATAATTAAGCCTGGACTTAATTTCACGTGGACTGGACTCGGGTTTCGGTTTCTGGTGCATTTTTGATTAAAACATGTTTGGTCTTCATTTAGTGAAGTGACTCACAGCCAGGGGCAAACTGGCATACGGGGCAACTGGGGAAATCCCCGGTGAACCGCTGGCTTAGGCATTTCTTATTTTGTGAATGTTTAGTTTTTAATAACCGCCCTGCACTGACGCAGGGTGGTGGGCCGGTGGTTCACTTCAGCCCGTGAAGCACCGGCCCACCACCTTGCACAGACACAGGGCGAGCGCGACATCAAGTACGCAAGAGGCGACAGTTTCTGGGGTGCTGATATTTTTCTGGACAATTGTGCCCTAAACTATGCCATATCAACTTGTTAAGGATAACCTTTATTTATATGAATCATAGCAGTTTTTCTCACTTATACCATAATGATATAAAGCATAAGTTCTAATGTTTCCGTTTGTTAGAATAGGGTAAAAATGCTCATCAACACACATTACAAGGATAAATGGCCTAAGGTTTGTCATGAATGACCTGTGGCTGGGGCACTGGGTTTGATGGTGAAGCAGACTGTAACTGGTTTGATTAGAATGCAGCAGCACACTTAGATCAAGGATGGACACCCACAACTACACAACCTACCAGATAGACACCACAATGGTGACACATAGTCTGCTGATAAACACTAAGGGAGGGAACATCCATTGCATCGGAGTGCCAGATATAAAACTATATGTGACCTTCTTTCGGGGCTCTTCGTCATCCTTTCACAGACGGCGACGGTCCGAGACGAGAGCCTTGGCGCTGATCTCTGTAATCATTCCTCTGCCTAATTTAGATTAAGGAACTGAAAGTTAGAAACTGTTTGAGAGTCATTCCTTTAAGAGTCAGTGTTAGATAGAGTGTGATCGCTTCTGGGGACCAAGGAACTCCAAGAGGTCTGACAACCAACAGGGTGCGGTAGCTTGGACAAGCCTCTCCTCTGCTCCAGTCAGGCAGATCAGCTCTGCTGCGCGCTGGCGAACAGCTGATCTGTAACCCATGAACATGCACTACAGCTGAGCTGACAATGAAGAGCGGAGATCAGAAAAAAAGCCCAGGCTACTAAAACAAACAGTGGCACTATCAGGATGACAATGCACCAATACACACAGCAAGACTGGTGAAAGATTGGTTTGATGAACGTGAAAGTGAAGTTTCATTGTCCAACCCCTGTATATATATACACACACATATATATATATATATATATATATATATATATATATGTGTATATGTATATATATATATATATATATATATATATATATATATGTGTATATGTATATATATATATATATATGTATATATATATATGTATATATATATATATGTATATATATATATATACATACAGGGGTTGGACAATGAAACTGAAACACCTGGTTTTAGACCACAATACTTTTTTAGTATGGTGTACGGCCCCTTTTGCGGCCAATACAGCGTCAATTCGTCTTGGGAATGACATATACAAGTCCTGCACAGTGGTCATAGGGATTTTAAGCCATTCTTCTTACAGGATAGTGGCCAGGTCACTACATGTTACTGGTGGAGGAAAACGTTTCCTAACTCGCTCCTCCAAAACACCGCAAAGTGGCTCAATAACATTTAGATCTGGTGAATGTGCAGGCCATGGGAGATGTTCAACTTCACTTTCATGTTCATCAAACCAATCTTTCACCAGGTCTTGCTGTGTGTATTGGTGCATCGTCATCCTGATACACGGCACCGCCTTCAGGATACAATGTTTGAACCATTGGATGTACATGGTCCTCAAGAATGGTTCGGTAGTCCTTGGCAGTGATGCACCCATCTAGCACAAATATCGGGCCAAGGGAATGCCATGATATGGCAGCCCAAACCATCACTGATCCAACCCCATGCTTCACTCTGGGCATGCAACAGTCTGGGTGGTACGCTTCTTTGGGGCTTCTCCACACCGTATCTCTCCCGGATGTGGGGAAAACAGTAAAGGTGGACTCATCGGAGAACAATACATGTTTCACATTGTCCACAACCCAAGATTTGCGCTCCTTGCACCATTGAAACCGACGTCTGGCATTAGCATGAGTGACCAAAGGTTTGGTTATAGCAGCCCGGCCGTGTATATTGACCCTGTGGAGCTCCCGACGGACAGTTCTGGTGGAAACAGGAGAGTTGAGGTGCACATTTAATTCTGTCGTAATTTGGGCAGCCGTGGTTTTATGTTTTTTGGATACAATCCGGGTTAGCACCCGAACATCCCTTTCAGACAGCTTCCTCTTGAGTCCACAGTTAATCCTGTTCAATGTGGTTCGTCCTTCTTGGTGGTATGCTGACATTACCCTGGATATCTTGGCTCTTAATACATCACAAAGACTTGCTGTCTTGGTCACAGATGCGCCAGCAAGACCTGCACCAACAATTTGTCCCCTTTTCAAATCTGGTATATCACCCATAATGTTGTTTGCATTTCAATATTTTGAGCAAAACTGTGCTCTTACCCTGCTAACTGAACCTTCACACTCTGCTCTTACTGGTGCAATGTGCAATCAATGAAGACTGGTCCAATTTAGCCATGAAACCTCCCACACTAAAATGACAGGTGTTTCAGTTTCATTGTCCAACCCCTGTATATACAGTATATAGCCGAGAGATGTACTGCGTACCTCTCTGCTGGATGCCAGACACAGAGAGGCCTGTTAGGTTAATTGGTCACTCTAAATTGCCCTTAGATGTATGAATGAGTCTGTGCATGGTTGTTTGTGTGCTGCCCTGCGATGGACTGGCGACCTGTCCAGGGTGTACCCCGCCTCTCGCCCATAGACTGCTGGAGATAGGCACCAGCTTCCCCGTGACCCACTATGGAATAAGCGGTAGAAAATGACTCACTGACTATATATATATATATAAAACGGTCCCACTATGCCAGCGGTGTGCTGCGGATTTCCCCAGTTGCCCCGTATGCCAGTTTGCCCCTGGCTGAGTCACTTCACTAAATGAAGACCAAACATGTTTTAATCAAAAATGCACCAGAAACCGAAACCCGAGTCCAGTCCACGTGAAAACAAGTCCAGGCTTAATTATGCAAGGATATTCGGAAAATACCGGCTTGTTTTGTATCTGGTTTCATTCCCGCCACTTAGTCTGGCAGTTCTTTTGCTTTATGTTGAGAGCACGTGAAATCTCCAACACGGACTTAAAATGCTGTCCAAACTGTCAAGATAACTTTTTCTCCTCTGAGATGTGCGTCGTGTATTCATGCAAGCTGCTTCTATCGGTGAAGCATGTTATCTTTATAAACCAATCACATATATATAGAATATCGATGATGTATTACAGATAATTCCAGTTCCCACGGTCCCTGAATGCAACAGCTGGGAATATGTTGTTCAACCGCTGTGTTGAGCTGTCAGTCATGATTGTGCACCACCGTGATCTGAGGCCCTGCCCCCCACACCAAAACAGTGCCGAAACTTTGAATCCGAAAAAAAAAATCTGCAAGTTCGAAAAAAAAAAACTTGAATCTGAAAAGTAGTTTTGAACTTTTTTTTTCCAGTTTCACATTTGTTTTTTTTTTTCAGTTGCAAAACTTTTTTTCCAGTTTTAAAATGTTTTGGGGGGAGGTTCAAAATAATTTTTCAGGTTCAAATTTTTTTCGTTTGAACAAACCCTATGGCCCCAATTTAGCTCCATATTGCTCCAGCTTGAGTTACAGTTCATCCCAAAATGTTGATATCCTTGCCAAGTTTAGAATGAAAGCATGCGGCCCTCCAAAGAAATGCCACCCCACACCATTACTGACCCACTACCAAACCGGTCATGCTGAAGGATGTTGCGGGCCGCACATCACTCTCTATGGTGTCTGCAGACTCTGTCACATCTGTCACATGTGCTCAGTGTGAACCTGCTTTCATCTGTGAAGAGCACAGGACGCCAGTGGCGAATTTGCCAACCCTGGTGTTCTTTGGCAAATGCCATGCGTCCTGCATGTTGCTGGGCTGTGAGCACAACCTCCATCTGTGGACGTTGGGCCCTCATACCATCCTCATGGAGTCGGTTTCTAACTGTTTGTGCAGACACAGGCACATTTGTGGCTTGCTGGAGGTCATTTTGCAGGGTTCTGGCAGTGCTCCTCCTGTTCCTCCTTGCACAAAGGTAGCGGTCCTACTGCTGGGTTATTGCCCTCCTACGGCCTCCTCCACATCTCCTGGTGTACTGGCCTGTCTCCTGGTAGTGCCTCCAGGCTCTGGACATTACGCTGACAGACACAGCAAACCTTCTTGCCACAGCTCGCATTGATGTGCCATCCTGGATGAGCTGCACTACCTGAGCCACTTGTGTGGGTTGTAGAGTCCGTCTCATGCTACCATGAGTGTGAAAGCCCCACCAACATACACAAATGACCAAAATATCAGCCAGAAAGTGGTCTGTGGTCCCCACCTGCAGAACCACTCCTTTATTGAGTGTGTCTTGCTAATCGCCAAAGATTTCTCCCTGTTGTCTATTCCATTTGCACAACAGCATGTGAAATTGATTGTCAATCAGTGTTGCTTCCTAAGTGGAGAATTTGATTTCACAGAAGTTGGATTTACTTGGAGTTATATTGTGTTGTTTAAGTGTTCCCTTTATTTTTTTGAGCGGTGTATAATAAACCGACTGTTTGTGGAATATATCTTTGTCTTCCTTTCAGCGCGTCATACATACACATAATGTTATTTAGGACATGGTTTTCCATCTCGGGGGTCTTTCTGTGTGGACTTCTGCATGGTCTCCCTGTGCATGCGTGGGTTCTCACCAGGTAGTCCGGCTTCCCACGGTCCACAAACATGTATTAGGTTAATTGGTCTCTCTACATTGCCCTTGGGTGTGAATGAATGTGTGCATGGTTGTTTGTCCCGTGTGTGTCTGTGTTGCCGTGCGCTGGACTGGCGACCTGTCCAGGGTGTACCACGCCTCCCGCCCATAGAGTGCTGGAGATAGGCACCAGCTTCCCTGCGACCCACTATGGAAGAAGCGGTAGAAAATGACTGACTAAATAACAGTTTAGTCAAATGGCTAAGACTAAAAATAAATCAAAATTTGCTGTCAAAATTAACACTGACTGAGAAGGTAGTCCTTTTGGGCAAAAAGCTTACATCTTGGTACTGGGAACATTTTAGGTCTTTTGAGCTGATGGAGAGCATCTATAGAGAACCTCAGACTTTGGATCTTAGCCAACATCTTAAATTGGTTGCTTACAAAGTGGGAGAGAAGGATCTAGTGACCCCAAAATTGTGCCTGCTCCACTGATTTCACACAAAATGGTGAGTAAACTAATTACACTTCATGGGAAAAAAATGTATTATTTTCAGCGTCTTTTCTTTATACAAACATGAAGTCCCATTTGGTGCTTCTCTGTGGAGATTACCGCTTACACAAGATTGAACACTTTGCACTTTAAAAACACTATAGTAACAATATAACAAATGTTCTGTTGCGATAAAGCTGAGTGTTAGAGTAGATTTGATGTGAGCAGCATATTTTTGTCCTAATTATGTTTTGCAGGTTGAACCTATTTAGCTTAAATATTTGTTTAGCTTTTAAAATTATTTGTTAATTATTAGTTTTTTACATTCAAATATCTAATACTCTGTTGGTGAAAATCTCTCCAACAATGATTACAAAGTGGCTCTTTGTGAAGTACCTGTATCAGTCGAACACTTTGAAAATAGCCTTTGTGAAAAGCTGCAACTTCAAGTCAGTTTCAAATTACAAAATGAAGACCCAGACTGTAATAGTGCCCTTTGTAATTTGATTTATATTGAGAAGCTGCCACCTGAAAGTGCCATGTTACATATTCTTTGGCAAGAGTCAGCATGCTCAGTAATAGACAGAATCACTTGATTCGGGATCTTCCCTGGACACAGCCAGTGTATCCACCAGAGCCACCCCAGAGTCCATCAGCATTTATCAGGAAGTATTTGCAAAGTGTTTCTGAGTGGCCTTCACTGTTTCCAAATTCAGCTTTGATGATGTGGAGCGGAAACGAGGCATTTGAAAGGACAAAGAAATATGTCAGCATAACAAGTAACATGATGGATGGAAAATGAGCATTAAATACAAACTTGCTAATTACCAGTGCTGGGCATGTTACTTTAAAATATGTGATTAGTTATAGTTATTTCTCCCTAAAGGTAACTGAATTACTCCACTATAAAAGTAACTAGTTAACAGGGAAATTAACTATTGTGTTACTTTAAGTTTAAATATGTCTACAAATTTAGATTTTGTTCTAAGGTTTCACAAACCAGTTGCATAAAGTGGAAGTACATAGATAAGTAGCTTACTTACACCAAACTTTTAACATTTACCTCGCATGTACGTTCATGCCTTTTACCTCAAGCAGTGCCTGTACTTCCACTTTGAAAAAGCAATCTCTCCCTCCAGACCCGCCATTGTTGCAGGTACATCTGTTATTGTTTTTGTTAACTTTTTTTCTGTTCATTCAGGTTTAGTGTCTCTCTTGTTTTAGTTTTTGTGGCTTTCTGATTCTGGTATTTCATGTGCATAGTTTCATTTCCCTTTAGATCTGCTTTTCCTTGGTTTTGTAATCTACTCTAGTTTCTATGTTTACCTTTTGTTCAGTTCCTCATTTCCAGATAATTCCCCCAGCTATCATACTAATAAGTCACTCCCTGTGTGTCCCTGCAGCCCTGGTCCACACCTGTGCCATATTCACTTCTGATTACCACTTCTTCCAGCTAATTGGCTCACACTCCACTCCCCTCAGTACTTAAGCTCTCTGGTTTTCATTGTTTTCCACTGGTTCCTCCCCTTTACCTACACTGTGTCTTTGCCGTGCTCCAGTCCTGAGTTATTCCCTGTCTGTTGCCTGGATTTTCATGCACCTGCTTTTATCCAGTTTATATTTTTTACCTTCCTGAGTTCCTGACCTGGTCTTTTGTAAGTTTTGTAAATTTATTTTTCATTAAACCTTTTTTCATCATTTCAACCATATTCTGCATTTGGGTCCTACCTCCAAAACACAACATGACAGTTTGCCTGAGCAGGGCTGATGTGTGAATTTGCAGTGTGTGTGTAAACTGAACACTGCCTCTGATTGGCTTACAATGAAAGCTCACTCTACCTTAGCCAATCATCATCACTTATGTGATTGTCTCGCCCTTCCCTTCACCGAAGAAAAAACGCTTAGCTCTTGTGGCTGTGAGCCACAACAGATGACTAGAGCTTCAATGAGTAGATTTAGTTTATAAAGCACTATTTAATTGTCAGTAACAGTAACAACGTTGTAAAAAGTAATTTGTTTGATTACTCGTTACTAAAAAAAAATATTTTCACAATGAAGTTCATTTTAACACCGTTATTCCCATCACTGGCAATTACAGGACCAAATTACATCAGGCAGGTTGTAATGAGGTCAGCATCAACCGGAAAAGTTACACAGATGAAAATGCAGGTCCTTCCTTGATGAAAGAAAAGCTAGGGGAAATCAACAATATCCCTGATCATTCAGAAAACCATAAGACTGGCTTTAGTTGAGGAGTCACAAAAAAGGAGTAAGAAGGTTTAGCTTATAAGACAAAAAATGGAGCTGACTTTCTCCCTGAGGCCAAAAGGAGATTGTGAAGATGGAGCCCATGGTGGCAGAGATCATGGAGCTGTTTACTGAAGCTGAAGGACGGAGACGATTAACTGCTCTGAGTCATTGACAAAATAAAATTTTAGGCCTTTGTGTTGCAATTTGACTTACTATAAATAAAACAAGATGCTATCTGTATTTTAAACAGATCAAGGAAGAGTCCATCGAATCACCAACAACTATAGAGCACGTCTTAATCAGCACACACACAGACTTCTCTGGCTCTATCAGGCCAGAATTTTCCTCTTGAAATGGATTAGCACTTTGGCAGACTGGATAAAGGGGTGAAATACAGATGCAGTGATGTCATTATTTGAGGCTATATAATATGAAGTCAGAATTCTGCCAAAAAGACAAACATGCAATAAATACTCATACAAGCAGTGTTATTTAATTCACACACACATGAACTACTCTCCATGCGCATTTTGAACATTTTACGCATGCCAATTCTTTACCACGAGGCCCCAATATAACACGCATGACTGCTTGCTCCGCTCGTAGCTTGCCTTCCACGCGGTCGTTGCCTCTCCCCTTACTTGCGTGTGGACCTCTTTCTGTGGACCTCTTTCTGCTCGCTCGTGTTAACTTCTGTCATTTTGAGGGTGGTACCCACCAGAGAAAAAAGATTGTGATTGGCTACTTTTGAGGAAACCCGCCTCTTGAGACTGTCCTGTTTTCTTCTGAGCAAACCATCTTCAGGCTAATGGTGCTTTCTTCAAGAGTTACAAATTGGTAAGTCATCATTAAATAATATACAGTTTAATACAGTCATGGATGTGTTTTGACAGCAGTATAAATATGCTCTAAAATTATGGTGAATAATTTAGTGTTTAATTTAGGTGTTTAATTTAGAACTTCGTATGAGCTAAGCTAACATTAGCTTCACTGTGGATATTGAGGAAAGTGAGGCTTAAATGAACACACGTTTATAGTTGTATAGACATATACATTTCTAATCAGTTTGCATCTACTGTTAATTTTTATTTTATTTCATTTATTCATTTGCCTTTGTGACAGTGCTTCACGGACTTACTTTGCACACACACACATGCACACACACACATGCTCAAGATAAACATATGCACGCCTTCACACCGCTTTCACCGGATCCCCCAGCATAATGCTGTTTCATATATATGTTGCTTTTTTGTGCTGAAGTTTTTTTTGTAATCTCAAACTGTATCCTGCTAAGGATAAAGTGTGAAATATGATTTTATTTCCCCTCTTCTTACCTAATATGGTCTCTTTTCTTATCTACCTAAATGTGTGATTACTTTTCAGATTTCTCAGAAGGATTACCAGCGAAAGCCAAATATTATTAGTATTTGAAAATTTGGACTAAAGCTGTTTTTACACCAATGACCAGAGAATTTTAGATTTCTTAAAATGATTGTACTACAATTATATCATACCAGTGACAGCCAAACATTATTAGTATTTTAAAAGTTTGGACTAAAACTGTTTTATACCAGTGACCCAGCCTATTTGTCACATGTTGTCATGTACCTGACTTCACAAAAGTCAGGTACAATTCAATGAATCCCAACCATTGAAATTGTGCAGTCAGATTCAGTTATTTATTCAAATTGAATAAAAAGTTTTTCTATCTAAGGAAACCCAGCAGATTGCATCGAGTCAGAGACTTGTAGCAGTCACTCCTCCTGGATGAGCATGTAGCGACAGTGGACAGTCACTGGCGTTGACTTTGAAGCAACCCCTCATACTGAGCATGCATGCAGCGACAGTGGAGAGGAAAAACTCCCTTTTAACAGGAAGAAACCTCCAGCTGAACCAGGCTCAGTGTGAGCGGCCATCTGCCACGACCCACTGGGGGAGTTCAAAGGTCAAATGTGAGATGGCATATAATCCACACCCACTTCTTAATCATATTAAAAGTATGTCTTTAGGCCAAGGTCTTGAGCATATATACCAGGTTGCCTGCAGATCCATCAATTCGTTATGGAGATATAAACGTTTGATGCCTATAGCACCCCCTATGATTAAATGTGTATCAAAACTAAATGTATAGGCACAATAGCTCATTCCAGGTCAGGATCTCTGATCTTGTTTGGAAATCATGAAATAAGGTAGAGATATAGTAAAATAAGTTTTATGCTAGTTTGCGATTACAGTTCGTCTCCACGTAGCTTTAACAATTTTTGAACATTTTAGAATGATTTCATATCATTTTGTCCCGCTAACTCTGCAGATGGTATGTATAGAGTTTCATCTTGATTGAGCTTAAATGTAGGAGTCGTAGAAAATAGATTTTGCCTTTGTGGCGACATGGCAAAAAATGTTGTTACTCCAAAATGACAACACAGGCACTGCTTCTTCGAAACGGGCGCTTTGTCTTGTATGCTGTGAAAACTACAGAAATAAAATACAAAGGTTTTAGAACTTTATCAAGCTACAAAAAAAAATGCTTTACCAAAAAATTACCTTGTGGCCAAATTCTCTATTATGTCACAGTATTTTCTGGTGGTGACCATCTTTAGAAGTGGGACTTCCGGCTAGCCAATCCAGCAAATTTGCAGGTTTTTTTTTCTCGCAGTATTCTTGTAGTTCAAAGTTGAAGGATGCCGAAGCAGCAAGCGGAAAAATCTAAATGTTCTGTTGTCAGGTGTATTAACCCGCACCAGTCATTACAGGATCAGAACCTCTTCGGAGTGCCTGGTTAAATTTTATTGTTCATGGAAACGTGCCGACATCAGTGGGGAAAGTCATTCGTCTGCGCGAAGCATTTCAGGAAGGAGTGTTTCAGCAACCTTGGACAGTATGTAGAAGGATTAGCCGAAAGACTGTCTGTCTTAGGGGTCAGTACCTTCTGTCTGTCTGGGCAAAGAGGTAAGCTGCAGATAATGGTAAAATGATAGCAAGCTTAATTGTTGAGGTGTTGATATAACTGTTGTTTTGTTAGCACAGCTTCGTGCATCCTGATAATATTAGCGCTGTGCGCTCGCTTTTAGCTCCTTAAGGACATCCCCTTATTGTGTGTTTTGAAGAACTATATTAAACAGTTTTGCATTCTGTTTGGTTGCCCTTTTTGCCTTGGAAAACACATGATCCAAATGCATTCAGTGATATTCTTGATGCTAGCGTTAGCTAATTCGTTAATTATATTAGGATCTTGTTTAAAAGTTGTGTTCATTCAATTTTTGGTAGCACAAACATTTTAAAAGGTATCTTACATGTAGTTTTTCTAAAAATATTGCCGGTAACATTAGTAATGGGATTACAGCTTATGTTACTACTGTGAATTCCTTAACTTTTCTCTGCTACTGTTTAAGAATTTACATTTTTCATGTAGCCTACTAGGGAAGGAGTGTTCAAAGTAAGTCCTCACGAGGTCCTGACATTTCCCTGCTTTAACACACCTGATTTAGATGATTGGAGCTCAACAAAAGCCTGTTAATCAACCATCGCTGTTGTTTGTTGGATGTGATAGCTTACAGCTACAATATTAGTTTTGGTGCTGTTGTTCTCATGCATAGTAAACGTAGCACACTGTTGATGCAATAATTTTGTATATACTTTTTTTAGACATTTGTTGATATTTATCGAGGGCAAGTAAGGTAATGGAATCTTATTTCATCCAGACGTCTAAAGCAATGAGGTAGGAGCCATCATTTACCAGCACAGGCCGAACGGGGTGGAGTGGAAGGCTTCACCGCCTGGAGGGGGACGGGGTGTGAAGTACCTCATTTGTTTTTAAAAAGACCGAAGCAAAACGAGACAGTCTAAAAGGAACCTTAAAAAATTTGTAAAATGAACGTCTGAGAAACTAAAATTATAACAATTTTAAACCAAAGCATTGCAGTTCCACTTTATGCAGATAACATCTGAATGATTTAAATAGGAAAAAGAAGGATTTAAAAGCATGATCTGTCCCCTTTAATTCAGACACTTGAATAAACACTTATATTTTTCCTTTTACAGTCCTGGTCATGTGGAGATATGTTTGGAATGTTATGATCAAATATGTTTAATAAATATTTAAATTCGGGACATTATAGGCTTGTATTGTATAAACCTTTTTCAGTTTTTTGTTAAAAACCATTACATCTAAGTACATTCTAAACAATGCATATTATTGCAAATGTAGAATTGGTTAATTGAGAATATTTTGGTAATTTTATGACAAACTATGTAGTTTTAACAAATTGGCTAAGTACTGTAGAACTGATGGTTAACCGTTATTTGACAGAAAAAGCACTAGATCTAGTAGTATGGGGGTTTAGAGGTCAGCCCCTGGTTCCAGAGCATTTAGGTTCAAGACCCAGGGAAGGCACAATGTTTTTTTCCTTTTTTTTCATTAGTGTTTTTTTTTCCCACACAGGTAAGGACTCCATACTGCCTGTTACATTTTAAAGACTTTTCCAGCATTAATCACACGCACTTTTTAATGAAGCAGCCCTAATAATTTTAAGATAAAATATGGATTTTTATAGATTCATTCATTCATCTTCTATACCACTTATTCCATAGTGGGTCACGGGGGAGCCTGCACATATCTTCAGCAGTCTACAGGTGAGAGGCAGGGTACACCCTGGACAGGTCGCCAATCCATTACATGGCAAGGATTTTTATAGATTTTGTTGGAATAATTGAATATAGATTTATCTTATATATTTTCCTTTTCTTTAACTTGACTGTTTGATCTTTATAACCTTTCATGATGTACAGGTCCTTCTCAGAATATTAGCATATTGTGATAAAGTTCATTATTTTCCATAATGTAATGATGAAAATTTAACATTCATATAGCTTAGTTTCATTGCACACTAACTGAAATATTTCAGGTCTTTTATTGTCTTAATACGGATGATTGTGGCATACAGCTCATGAAAACCCAAAATTCCTATCCCACAAAATTAGCATATTTCATCCGACCAATACAAGAAAAGTGTTTTTAATACAAAAAACGTCAACCTTCAAATAATCATGTACAGTTATGCACTCAATACTTGGTCGGGAATCCTTTGGCAGAAATGACTGCTTCAATGCGGCGTGGCTTGGAGGCAATCAGCCTGTGGCACTGCTGAGGTCTTATGGAGGCCCAGGATGCTTCGATAGCGGCCTTTAGCTCATCCAGAGTGTTGGGTCTTGAGTCTCTCAACGTTCTCTTCACAATTTCCCACAGATTCCCTAGGGGGTTCAGGTCAGGAGAGTTGGCAGGCCAATTGAGCACAGTGATACCATGGTCAGTAAACCATTTACCAGTGGTTTTGGCACTGTGAGCAGGTGCCAGGTCGTGCTGAAAAAGGAAATCTTCATCTCCATAAAGCTTTTCAGCAGATGGAAGCATGAAGTGCTCCAAAATCTCCTGATAGCTAGCTGCATTGACCCTGCCCTTGATAAAACACAGTGGACCAACACCAGCAGCTGACACGGCACCCCAGACCATCACTGACTGTGGGTACATGACACAGGACTTCTGGCATTTTGGCATTTCCTTCTCCCCAGTCTTCCTCCAGACTCTGGCACCTTGATTTCCGAATGACATGCAGAATTTGCTTTCATCCGAAAAAAGTACTTTGGACAACTGAGCAACAGTCCAATGCTGCTTCTCTGTAGCCCAGGTCAGGCGCTTCTGCCGTTGTTTCTGGTTCAAAAGTGGCTTGACCTGGGGAATGTGGCACCTGTAGCCCATTTCCTGCACACGCCTGTGCACGGTGGCTCTGGATGTTTCTACTCCAGACTCAGTCCACTGCTTCCGCAGGTCCCCCAAGGTCTGGAATCGGCCCTTCTCCACAATCTTCCTCAGGGTCCGGTCACCTCTTCTCGTTGTGCAGCGTTTTCTGCCACACTTTTTCCTTCCCACAGAGGTGCCTTGATACAGCACTCTGGGAACAGCCTATTCGTTCAGAAATTTTTTTCTGTGTCTTACCCTCTTGCTTGAGGGTGTCAATAGTGGCCTTCTGGACAGCAGTCAGGTCGGCAGTCTTACCCATGATTGGGGTTTTGAGTGATGAGCCAGGCTGGGAGTTTTAAAGGCCTCAGGAATCTTTTGCAGGTGTTTAGAGTTAACTCGTTGATTCAGCTAATTAGGTTCATAGCTCATTTAGAGACCCTTTTAATGATATGCTAATTTTGTGAGATAGGAATTTTGGGTTTTCCTGAGCTGTATGCCAAAATCATCCATATTAAGACAATAAAAGACCTGAAATATTTCAGTTAGTGTGCAATGAATCTAAAATATATGAATGTTAAATTTTCATCATGACATTATGGAAAATAATGAACTTTATCACAATATGCTAATATTTTGAGAAGGACCTGTATGTGTGAGTAAGGATATGATGAGTTTGTCTGCAGGCAAGGATCAAAGGTGGAGCTGAGAAGGAAGCAGTCACAGATGAGGGTGTCATAAAGAGGGTGGCTGATTGTGCTGAACAGAAGACACACTGATCTTAAGATGGTGGAGACTGTGGAAGTGTGTTGTTACAAGATAATGGTGTTTATGACCTGTTTACGATGCAGCTGTTTTTCCCATCCTTAGAGAGCGACATTCATTGTAACTAGGGAACCCCCAAAGATAATAAAAAGAGAGGTGCGGACAGATGGTTTTCAGAGCGGTAGATTTGTAACTGAAAGCACATCCCTGTCCGTTTTCCTCGCAGCGAGTGAAATAACTAATTATTTGTCTTTCTCTTCTTTGTGTGATGTTATAAGTATTTTAGGTTGTTTGAACCTGACATTAATTTGGTCCTTCGAGAGCCGGATTCCAATTACGCCTGAGGATTCCAGCGGGTTGGTAGACTCCAGTAAAGACCGTGCGCACGGCAGTCTTCATCAGGGAGACTCACAAATCCTTTCCGGGACTGGATCTCGGCCCACCCGCTGGGGTCTGACGGCTGACGGAACTCCGAGAAAGAGGAGAAGACAAAGTGGTGAGTTGAGTTTGGATTAAAAAAGTGTGACGAATGACTGGGGGTCATTGCGTGAAATAAAACCCCGTGACTCCTAGGCTCTAACAGGTAAAAGTAGGACGGCGGAGTCCTCGAAGTAGTAAGAAGTAATACTGAAAATTCCGTGTTTTAAGGACGGCGGAGTCCGCGTTTAAGTATTTAAACAAAAATACTAAAAAAATTCCGCGTTTAAAAATGTGTGCATGTGAAAAATGAATGGAGGATTTAAACCACTAGGTTTCGCCTCATACCAAAGCAGTAGGATTGTAAGTGACTAACTTTTGTGGATGCAAAGGCAAGAATTCTCCACTCGAAAGAGTTGAAGTGAGAATTACCACAAAAGGAGATTTTTCTGTCACCCTACTGAGCAGAGTAATCCAGCATTTAGAATACCCTAGGTATTTATATACTGGACCAAATTTTAAATAAAAACAAATTTTTTTTTTAAATGGGAAAAGGGGCGAGTAAAAATAAACTAAAAATGAATTACAATGCAAAGATTGGAAATGTATAGAAGCACAGGATCAAATTAAAATATTAAAATTAAAATATTTAGATAAATGGATAACCACATATCATTATGATGGTCGTTTAAACTCTAAAAAATTTGTTAATCTACAGAATGCAATAATTAAAAGTACATTAAAAGTACACGTGATTTAAGAAAAATGGACAAAGAAGGTTATGAGGATGTAGATTATTGGTTTAAAAGTAACTAAAAAGAGAGAAATGTGATGCAGGACATAAGAATGGACGTTTTTGTGGAAAGCAGAAAAGGTCAGAGTGCTAAGTAGTAATTTTTGATGGACTTGCAAAGTAGAACAGCATGACAAAAGAAAGGGAGTAAAAAGAGTAGGTGGAAAGTTTTTGTTTTGTACCAAAGATCTGATGAGGTTTGACAGGATTGGATGGGCTAAAATGAGTCCCTTTGGTGAATAAATCCATCCCCACCATGGCTGTACCTCATGTATGTTTTATTTGTGTTTATTTTTTTAATTATTGTTTTGAGACGCTGGAGGCTGTTGATACAACTTGTCACGGAGGTTCATGGCATGACACGTTTTTTTTCTGTGTAACCTTAGAAAATATTTTACTCTTTTAACAGCTGAACAAACAAAGTGAGGGGATTAATCGATAGGCATACAGTTAGATACAGACGCAGAGCTGACTACACAGAAATAGCCAGAGTGAAACAAAAAGAGGAAGAGCCTTTTGAAGAATATAGGATTATACTGACAAAAGTGTTTAAAATACATAGTGGTCTACAAGAAGATGAAAACGAGCAAGGAGCTTATCGATAGCAGTTAAAAAATGCACTACATGCTGGTTCCAGGGATGCAATTAATACCTGGGTAAGGAGACATTTTATAGGGTTCTCGACAGCAAATTTAGAAGATTATGTAAATCATGCCCTCCATGCAGAAAGAGTAATGAAGGATAAAAAACAAAAAAAGATAGTCAACACCTTTTTTCAGCAAGAAGAAGAAGGAGAAGAACAGATTTATTATCAGAACAACAGAGGAAGAGGAAGATTTAGAGGCAGAGGACAAAATCGCAGGGGTCAGAGAGGAGAAGTAGGCAGAGGAAACTACAGACAATACACCTCAGGGTGTTGGTGTTGGGGGAAAGAAGGACATCTGATCAGAGACTGTCCTGAATGGAGAAATCATGATTCAGCATGACTAGGACAGAAAACAAGTGAAATTGTTCCTAGTACCTCAGACGCCGATAAAAACAAAAAAACAAAAACACAGGGGCAGGATGTCCTCCTAAATTTCTAGGACCTTCTCTCCCTAGATAGCATTAAACCTGAAGTTACCTTACTGTTGAATGGAAAATCAATTACTTTTCTTTGTGATACCAGAGCATGCAGGACCACCTGTAGAAAAACAATCCCAAATTCCAGACTTAGTGATCAGCAAATAACAGTAAGGTCAGCTAGTGGGAAATTGACACGAGTCTGTGAGTCTGAACCAGTTTGGATAAGACATCCCAATGGACAGTCATGTCAGCTATCTATTCTAATGTTCCAAACCATCCCTAGACAGAGGGACAGCTTTATTAACAGAAGGAAGAAATGTCATTACTCGACTGCAAGATCAGATGACACCAGATGATCTACATATTACCATGTGGCATAAAAATACTCCTGAACCAGATAAAACTTATGGAGAAGCATTAACTAAAGTAACCCCTACCAAAGTCATGGTAACTTATGTTTATGCAGATGGGAACAGTACGTCAGTTGCTGAAGTAGAGTTAGCGGAAGACACTAAGAAGCTCTGCAAAATGTGGACACCTCCACACAAACTCAAGTGGCAGGACATGGGAAGAATAGTGCAGAGTGGACAAGATGCCACAGACTGGTTTGCAACAACAATGAATACAGAAATCAGTGCATCCACAGGATTAACTAGAAAGCCATTATTCTGGACAGTGACAGTGCAGGAAGGGATACATTTGCATACAAAGCAACAATGACAAATATTCCTTACTGAACAGGAGGAACAGTTCTTGAGTGAAGTCCCTGAAAAGTTATGGTCAAAAGATCCTACTGACGTAGGCTTAGTAAAAGGAGCGTTACCTGTCCAAATCAGGGCAAAAACAGAATACAGGCCCAGTGTAAAACAATACCCTTTGAAACATGATGCACGTGAAGGAATAAAACCAGTAATAAAGGATTTAATAACTGCAGGGGTGATAATAAAATGCGAGGACTCACCATGTAACACTCCCATTTTTCCAGTTAAAAAACAAGCTCCATCAACAGGATGACGCATGGTACAAGGCTTACAGGCAGTTAATAATGCAGTTGTTCAGAGAGCACCGTGTGTTCCTGATCCTTATACATGATTAAATTCCCTAAGACCAGATGCTAGAATATTTACAGTAGTTGATATAAGCAATGCATTTTTCTCTGCACCTATAGATAAAGATAGTCAATTCTGGTTTGCATTCACCTTTGAGGGACAAAGATATACTTATACCAGACTACCTCAAGGCTACTGTGAAAGTCCAACTATATACTCTCAGGTAATGAGTGCAAGTATGGCCAAGTTTGACCCTCCAGGAGGTAGTCAGGTCTTACTATATGTTGATGATGTGCTATTAGCCTCTCCTGATGAGGAGACCTGTAGAAATGACACAATAACATTATTAAAACATTTAGCAGAAGAGTCAGTAAAAAGAAACTTCAGTTGTGTAAAAATGAGGTTAAATACCTAGGCCACAATCTTAGCGCAGGGGGACGCACAATTGTAGAAGAAAGAAAGACTGCGATTTTACAAGCTCCAAAACCAGTCACAAAAAAGCAAATGATGTCCTTCCTTGGACTAACTATTGTAGAAACTCGGTACCAAATTATGCAGAAATAGCAGCTCCATTAAACAAACTAATGTATGAGGAAAAGCTGAGAATGACGTCTGAACTGAAATGGAGTGTAGCCAGTACTGCTTTAGCATTACCAGACTATAGTAAACCGTTTGTTCAGATGGTAGATTGCAAGTGACATTTTATGACTTCAGTTCTGGTTCCACAACATGGAGATGAAATGAAACCAATAGCCTATTTCTTTTCAAAACTAGACAGTGTTGCGTGTGCGCAACCATATTGTGTGAGAGCTGTAATTGCAGCCTCAATGGCAGTTGAAGTCAGTGCCACAATAGTGTTGTTTCACCTTTTAACTTTAAGAGTTCCCCATGCAGTTTCAGCATTATTACTGCAAACAAATTTGACCTTTCTATCACCTGCTAGACATTTGTCCTGCATGTCAACCATACTGTGACAACCACACTTAACTATAGAAAGGTGCACCACTTTAAACTCAGCAACATTGTTACTCACACCTGAAGATGGAATTCAACATGATTGTCAAGAATTAGCAGAAAAAGAAGCAAAAACTAGAAGTGATTTGCAGGATCACGAAATAGTATGTGAATGATTTCTCCAAAAAAGATGAGAGAGGGAAGACACAAACAGGATATGCATTGGTGACAAAAGATACAGTGTTAAAAGAAATGCAACAACAAAGCCCACCACAGGAGATAGAAATGTGGAAAAAACATGGAGTTGCATTAAAAGATGAAATCTATATTTGACCAGATAATAAACCTGTCCTACCAAAGCACCTATATAAATGGGCAGCAATATTGAGCCATTGTGTTTCACATGTCTCAACAGGGAGGAATGGTAGGACAGATACATAAATATTATATAACATATGGATTTAATTCTTATTTTAAAAAAAAAATTTTGTAAAACATGTTTAACATGTGCAAAACATAATCCACAAGGGAATTTAAGACCACGAAGGGGACAATTTCAAAAACCAAGCTACCCCTTTCAAACAATTCATATGGATTCTACTGAGTTAAACCACAGTGAAGGGACAAAGTTCTGTTTAGTCATTATAGATGCATTTTCTAAATGGACAGAACTATTTCCAACTAATTACAAGCACCTCAGGGCTAACACCCTATGAAACGTTATTTGGAAGACCATACAGATTACCACAGTTCAAAAAATCAGTGGGAGTTAGATGAAAGTGTGTGTGAAATCTAATACCAAAGCTTTTTCTGGTATTTCTGGGAACCAGTCAAGATGAATCAGAATGTAACAACACCTGCTATGAGTCATATGAAACAAGTAGCGCTAAATCAAGGAAGGCAAGATAACCTAACTATGTGTACTAAACAAACTTCTTATACTTATGGCATTCAAGTGTGTGTGATATCTAATACCACAGCTGTGGTGCTGATCCCACTCATTAGCTTGACCAAACGAGGAAGGAAAGGGCAGGATTATAGAAGTTATAAATGGTACTTAACTAATGACAGAAGAGACACCTCATGGTCCACGATGGTAGCTGATGAAGGAAACAATTGGACACCAGAATGGGGCACCACTGCTTATGCTAGTCATCAAAAGAAGTTGTTTAAGCTCCATAAAGCTGATAATGCAATCCAGGTAACAATTAACCTCACGCATAACTCTATTTCCTTCCGACTACGTTGAATCAGGAGGAAAATGTTGGAGTTTTCTCCTGTGGGTGTGGGTTTCAGGGACAGACCCAAACATTGACCTTTTTGTTTGTGAAGTAAAAACTGAAACGACTCTCTCCCCTAAGGCTACAGCGAAGAGAGTAAAAATTATGTTAGGAAACTTAACCACAGATGACTGGTTCCAGGTTATTACTGGAGTATCAGGAACAAATAATAACTGGTTATTGATGGTAGAGCAAGCGGCTAACATGACTAAAAGAGATTGTGTTGTGTGTATGGGTCCCAGGCCTTTGTTACAAATAATTCCAGCTGTGATACCACAACCCTGTGTGATGGATGTAATGAATCAAACTAATCCTAATGAAATGTGTCAGCACTGGGATTCTGTTTTTCCTGTAACTACAGCAGATAAGAACAAACCAGTATTCCATAAACGGGTCACCACTGGAAACTACACATGTATAAATATGACAGAGAGAGGCAATAAATTGGGAAATCTCACTGCAGTATGGTGTACTACACTTGCACAAGTAAATAAGTATTTTAAACCAATCTCTAGAAGAGACATTTGGTGGAGGTGTGGTGACGACAGGTTGTTTGATCGATTACCTTCAAATGTAACGGGACTCTGTGTTCTAGTCACTTTATTGTTACCAGTTTCAGTATATCCTATGTCAGTAGATGAAGTAACAGATGGACTGTGTAACCCCACATGACTGGCGTAATAGAAAGTGCAGAGCAGTAGCTTGGAAGACTGAGGGAGACTCTACATGCATACAGGTCCTTCTCAAAATATTAGCATATTGTGATAAAGTTAATTATTTTCCATAATGTCATGATGAAAATTTAACATTCATATATTTTAGATTCATTGAACACTAACTGAAATATTTCACGTCTTTTATTGTCTTAATACGGATGATTTTGGCATACAGCTCATGAAAACCCAAAATTCCTATCTCACAAAATTAGCATATCATTTAAAGGGTCTCTAAACGAGCTATGAACCTAATTATCTGAATCAACGAGTTAACTCTAAACACCTGCAAAAGATTCCTGAGGCCTTTAAAACTCCCAGCCTGGTTCATCACTCAAAACCCCAATCATGGGTAAGACTGCCGACCTGACTGCTGTCCCGAAGGCCACTATTGACACCCTCAAGCAAGAGGGTAAGACACAGAAAGAAATTTCTGAACAAATAAGCTGTTCCCAGAGTGCTGTATCAAGGCACCTCAGTGGGAAGACTGTGGGAAGGAAAAAGTGTGGCAGAAAACGCTGCACAACGAGAAGAGGTGACCGGACCCTGAGGAAGATTGTGGAGAAGGGCCGATTCCAGACCTTGGGGGACCTGCGGAAGCAGTGGACTGAGTCTGGAGTAGAAACATCCAGAGCCACCGTGCACAGGCGTGTGCAAGAAATGGGCTACAGGTGCCACATTCCCCAGACCTGGGCTACAGAGAAGCAGCACTGGACTGTTGCTCAGTGGTCCAAAGTACTTTTTTCGGATGAAAGCAAATTCTGCATGTCATTCGGAAATCAAGGTGCCAGAGTCTGGAGGAAGACTGGGGAGAAGGAAATGCCAAAATGCCAGAAGCCCAGTGTCAAGTACCCACAGTCAGTGATGGTCTGGGGTGCCGTGTCAGCTGCTGGTGTTGGTCCACTGTGTTTTATCAAGGGCAGGGTCAATGCAGCTAGCTATCAGGAGATTTTGGAGCACTTCATGCTTCCATCTGCTGACAAGCTTTATGGAGATGAAGATTTCATTTTTCAGCACGACCTGGCACCTGCTCACAGTGCCAAAACCACTGATAAATGGTTTACTGACCATGGTATCACTGTGCTCAATTGCCCTGCCAACTCTCCTGACCTGAACCCCATAGAGAATCTGTGGCATATTGTGAAGAGAACGTTGAGAGACTCAAGACCCAACACTCTGGACGAGCTAAAGGCCGCTATCGAAGCATCCTGGGCCTCCATAAGACCTCAGCAGTGCCACAGGCTGATTGCCTCCATGCCACGCCGCATTGAAGCAGTCATTTCTGCCAAAGGATTCCCGACCAAGTATTGAGAGCATAACTGTACATGATTATTTGAAGGTTGACGTTTTTTGTATTAAAAACATTTTTCTTTTATTGGTCGGATGAAATATGCTAATTTTGTGAGATAGGAATTTTGGGTTTTCATGAGCTGTATGCCACAATCATCCATATTAAGACAATAAAAGACCTGAAATATTTCAGTTAGTGCGCAATGACTCTAAAATATATGAATATTAAATTTTCATCATTACATTATGGAAAATAATGAACTTTATCACAATATGCTAATATTTTGAGAAGGACCTGTAGATGCTATAGATGAAGATAAATTAACTGATCAAGTAGCCGCAAGATTTGAATCAAGTATCTGTAAGTGGTGTATGATGAACAAAAACGTAGACAGGATCAACTATATTCACTACAATGTGCAAAACCTAGGAAATTGGACACAAAGCGGGTTTGAAGCTGTCCATGACTAATTGGCTTCAACTTCCCTGATGACATTCCAGAATAGAATTGCTTTGGACATGTTGTTAGCTGAAAAAGGAGGAGTTTGTGCGATTTTTGGAGAAAAATGCTGCACAATCATACCTAACAACACTGCTGCTGATCGCAGCCTAACTAAAGCCATAGAAGGTTTGAGACCTCTAAATGGCAAAATGAAGGAGCATTCTGGAGTAGACACCTCGATGTGGGACTCCTGGCTGGATGTGTTTGGGAAGTATAACATTTTATTATCATCAGTAATAATTTCCTTTGCAGTGTTTGCTGCAATTTTTGACATTGTGTGGATGTTGTTGTATTCCCTGTCTTCGTTCTCTTCTTAACCGTCTCATCACCACAGCTATTTCTCCTATGGAAGACAGAGTTACCCAACTCTATCTGTTATTTAAACATCAGGATGATGAAGATGATGAGGATGCGACTGACCACTTTTCTGACCTGTGTTGGGGGTTATGATTATTGATTGATTAATCTTGATCAATAATTATAATTACAAATCATAATTTGACCAAATCAATTTCTTAACCAAAATCCTCATTTATGAATCGAGACCAGAGATGTTTCTGGTGTAATTGCGGCTCAACGCCTTTGACAATTACAACCGTTAAATACTCCGTAATAATTAATAACTATTGCCGGAGATGTCACTGTTTAATCGACCGTTTCTGCCGAAACATGTGGAACTTTAACCTTATTTTGACTGACGAATCACTTTTTGCACACAATGAACACAAAACGCTCTCTCTTTATCTATGTGAATATTTATTAATCTTCACCTACTCAACATGCAAAATTCTACATAACAAGGGTAACACATCTAACTAAGCAAAAATAAAGAAAACAGCAGTGGGTGCTGAATCAACCAGCATTTATGGCACAATTGAGAATATGACGAAAAGGTGTGGTGGTGAGTGGAGAGTGGGGGGAGGCGCCACTCCGACTGTACTCAGTGATATTCTGCTCATAAAACTTCCCCCAACTCTTGAGCACACAAAGAGTTATAAAGCTTTTGGCGGCAAGCTAGCAAGCAGTGAGGTTGAAGACAAAAGGGAAATGGAGAATTTTACCATGAGGTCGTTTTAACAGTCCAGTCTTACAACGCACCCGCGTTGACTCCCAGATAGTAAAAACACAAACAGAGCTAGGAACGCAGCGGCTCCAGATATCAAAATAACACATCAAAGTTTCAATAAGCAACGTTACATGCACATATCATTCAGAACACATGAGATCCTAACTAGCGATTCTGATCGCTCTACAACCTCTGACCGTGCCCAGGCCTTCTAATAAAGAAATAAAAGATTAAATAAAAGATGGGTTTTACTTGGTAAAGTTTTCCTCTGGGGCAGCGAGTGAGAGGGAAAAAGGGGGGGGTTTTGAAGCGTTGTTGCGCGTCCGCAGTTACACTCCAAGAGAGCGGTCAGTCCCGTCCTTTGGTCTTCTTGACGAAAAGGAAAAATAGGATCTGACCATCAGCAGTCGACTAGGGATGAAACACGATGGCGGTTCGTTTCCTCGAACTCCGTGTTTTTAGTTACGTGTTAAACTCACGTCTTCAATCGGCAAAGTGAAATTTCTGGCCTTCCTAGTCCAGAAACCTCAGTTATGGATTGTTCGTTGGCCAACGAGAGAGAGAAATAAATGAAGACTCCACGTGGGATCTCTTCTTCTCCAGAGGATGCTCCAGTTGCGTGGTAACCGTGTCAAGATTTCCAGCTGAAAGCGAGTTTTCAAAATGTCCGCCTTCCTATATAGCGTCTTGTGATGTCAGACTTGGGACACCCCGTCATATCAGATGCTTGACGGGATATGGAGGAGCGGACTGTCCTGGATACAAAATGGCCGAAAGCATCAGGAGGCCTGGTGTCTGTGCAAGTAGTCCAATATTCAGCAACAAGTGGTCCAACACTTGTACCCAGATCCATCTCTATATGATTCTGTGATTTAAATGTCAGTAAGTACCTCTGAGTATAATTGTCTTTGTTCTCATGAAAATACCCTTACAGTTAAAAAATCCGAAAGAAGTGGCTGTTAAGTGATATGAGAATATGAGCAATTATAAGATAAACAGGGGGGAAATTTTGGAATAATTGAATATAAATTTATCTTATATATTTTCCTTTTCTTTAACTTGACTATTTGATCTTTATAACCTTTCATGATGTATGTGTGAGTAAGGATGTGATGAGTTTGTCTGCAAGCAAGGATCAAAGGTGGAGCTGAGAAGGAAGCAGTCACAGATGAGGATGTCATAAAGAGGGTGGCTGATTGTGCTGAACAGAAGACACACTGATCTTAAGATGGTGGAGACTGTGGAAGTGTGTTGTTACAAGATAATGGTGTTTATGACCTGTTTACAATGCAGCTGTTTTTCCCATCCTTAGAGAGCGACATTCATTGTGACTAGGGAACCCCCAAAGATAATAAAAAGAGAGGTGCGGACAGATGGTTTTCAGAGCGGTAGATTTGTAACTGAAAGCACATCCCTGTCTGTTCTCCTCGCAGCAAGTGAAATAACTAATTCTTTGTCTTTCTCTTCTTTTTGTGATGTTATAAGTATTTTAGGTTGTTTGAACCTGACAGATTTTTTGTTAAATTAGGTAATTATTGGCTGTTCTGGTAAAAAGGAGACTTGTCAAAATGTTGTCCATGGGAAAGTTGCTAGGTCAAAACCATTGTTTACCAAAAGAACACAACAGCTTATGTCACATCTGCTTAAAAAAAGTCAACTTGATAAACCCCAAAAGAGATCTGCATTGCATCCTGTTACATGTGGCATAAAAGGTCTACCCACCAAATTCCACAGGAGAAGTGGACCTCCTCGTTAACCCTCCTGCCCACATCAAACCCAGACCGCACAGAACTCTACCCTCTCTTTACTGGTATTTGCTTTAATTAATTTCACAAACAACATAAAGAGGTTTTTAAGATTGGGACCCAAAGTACTCTGACATCTTCTCTATTCAAAACTCCCTATGGCCCTGGTCCTGCTCTAAACAAACATCTTCCAAACGCCACAGAGCCCCACCACCTACTAATCTATTTCCTTCATAACAGGACCTTAAAATCATTTCTGTGATACAGTTTGGGCCCCAGGAAAAACTTGGACCCCTGATGGGTGATAGTTGTAAAATCTCTGTGCTTATACGTGACAGAAAAAAACAAAGCTAAAAGGATAAGAGACAATAATAAACAATCAAATAAAAGCTATAAACTGTAAGGCACAAAGAGACACAGAGTTAATATCAGCCACTATGTCATATAAACTGGCTTTAATGAACATTAGTTATTTGTCAGGAAAATCATTTTTAATCAATGACTTCATTACTGACCATAATCTTGATGTTATGTTTTTAACAGAAACATGATTACATGAATTTAATGAACCACCCATTTTGATAGAGTCAATGCTTCAGAACTACAATTTTCTTTGTGAGAGCAGACAGCAAATAAAAGGTGGAGGGGTGGCCACTTTGTTTAGAGATTCACTAAAGTGTAAAGGTATTTCTGGTCAAATTTGACTGTTTTGAACATATGATCCTCAAGGTAAAGAGTCAGGTCCGAACCATGTTCTTAAATATTTACAGGCCTCCTAATCCAAAAAAAAACTTTTTCAGTGATTTTAATTAGCTTTTAGCTGTGATATGTGCTGATTTTGAATATTTAATTATTGTGGGAGACTTCAACATTCATTATGACAATCCTGAAGACAGAAGTGCAATAGAACTATGTTACACTCACAAATTTTGGTTTGACTCAACATGTTAAACAGCAAACACACAAACAGGGACATATTTTGGACTTAATTATCACTAAGGGTCGAAACATTTCCAAGGTGTGTGTAACTGATGTTGCCCTATCTGACCACTTTCTGTTATTTTTGAAACCATCATCTCCAATGACTCCATTAGCCACAGAGACATTATAAGAAAGCAACATAATTGATTAAATTGCTCCAATTAAAGTGAAGATAATTTCTGGGAAGAAAAAGTCTCATTGGAGAAGTGCTCCACCAGTCAGAAGTGAAAAAAGGAGTGTCGAAAAGCTTAACACAGGTGGCGAAAGACTGAACTCCAGGTTCACAATGACATCTATAAAGAGAGACTCCACAGATATAACTTACAACTGAAAAATGCAAGAGAATTTTTCTTCTCTGAGATCATCAGCAAAAACACTAAAAATGCTTGTGCCTTATTTGCCACGGTTGACAGGTAAACAAACCCTCCTGTTACTGTAGCATCTGAACTTCACTCTACCAGGGCCTGCAATGAATTTGCTAACTTCTAACTGAAGAAACCCAAAAGATCAGAGTTGGTGTCGGCACATCCATATCAAGTTCAGTACCAATGTTGTCTCCAACTAGAAGATTTGTCTCCAACTAGAAAAATTTTTAACAAAATTTCCCAATTTCACCAAATAAACTAAAAAAACGTAGAAATTGTACACCAACTAAGCTCTTCTTCCTGCCGTCTTTATGTTTTACCTACAGCTTTCCTTAAGAAAGCTTTGCCTGACATAACATCTGATTTAACTCGAATAATAAATACATCTCTTTTGTCAGGTGTTTTCCCCCAGGCCCTAAAAACAGCAATTTTCAAATCACTATTGAAAAAGAGAAACTTGGACAAGCTGCTACTGCAGAACTACAAGCCTATCTCAAACCTTCCCTCCATCAGTAAGATTAATGAAAAAGCTGTGCTTCAGCAGTTAAACAACTTCCTAACAATGACCAGCCACTTCGATGTCTTCCAGTCAGGCTTCCGTGCTCACCACAGTACAGAGACTGCCCTCGTCAAGGTGTTCAATGACATCAGTTAATACAGCTAGAAACCACCAATCAGGCTCGAAACCTGTAATGATGTACTCAGACCTTCAGAGCCACATAAAGATAGTAACAAGGTCACCTTCTTTCACCTAAAAAACATCTCCAGGATTAAAGAAATAATGTCTCAGCGTGACCTTGAAAAACTAATTCATGCGTTCATCTTTGGAAGAATGGATAACTGCAACGGTGTCTTCACAGGTCTGCCTAAAAAGTCGATCAGACACCTGCAGCTGATCCAGAATGCTGCTGCCCGCGTCCTCACTAAAACTAAGAAAGCGGAGCACATCACCCCAGTTCTAAAGTCCTTAAAGTGGCTCCCCGTATCTCAAAGAAAATACTTTCAAATACTTCTGTTAGTCTATAAATTACAGAACGGCTTGGCACCAAAATACATTACAGACTTCTTGTCAGTGTATCAATCACCCTGCCCTGCTTGCCTGGTTGTGGCTGCGGTCTGGTGCCAGGCATCGGGGACTGGACGCTCTGTTGGCTCTGCCCCGTGGGTTCGGGGGTGGTTGGACATGTTGGTCATGTGACCTCCTTTGTGTGGTGTATTATGGTTGCGCAGGGCCGGCTGGTCTGCTCTTTTTTCTGTATTGCGGTCATTGCTGTGTATGCTTTCGGCTGCCTCCTTTTTGTTGGGGGTTGGTGGCTTCTTCAGATGGGGGCCTGGGTGTCGGGGCTGGGGATGGGGTTTGGGCGGTTCCAAGAGGGGGCTGGGGATGTTGGTCCCGCTTCTGCTGGTTGAGTGGGTGGGGCGGTGGAGCATGTCTTGGGCCTGCACTGGGGCAGCTGGTGGGTTGTGCTTGGCCTGGATCAGTTGGCCTGCCCAGCCCGGTTACCCGGCTGGTGCATGTTTCCCTTTCACAAACTGATGGGCTGGGGCCGCTGGCGTTGGCCGAATGGTTGGGCGGGCTTGGCAGTGTGCTGGCGGGGTGGGGGGGTCAAGGCGGTGTGCTGGCGGGGGTTGGGGGGATCAAGGCGGCGGGCTAGAGGGTGGCGTGGGGGGGGGTGCTGCAACGTGTGGGGTGGGGGGGGGGTTGTGTCCCTTCTTGGATGTTGGGTCACCGGGATTTGGATCAACTGATCGGCGGTGGTAGAGCTGAGCTGGATAATGTTTCTCCCTTTGCTATCATTGCAGTGGCAGTGATGTGGTGTGTCTGTGTGGTTGCGGGGGCGTGGTGGGGAACGCTGGCCCAGAGTGCTTGCCACTGGCTAGGGACCTCTGGCTGGGTGAGTTTTGGTGTGGAGTCGGGGGTTCCATTGTGGGCGCGGTGTTCGATTGTGTGTGCCTTGTTGTGCCTGTGGGCAGGGACTGGGGTAGCGTTGCGCGGGGCCCTTGCCTTTCCATCGCGGCACACTCTGTGGTGGGGACAGGATTTGGTGGTGGTGGGGGGTACATGGAGCAGGGCTGTGTGTGAAGATTGCGCTGTGTGGGTGTTGCTTTGTTGGCTTTTCGGGGTGTGCCCATGTGCTGTAGGGAGGGGATTCATGGCATTTGGGTTCGGGGGCATGTGTTCGATATCTGTCCTGGTTGGCCCCGTGAGGAAATTCATTTTAGGTTCATTGGGGGTGGGGGGCTCATGGAGTTAGGATCGGAATTCATTAGGGGGTTGGGACTATTTTATTCTGTGGCGGCTCTGGTTGGCGGGATAGTTTGGAACATGTAGACCCCTCTTTTGTACTGGATGAGGATGGGGGTCATTGGGGACTAGGTTCGGGGGGTCGGGGTCAGGTCCAGGTCGCTCCGGTTCAGGTGCTGGGGCAGTCTGCCTGTCTTCACCCCTGGAGAGAAGGGGACTACCTCCTGGTTGTCCCTATGGGGTATCGGCACGTGGACCTGGGAGTATAGAGTATGTATGGCGTTTTACGTTGGGTGACTGTGACTGTTTTTATCTGTACGTATGAGGGTGGGAATGTGTGATTGTGATTGTGTGTGCCTGTTTTTTGTGTCAGTTTGGGTCTTGGGCTGTTCCCTCTCCTGGATCAGTTTAGGCCCCCCATCAAATGCATGCACTTTTTAGTACAAAAGCTGTTAATATGAACGTTTCTGCAGGTGTAGAAGCAAACAGGGTGTTATCTTGTATTCTCTTCATATCCCTTTCTTTCCTCCATTCTTTTCACCTTATCTCCCCTTTTCCTTTTTGCCCCAACTCTCTTTTTCGTGCTTCTAATTTTTTTCCTTTTCATTTCTGTCTCTGTGTCTGTAACAAATGAAATAATCCGAAAGCAGTTTATAATAAAGTTTCTTTTATAAATATCAAGCATAGCTTTAAAGCATTAGCTGTAATGCTCCAATTGTGAAATTAAATCTGTTGGGCTTTTTCTTGGCACTCAGACATCAATCCTGAGCGCAACTCTGCCGGACAGGACACGGTAAAAAAAACAACAAAAAAACGTGTATCAACCACCCCGACCGCTCAGGTCTTCTGGTTCAAACCTACTCTGCTTACCCAAAACCTAACATCAAGAAACAGCTTTTAGTTCTTGTGCTAATCTGGAATAAACTTCCAGAAAACTGTAAAAAGCTGAAACCTTAAGTTGCTTTAAACCAAGATTAGAAACTTATTTGTTTAGAGTGGCCTTCGACTGTGCTATCTAAACATTATTAGTTAAGTTTTCAGTCCAACTTTCCTTTCATTTTCTTATCAATCATTTTATCATTAATTTTTCATTGTTTAACTTTTTTATTATCTTATTTTAATTATTAATTTTTATTCTCTTTAATTATTTGTGTTGGTTAATTATTTAATTACCTTAATGACACTGTAATGCACTTTTCCTATTATGTCTCGTTCTTTCATTTACAGCACTTTAAATTGTCTTGCTACTGAAATGTGCTATATAAATACACGTGCCTTGCCTTGTCTAAAGACACCATACAGTCCCATGCTCACTTCACTAGGGGCATAGAAACAACCTGGGCCCGATTGAAGGGCACTTCTCTCCAGAAAACATGGTCCGCTACACAGCTATGCCCAAAAGAGCCTCTTCTCTTGAGAGAGTGACTAATCTGCTTCAAAAACAGCTTATGGGGCAATACAGCAGTATGCATATCCCCATAGTGAAGTACCGAATGCATGAAATAAAACTTACATAGGTAACCATGGTTCTCAGAATCAAAATCAACTTTATTTAGCAAGTTTATGACACAAGCAAGAAATTTGACATCAGTTTAATCTCAGTAAAGAAATTAAAAAATAAATAAATAAAGAAGGGAAATAAAAGTTGTGGGGTTTTTGTAAAACATGTACATTGGGGAGAACAATTATTTGATACACTGCTGATTTTGCAGGTTTTCCCACGTGCAAAGGATATAGAAGTCTTTCATTTTTATCATAGGTACTCTTCAACTGTGAGTGACGGAATCTAAAATAAAAATCCAGAAAATCACAGTGTGATTTTTTAATTAATTAATTTGCATTTTATTGCATGACATATGTGTTTGATCACCTAACAACCAGTAAGAATTCCGTCTCACACATGCCTGTTAGTTCTTCTTTAAGAAGCCCTCCTGTTCTCCACTCATTACCTGTATTAACTGCACCTGCTTGAAATCGTTTTCTGTATAAAAGACACCTGTCCCCACAATCAAACAAACTAAAGAGAGAGTTTGAATATCCTATATTAAAAATAAATAATATAAATATAGTAAAAGATGAAGATAAAGTTGAAATATTGGCAAGAATATTTAGTAAAATTAACAGTTCAAATAATATTAGTGAAGAGGGAAGAAAAGGAAGAGAAAATACAAAACTTATATATAAAGATGTATTACAGAGTGTTGAAGAAACAAATAATCTGTTAAATGTTGAATTTACAAAAGCTTAATTAAATTATGCACTTAGGAAGACAAAAAATACAGCACCAGGTAAAGATCAAATTTGGTACAGAATGATAAGGCAACTTGGTGGAAAATCGAAAGATATAATATTACAATTATATAATAAAATATGGGAGGAGGGAAAATTACCACTGAGCTGGAAGGAATCAATTATAGTACCAATAGCTAAACCAGGAAAAGATAAATCAAATCCAGGAAATTATAGACCAATAGCCTTAACATCAAATCTATGTAAAATAATGGAAAAAATGATTAATAGTAGACTAGTATATTATTTAAATAATAAAGGATATATGTCAAAGTATCAAAGTGGTTTCAGAAAAGGGAGGAGTACTAATGATCCAATGCTTTGCTTAGAGCATGAAATTAGAAGAGTACAGGTAAATAAAGAAAGTGTAGTGGCAGTATTTTTTGATATAGAAAAAGCATATGATATGATGTGGGTGGAAGGATTATTAATTAAATTACAAATACTGGGCATTAAAGGGAAAATATTTAAATGGATCAAAGACTTTTTAACAAATAGGAAAATACAAGTTAGAATTGGGGAAGTGATCTCAGGAAAATATATAGTAGAAAATGGAACTCCACAGGGGAGTATTATAAGTCCATTATTGTTTTCAATTATGATAAATGATGTATTTAAAGATATTGGAAAAGTAATGGGATGTTCACTTTTTGCAGACGATGGAGCTGTTTGGAAAAGAGGAAAAAATGTAGATTTCATTGTAAAGAAATTACAAGAGGTTATTATTGAAATAGAGAAATGGGCGTTACAATGGGGATTTAAGTTTTCAGTTGAAAAAACCAAAGTAATGATATTTAATCAGAAAAAAATAAACAAGGAAATAAAATTAAAATTATATAACCAAGAATTAGAGCAAGTAAAGTATCTAAAATTTTTAGGATTATGGTTTGATGAAAAACTAAAATGGAATATACATATTCAAAAAGTTGTTGACAAATGTAAGAAAATTTTAAATATTATGAGATGCTTGGCTGGCAGTGATTGGGGAGCAGATAGGAAATCACTAAAACAGATTTACACAGGAATGATAAGATCTAACATAGACTTTGGTTGTACAGGTCCTTCTCAAAATATTAGCATATTGTGATAAAGTTCATTATTTTCCATAATGTCATGATGAAAATTTAACATTCATATATTTTAGATTCATTGCACACTAACTGAAATATTTCAGGTCTTTTATTGTCTTAATACGGATGATTGTGGCATACAGCTCATGAAAACCCAAAATTCCTATCTCACAAAATTAGCATATTTCATCCGACCAATAAAAGAAAAGTGTTTTTAATACAAAAAACGTCAACCTTCAAATAATCATGTACAGTTATGCACTCAATACTTGGTCGGGAATCATTTGGCAGAAATGACTGCTTCAATGCGGCGTGGCATGGAGGCAATCAGCCTTTGGCACTGCTGAGGTCTTATGGAGGCCCAGGATGCTTCGATAGCGGCCTTTAGCTCATCCAGAGTGTTGGGTCTTGAGTCTCTCAACGTTCTCTTCACAATATCCCACAGATTCTCTATGGGGTTCAGGTCAGGAGAGTTGGCAGGCCAATTGAGCACAGTGATACCATGGTCAGTAAACCATTTACCAGTGGTTTTGGCACTGTGAGCAGGTGCCAGGTCGTGCTGAAAAATGAAATCTTCATCTCCATAAAGCTTTTCAGCAGATGGAAGCATGAAGTGCTCCAAAATCTCCTGATAGCTAGCTGCATTGACCCTGCCCTTGATAAAACACAGTGGACCAACACCAGCAGCTGACACGGCACCCCAGACCATCACTGACTGTGGGTACTTGACACTGGACTTCTGGCATTTTGGCATTTCCTTCTCCCCAGTCTTCCTCCAGACTCTGGCACCTTGATTTCCGAATGACATGCAGAATTTGCTTTCATCCGAAAAAAGTACTTTGGACCACTGAGCAACAGTCCAGTGCTGCTTCTCTGTAGCCCAAGTCAGGCGCTTCTGCCGCTGTTTCTGGTTCAAAAGTGGCTTGACCTGGGGAATGTGGCACCTGTAGCCCATTTCCTGCACATGCCTGTGCACGGTGGCTCTGGATGTTTCTACTCCAGACTCAGTCCACTGCTTCCGCAGGTCCCCCAAGGTCTGGAAACGGCCCTTCTCCACAATCTTCCTCAGGGTCCGGTCACCTCTTCTCGTTGTGCAGCGTTTTCTGCCACACTTTTTCCTTCCCACAGACTTCCCACTGAGGTGCCTTGATACAGCACTCTGGGAACAGCCTATTCGTTCAGAAATTTATTTCTGTGTCTTACCCTCTTGCTTGAGGGTGTCAATAGTGGCCTTCTGGACAGCAGTCAGGTCGGCAGTCTTACCCATGATTGGGGTTTTGAGTGATGAACCAGGCTGGGAGTTTTAAAGGCCTCAGGAATCTTTTGCAGGTGTTTAGTTAACTCGTTGATTCAGATGATTAGGTTCATAGCTCGTTTAGAGACCCTTTTAATGATATGCTAATTTTGTGAGATAGGAATTTTGGGTTTTCATGAGCTGTATGCCAAAATCATCCGTATTAAGACAATAAAAGACCTGAAATATTTCAGTTAGTGTGCAATGAATCTAAAATATATGAATGTTAAATTTTCATCATGACATTATGGAAAATAATGAACTTTATCACAATATGCTAATATTTTGAGAAGGACCTGTATAGTTTACGGTTCAGCAGCTAAAACACATCTGGTTAAATTAGATATTATCCAACATCAGGCATTAAGATTATGTACTGGAGCATTTAAAACTACACCAACAGCAGCAATAGAAATAGAAATGGGAGAAATGCCGTTAGAGTTAAGAAGAATAAAACTAGAAATAAATTATTGGTTAAATTTACAATGTAATAACTTGGATCATCCAATTTGGGAAATTTTTAAATCCATGTTGGGAAAAAGAAAAGAAAGAAATGAAGAGTTTTGGATGGACAATTGAAAATAAAGTAAAATAATTTAAAATAATTGATTTAGAAATTAGTCAAACATCACCAATATCAATTATACCACCATGGATTCTACCAGAAGCAACAGTAGATATGTCAATAATGGAAAAGAAGCAAGATAAATCTTCCATAGTAGATAGTTATTCAGTACAGATACATTTAAATAATTATTATAGATATATTCAAATATATACAGATGCATCAAAAATAAATGGAAAAGTAGGAATAGCTTTTGTAGTACCAGAATTCAATCTAAAAATAGGAAAACGAATTACAGACGGCTTATCAGTATACACAGGAGAAATATTGGCTATATTATTAGCTTTACAATGGGTAGAAGAAATAAAACCATTAAAAACAGTCATTTGCTCAGATTCAAGCTCTGCATTATTAAGTTTAAAATATAATCAATCAGATAGTAGGATGGACATTTTATTAGAAATATTTCATACATTATACAGAATACAAAAAATGGGCTTGATAGTTATATTTGTGTGGGTTCCAGCACATATTGGAGTAGAAGGAAACGAGAGGGCAGATAAAATAGTAAAGAGGATAATTCAAAATCCTATTAGTTTTATAGTTAAAACAAGTAAATCTGAGGGAAAGAGTATTGTTCAAGGAAAGCTGATGGAAAAATGGCAAAAAAGGTGGGATGAAGGAAAAACAGGAAGATGGTTTTATAAAATTCAGAAGATAGTAGGAGAAAGAAGAAATGGAAGACGAAATAGAAAGGAGGAAAGAGTGATAACAAGGTTGAGATTTGGGCATACAGGACTTAATTATACACTTTTTAAAATTCAAAAGCATGATACTGGTAAATGTGATTACTGTGGAAAATATGAAACAATAGAACATGTTATATTAGAATGTCATAAATATGAAAGAGAAAGAAGATATATGAGAAGAGAGTTTGAAGGTATTAAGGAAAAGGTTAATTTATTAGATATTTTGAGGAAGAATTTAGGGAGTAAACATATACAAATAGTGATTCGTTTTTTAAAGAAAACAAAATTATTTCATAGAATTTGATTATAGTAGATAAAATTGTGAAAGTATGGAGGATATAGAAGGGTAGAATACAATGTAATGTGTAAGTATGTCTATTTGTATATATACATATAGGTAAGATATATTTATTTATTTAATTTGTAGAATTAAACATATATATATATAAATAGATAGACCGACACGAACCACACTCCATACCAGTAAGTGGCGGTAATGCTACTAAACGTTTGTTGCCAACCGCCAATAAAACCAAGAAGAAGAAGAAGAAGAATCAAACAAACTCCAACTTCTCCACAATGGCCAAGACCAGAGAGCTGTGTAAGGACATCAGAGATAAAATAGTAGGCCTGCACAAGGCTGAGATGGGCTACAATTAGCAAAAATGTGCATGGTAATGATATATGTAGTCTGACTGCTAAATATTCTTTAGACAGGCAGCCTGGGGAAAGAAACTGTCTCGTTTTTGCAAACAGAGCTCTGTAGTTCTGACCTGAAGGTAAAAGTCTAAACAATTTGTGTTCAGGATGTGTGGGGTACACAGAGATGTTAGCTGCTATTTTCCTGAGCCTAGACCTGTACAAGTCTTGGCTGCAGGCATGGTCAGCCTTGATGATCCTCTTTGCAAAACGAATTGTTTGTTGTAGTTTGAACCTGTCCTGTTTTGTAAATTAGCAAAACCACACAGTGCTGGAAAGGCAGTGATAGTACGGTAGAAGATGACCCGCAGCACATGTGGAAGTCTGTACTTATTGAGTTGCCATAGAAAGTAGGGTCCCTGCTGGGGCTTGTTACAAACACTGTCCATGTGAATGGACCATCTCAAGTCCTGATAAAGGGTGCTTCTGAGGAAATAGGAGCGATCCACTGTAGATATATTGTTGTTGAATATGGTGAAGGGAGGATGTGTGGGGAGTGTTCTCTGGAAATTCACCATCATCTCCACAGTCTTGAGTGAGTTAAGCTCAAGGTGGTTCTGACCACACCAGTGGATCAGTTCATTCACTTCCTGTATGTCTGCAGACTCCTCATTGTCCTGGATCAGACCAATCATAGTGGTGTCATCTCCAAACTTCAAGAGTTTCACAGATGGGTCCATTGAGGTGCAGTCATTTGTGTACAGAGACAAGTGGGAAGAGAATATACCCTTAGGGGCTGCCGGTGCTGTCGGTTCTTGTGTGGGAGGAGATGTTCCCCAGTTTTACCTGCTGCTATCAGGCAGTTAGAAAGCCAGTGGTCTACTAAAAGGTGGAGGCCTACACTGTGAGTTGGGTGAGCTACTGGTGTAGAATGTCTGGGTTGATGGTGTTGAAGGCCGAGCTCAAGTCCACAAACATGATCCTGGTGCAAGTCTCTGGCTGGTCTAGGTGGTGCAGGATGAAGTGTAGTCCCAAATTGACTGCATCATCTGCCAACCTGTTTGCCTGGTAGGCAAAGAGGGTCCATTCCAAACTGTTGCTGGGACATTAGATAAAAAGCTGGTTTTTAGTTTCTCATTGTAGCTTCTCTTAGCTGCCATAATCTCCTTGGTCAGTTTGCTCCTTGCCTGCTCCTCAGATGTGAGGCGAACCATGGTTTATTTATACACATGTCCTCACAAGAGTTGATGAAGGAAGTGACAGTTTCAACAAGCTCATTCAGGTCAGTGGCTGAGCCTTCAAAAACACTTCAATCTGTAGTCAAAGAAACCTGTAAAATCTGCTTGTGAATGTTTGAAGTGAACACTGCCCTATTCACTTCCAAATAGCACAATCCACAAGCTTACCAGTTTTTTTTTGTTTTTTTTTTTATTGCTGCCTGTATGTTCGAAGAAGATGAAGCAGATGGTAATCAAAAAGTCCCATAGACAATGTTAAAAATGTAGACAATGTAGACAATTTTAAAAATTCCCAAGAACACAAATGTGTGTGTTTCTCTTTCACATCTGTTATCGGGTCAGCAAGCTGTTTTTCAGCTTCTAACGCAGGCTTGTGATTTGATGTTAACACTGGCCTTCAGTGAATAAAAAGGTTTACAGTCTGTAAAAAAAAAATACTCCAGATGAGGACTACATATCTTCTGTAACACTTTGTCACCAACTTACATTTATGTAAAAGTAGATTCTACCTCCTCACTTTTTCTCCAAGAGTTCCGTGCTGTGGTACGCTTGAAACACCTGGAAGGCCAGCATTTGTAATGCGTAGTCTGTGCTGTGCTCATCAAACCAGGTTTCGGTGAAACAGAGGGTGACAGATCTGTGGACGTCCAGGATTGCAGAGTTCAGAGGCAGCAGTTTGTCCATTTTGTTAGCCAGGAAGCAGACATTGCCTTGTTTGTTGAGGGCAAGGGTGTGCCGAGTCTCTGCTGCCGGATTTTACAAATCCTGCACTGCCAACCAGTCTCAGAATAGTTGGGGTAGATGAAAAATGGGGAAAAAAAGCATAGGAAGGACTGTCTGACGTTTTAGGAGTTTCTCTCTAATGAAAGTGACCACAGAATGGTGGCAGAGAGCAGAAAAAACACACAAAATCACGAAAAGTAAAAGACAGCAAAGTACCGAGGCTGCCGTTTAGACACATTTCTTGGATCTAATGGGTTACCTTGTTAGATCCAAGAATAGCACCTCTCCTAAAATACATGTAGCTTTAACAATTTCTTTCTAAATTTCTAAATAACAACCTGATTCAGTACATACGGCTACAAAAAGGGAGATCAGCAGTCCAGAAATTAACAGACTTTCATTTAAGATGCTCAATTAAACGTTACCTTGCAGATTGATCAGGGCTTCTGGGCTCTGGTGAGACAGTCGGCTAAGACTCTGAAGCTGACAGTACTTGTGAGCCACTCCCCAGCTGCGCTGCCACCTAAAACACACAAATAATATTGCTACTCCATTTTAAGACTACTTTGTGTACAGTTTTTTACTAGTCCACTTTCGCCCTTAATCTTTATCTCAATGGACTCAGCCTTCTAAAAATATATTGGCCAATACAGTGAATTTGAAGAGTACACACCTCACCTCAAAAAGGCTGATTTTTGTAATGTAAAAAAATGAAGCCATTTAAAGTCAATTAGAAATAAATCCACCTTTAATGTTAAATGACTTGAACAATTGAATAAAAAACCAAGTCGGTTGAGGGACTATTCTAAAATATAAAGATGTAATAGTCTAAACAAATACATTAACTGCTATTATGCCTGTTGGCCTAGAGTGTGACGATCACTCGTTTCTTCATGGACACACATTTTTCATAGACATCAAATGGTAAAATTCAGTGTTTCTTTGCTGATTTGCACCTGGATAAGATGGAATATGGCAGAGCGTGAACTTCAAGCCCCTTATTCCCTTTACCCAATCCTATTATATAACATGGCAGTCAGAAATGGTGAGTTCTATTAAAGAAAAGGTTTTACAAATATCCAATAAAATTTCATAAATGACCATTTGAGCTTAACCAATAACTCTAAAAAGACTGATGAACACTTCCTTATTAACTTCAGCTCTACATGGACAAACTTTATCAGTTTATTATTTTACTTAGTACCACTACACATAGCCCATTCTAAAATGGCCAAACTCTAACACTCAGTAGTTTAATCTAACCTCCCCAACAACCCTACACCATTCCAAACCCTTTGTGAAGTGCCTTGAGACGACATGGGTTGTGAATTGGCGCTATATAAATAAAACTGAATAAAATTGAATTCTACCTTTGTTCATCCTTTGTGTTTTGATTTTTATGCATTTTTAATCAATAAATGCCTGTAAATATATTTTAACTTAAGATTACGTTTAGATTTTGATTCAATTGGTATCTCTCTTTGATATTTATTTTGTCTTTGGATGTAAAGTGTATCTCAACCTAAAAATAGGTAATGGTGCTGAGTAATAGTTCCTGGGCTTTTGAGTGTATAATAAATAAGTTGTTCAGTGAGAAGGCAATTTGCATCAGACTGTTAAATAGATTGTTTAATAAATGGTGAAACACATAACAGTGATTTACTTTTTAATTATATGATATAAACTATAATTTCATATTGTGCTAAAACACACTAAACAGGAATACTGAGATAAAGTGTTCTATACAATTAAATGGGGGTGGTGGCCTAGTGGTTAGAGAGCAGGCCGTTTGCATCCCAGAGAGGCCACAAGTACCCTGGTTCGAATCCCACAGTCTGTCACTCTGGGTCCCTGTGCAAGACCCTTAGCCCTTGAATGCTCCTGCGCACCACACAATGGCAGCCCACTGCTCCCTAAGAGATGGGTTAAATGCAGAGGAAAATGTATCCATTGTAAGATCAATACAGTTACCTTCTCAAAATTTAATTGTCTTCCTGCACACTATTCCTCCAAAAAAAAAAACAACAAAAAAAAACATAAGAAGCTATAACATTCACTGTCTGAAACATTCCTCTTAATGTAATGACATGGAACTGAGCTAGCTTTCTGGTTGAAGAAAAAAAGCAATTTATTTTATTATGCCTCTTTTTCACTAGAACCAACTCAGGGCGGTGTGCTACGGGTCGACTTCCTTTATCGGCTTTTTTATTAGTAATGGTTACATGGAGCCATTATTATTTTTAGTGCCTGCTTGTAGTTTTAACCATTCCGAGTCGCACTGAAAACACGACGTCAGAAGACTGTCGGTCACTGTTTAGGTAGGGGGCAGTGTCACTAGTAACAGTAAATTTCACAATAACCAATATGTTCAACTGTTAAATCGTTTTACGCTAGGCATGTTGTGTATATGCGCACTATTTTAGCAAGCTAGCATTAGGTAGTGTTAGCTTACCTTCACACGTCCTCTACTTACTATCCTTCCGTTTGATACTGTATGGCTTCCCTCTCTCTCCTTTACTTATCGACAGTGCTTTGGGCCTTGCTGCCCAGAGCCTTCTCTGGCTCTCTTCTTTCACTCTGAGTCTGACAAAAGCAATAAGCAACAGTCTAAGCTGTTGTGTTTTTATCACTACAAATCACATCACTTCAGACTGTGGAGCCGCCTTGCTATAAACCATCACGGTTTATAGCATGGTACTCAATTATAATGTAAAATGAATCAAAACATGTTAAACTGACCCGACCCAACCTGAAGAGATTAGGTACTAATGGAAAAGAGGTTTAGAACTGACTAGGACTAGCCACCACCTTGGTGGGAAAAAAAAAAAAAAACTGTCATATAGGCAGCCAAGAGGTATATCGTAACTTTGGAGGATCTGAGGTTCACAGTCCAGCCAAGACAATTTGTTGACATGACTAGAAGTAGTGCAATCTACAAATCTGGCTTTTATAAAAGAGTGCCATGAAGAAAGCCACTGTTAAAAGAAAGCCATAAGCATTCCTGTTTACAGTTTACCCTGAAACCATCACCCTGAACACACCAGCACCACTGGATGAAGCTAAATAAAGGGCACTCCTGGAAGAAAACCTGTTAGAGGTTCCAAACTTTTTAGACAGTAGGCAGGGACAACATTCAATGAGGTTAATGACTGTGGTCAAGAAAAGCAGACACTATCTGATAATCTTGCAGTGTAGAGTGGACTAAAATGCTACCTCAAGATGTGTCACACCAACAGACTCCTATAAGACCAAAATACTTTATGCGATGAAATTGCACTTTGACAAAGTACCATGTAAAAGCACCATTGAAAGGTTATTGCAGCTTTTCATCTTTTTATGTTTCCCCTAATCTCCCACATTTGTTTCTTTTCCATTGAACTGTACCAGATAAATTTAACAATAAGGTATAGAAAGGTTTGGAATGACTTGTCAAGGTTTCATTTTCTTTACATCACAAAAATACACTGTAACTGTGAAGTGTGTACTTTTAATGTCTTACTGCATATTTATTCATAAAATGTTTTTTTTCCAAAACTGATTAGCATTCAGTTTGACAATATTAGGACATTTTCAAAAACACTTAGTGAAAGAACTTTAATAGAGGATACAGAAGAACCAAGCATACCGGATATCTGCCAATCGAAACTTTAGACACAGTTCCTTCTTTAATCTGCTTAGTTCTTCTCTCTGTGGAAGGCTTGCATTGTATTTCTTTGTTGCCACAGGTTCATTGTTTCTCAGCCAATGGCTGCCAAAGATAGGACAACAGCAAAAAAAAACAAGTTTTGAGAAAAAAAAAAAATTTCATAAATATATGCAGAAAAATGTTAGGTATTAAAAGGTATTAAAACATTGTCTTACAATACTCACAAAAATTTAGGGATATTTGGTTTTTGGGTGAAATTTCGGGAAAGTGTAAAAAGTTCATAGTACAGTAAAATAATAGTATGAAAGTTGTGCATTTAAGTAGAAGCGTACAATGGTGGTTTCCTCATTTCAAACAATTTATTGAAACAAAGGCCAACAACAGTGGTGGATATACCACAACAAAAAATGTCCATGTCTCAATAGCACATCACGGCCCTTGAGCATCAATTATAGCTTGACGACGCCTCATTTTGTTCACAAGTCGACTTCTTGTCTGCTGAGGCATGGCATTCTACTCTTTTGGGATACAGAGTTATGAGTCTCTAGATGGTGTCTCAGGTGATCCCATATTTTTTTCTATGGGACTCAGGTCTGGAGAAAGTGCAGGCCACTCCATTCGAGGTACCCCAGTCTCCATCAGCCATTGCCTAACAAAGCAACCTCGATGAGCTGGAGCATTGGTGTTCATGAAGATGAAGTTAGGCCTGTGTTTTCATGCAGGAGCACAATGACTGTAATTATGATGTTATTAACGTAGCATTAGACTATCACGGTACCATTCACAAAGTGTAGGGCAGCTCTATATTAACTAGACATACCTGCCCACACTGTAACACCACCACCACCACCACCAGTGGTTCATCTGGTGACAACAGTGGCTGATGCACTGAGGCCCACTGGTGCCTTGTCCACCATAAATGCTCCTGGCCCATGCAAGATGATGATACTTGTGCATGGTGGTGTGACGAGGTACCATTGCAGGTCGTCTAGCACGCAGAACATGCTAATGTAAACAGTTTAGATTGATCTAACATGACAATTGGATGCCTCTCACCTCCCTTAAATGTGCCTGGAGATGAGTAGCATTTACCATCTGGTTCCAAAGGGCACTGTTCACAATGAAGCAGTCATCGATGTGGGATGTGGCCAAAGGCCGTCCACTTATAGGAGTGACTCTTCCAGTCTTATTGTATCTATGTTGCAACCTGCTGATGACACTTTGTAACACTCTAAAAGCTCATTGGCCTCTTCCGCACTGGCAAAATCAATTGTTAGGTGTCATCTTGGTCTCATGATGTCAAAATGTGAACAGCATGATAAGCAGCATTTCTGATTGAACCAGGAAATGTATTGGTTGATTCTTGGATCAAACATCTGTTGTGAATTTTGCCGTTAAGCTCCTTGTTAGAAAACAGCAAATTGTGCAAAAACTACTGAAACACTGCATTCAACATTTGCATTCAAGTTTCCTGAAGTTCTAATCTGCTAAATAATGCATTTTAGGTTCATCCGGAAATTTTACTCGAAAGATGAATATTCCTAACATTTTGTGAGTAATGTATAAAAATCTGCCCTTTTAAACTATACAAAAGGTATTCAAGTTTTGTTACAAGGACCACATGGCATACTGTATTTAGACTTTACCACAATGTGGAAGTGGGGATCAGTGTTACTAACTGGAGTGTAGGTTCCACTGTCCTGGCCTGCTGCAGCTCCTGCTCAGGGTCTCTGAAACCAGTGAAGGTGTAGAAGCTTTTATCCCATTTGATAGGTCTATAAAAAGGTACTCCTGTGTCAGGCACACTTTTAAATGTCCCAAAACGTTCTTTTAGTTCCTTTATGTGCTCCACAGGTAAGCTGCAGGATGTCAGGACGTTCATCACAGTACTCAAAACATTATTCGTGTGTAGAATGAAAGTCACAGACCGAAAACCTGTAAATCCAGGCAAAACGTTTAAAGTAACTAAAAACATAGCACTTCCAGTGTACAAAGTAATATTAAACTATTAAATTATTAAATTTCCCTTTGGGATTAATAAAGTATTTTTGAATTGAATTGAATTAAACAGTACCTGAATGGAGAATGCCTGCTTTCTTCTCACTGTTCTCCTTTGTGTCCCTGACAAAAAATGTGAGCTCCGTAGACCGGGCTAAATTTGAGCCAGGCTTCTGCAAGTTTTCTAAGTAGCCATTTAATCTCTTCAAAGAATTTTCATTCACTTCCTGTTCAAAAAAGGGATTGAACAATTTTAGAATCAAGGCACCAAAATAGCAACTTTAGCTAGTTTGTTAACATCTTCCACAAGGTTTAGGAGTGTGTTCATTGATAGATGAGAAAACCAGAATTACTGCACTAATACATCATAAAGGTATTCAAGACGGTTGAGGTCAGGACTCTGTGCAGACCAGTGGCAGTGCCTCACCTGTCTTGATGAAAAGTAAATACTAGCAATGATAAGAGAAAATCAATTTGTCCACATGACTGTTCTATAAATTTGTTTTCTGTATGATTTAAAATTTTTTATGGTCAAAATCGCTGAATTTACGCATTGCCGATTCAAATACACACGTGAATAGCGTTGCCTCACCACCGGTGTTGCTGTGATACACACACTGACTGAAGTAGGTAGTCGGTGCATACATATTGCTGTTTCTCTTTATATCGCCAATATACATTGTGGAACGTCAGCATGTTTATTACATGTCTAATCCACCGTCTGTCTTTTATATATATATATATATATATATATATATATCAGTCAGTCAGTCAGTCATTTTCTACCGCTTATTCCATAGTGGGTCGCGGGGGAGCTGGTTCCTATCTCCAGCAGTCTATGGGCGAGATATATATATATATTTGTGTAACATATTACACACAGTAATGCACAACAAAAACAGGCAGGGTGGTGCAAGGACTGTGCCACACTGAAAGGGGGCAGTGCTGATTCCTGTCAAAATGAGGTGAGATCCTTCCATGTATCCCATGCAGAAATTAATTAAACCCTCACAATTAAATCAATGAAAAATGAATCAGTAAATATTCACATCCTAAGGCTGTGAAGTTTAGGAGGCTCATTTGGTGTTATGTCTCTTTTCTTTTGCAGAAGTGTACCACTATGATTGAGACAAAAAAATGACGTGATGAAATGAGAGATTAACCTTTAGATTATCAAATGAATAATGATCATACTACATGGATAAGATGTCATGAAAAGAGAATGAAGTATGATTTCTTTAAAAATCATGTTAACCATATATCAATGATTGTGGATGGAATTATGATTTTTACATTTATGATTAATGAATAGAAATGCAGTAAGGTTTGATTTTTTTGTAATAATAAGCGCTAATGGATTTTGCTATTCAACTCTATGTGTAAGAAACGTACTGATAATCACTTGTGATGTAATAATAGGATGAAGTTGAAATAATGGTTTTAAACTGTAAATGAAGTTAAGGCTGTAACTAAAGGTTTGAGCAGCACCGATGTATGAATTAAAGTCTCTGTTTAAGAGGAAGTGTAATGTTGAGTGAGACAGGAATAGAGCATATGTTGAGGAATTGGGGAAGTGAGAGCTGTAGCTTACAGTACAAGGCTGATGACTGAGGCGAGGGCCAGGTCAGAGGAGAGGTTGGCAGACGGCTCAGGAGTGAGGCGATGTCTGATGTGAAGCACACGACTCGGGGAATTCCAAGAGAAAGATCACCTTATGTCACGGGCGAACAATGGGAAAGCCTTAGCAACACCCATTGGCCAATTACCGTAAATTTCGGACTATAAGCCGCTACAATTCGAACACTGAAGAACAGGATGGTTTCAGTGCCCAGGAAGAAGATGAAAAAGGCGATCAATGACTTTTGACCTGGTAGGGTGCAGTGTATATCAGTTAGGAGATATTGGAATGTTGTTCGTGCACTGTTCAGTAACAAAGCATAAGCAATGTAATTTGTGTGTTACTGATAACGTACGTATATTTAAAGGTAGCCGTGTTACAGGCACTGTTTGAAAAAAAGCATTTGCAAAATGCATTTGTTTATATTACCATACGGATTAAATTAAAAGTTAAAAATCCTCACCTGCAATATCTTTCTGTGTAAACATCTCATATTACAACGTGGGACACCCGCGGCTTAAAATCCGGTGCGGCCTGTACAAGTACAAATTTGGTTTTCTTTCTAAAATTAGAGCATGCGGCTTATAATCAGGTGCGCTCTGTAGTCCAGAATTTACGGTAGTACAAAGTTTGGTGAAAATGCTCTATAAAATGGCCAAGAATGAAGGAACTACTTGGTTGTTTCCTTGCAGAAGACCAGCGAACAAGATCGGATGGAGAAAGACGCTACAGAAGAATTAGAGAACCAGAGACACAGCCCAGCTGATCCACTGCATTAAAAAGAGGATCAACCCGTGTGCACTAAAAGGACTGTGGCTCAAAAATGAGCATCTGATTTCATTTATTGCCTTTCTACCCATACAACTGAAGTGAACTTGGTCGGTGAACAACTGATTGCTCTGAGTTTCAGGCATCTGGAAGTCTTGAACCAACCTCCGGGGTTTCCTTCAACTCTTCAGCCTCTGGAAGCTACTGTCTTCTGAGACATATGATAACAAAGTTCCTGTTTGACCATTGAAACCTGGAGCATCAGTGCCTGTCCACTTAGAGGAGGAAAGCTGAAAATATAAGTTGCCCTCCACCCAAGAAAAATCCATTTGTTGTCTCCTGAAGAAACATCCCCACTGGGTGCATGGATGAGCCTCAGTCTTCAAAGCCTCTCAAAACTCATTAATTACAGCATCGGCGAAAGATAGATATGAATCAATCAACTTAACCTATTATTCAGTTATTATGTGCTGCTGAGTTTAAGCTGTTACTGACCGCTGCAAGAGCATTACCAATTAAAGAAAGCATACAAAATTCTCAGGCTGCATGGTGGCGCCGTTCGTAGCACTGTTGCCTTGCGTGTGTGGGTTCTCATGGGGTACTCCGGCTTCCTCCCACAGTCCAAAAACATGACTGTTAGGTTAATTGGTCTCTCTAAATTGCCCTTAGGTGTGAATGAGTTTGTGCATGGTTGTCCTGTATGTCTGTGTTGCCCTGCAATGAACTGGCGACCTGTCCAGGTGTACCCTGCCTCTCGCCCGTAGACTGCTGGAGATAGGGACCAGTTGTACCCCGCCTCTCGCCCGTAGACTGCTGGAGATGGGGACCAGCTCCCCTGTGACCCACTATGGAATAAGGGGTATAGAAGATGAATGAATGAATGAATATAAAATTCTAGATAAATTGTGGACAATCAATTATTTGAGTCACCTTATTTTTTGTTGGTGGTAAAAAGTCTTGCTGCCTGGTTCTGAAAGATTTTATGAGGTTTCTATAGGTGGGGTTAAGCCAACTGTTAGGGTTTTTATGACTTTTTGTATTGTTTATCACTCATCTAAGTGCTTTTCCCTCCTTACATGAAGGGAGATGGTCACAAGAATGAGTTATGCTTTTATTCTTTTATTATTTTACTAGCAGCATCTGGGGGCTATTCACCAGGTCCCCACTTCCCACTTCCTCTGTTTGTTTATAATCAAGACAAATTAACCCTAACCTTTCTGACCCCACACACACACACACACACACCCTGAATGTTTGTTGAACTGTGTGTGACCAAGCATGTATAAATAAAGAGGGAGGAGTGTTAATACTTTGTAGTTTTGCACTGCAGAGTGTGACCTACCCTTGCCACAAGTATAACTGACTGTGTCGTTCCTTACCTATGAGTTGACTAAATAATACCTATCATTAATTTGGTCCTTCGGAGCCGGATATTATAAGAACTAAACTGATTTTATCTTTCTTTGCAGTGACTGGCGGATCTCCGGAAACAGCCTGACGTCGAGTTAAGCGCTGCCGCACAGCCGCATCTAGGCCTGCTGGCTGAAAGTCCCGGTGTGTGACGTTCGCATCTGGCCGGTGGATTATTGTCTTACTCGGCGCTGGGTGACTCTGGAGGTCCGACAGAGTCACCTAGAAGTCAACTCCGAGGTGAGATAGTTTTAAAGTACAATACATGAGATAAGAGTATGCGCTATATAAATGAAAGAAGAAAAGTACTTAAAAGTTGTTTGGTAGTGTCTCGCCGAAAGGAGGCTGCATTGGAAAGGTTTTATTTCGCCGCAAAGAAATAGTGATAAATTTAGGTAGTTATCTCGCCGTAAAGAGATTAAAAACGACTAGGCGCCGTAAAGTGAACTGGATAATTTGGTTGGTAACATTCCGCCGGAAGGGAATGAAATTAAGTGTTAAATAATAAAGAGAGCTCATAAACTAAACTAGGTCGACCATACATATTGCTGAGGGGACATAAATATGTTAAAATACTAACTGTGTGAGTGCTGTTTTGTGTGTGTTTGGAAGACTAAGCATTTTGGAAGAATCATAGCACAATTCTGCTGGTCTTGTGTTTTCTTTTGCCCAGAATAGAAAGACTTATTGGTGATTCTTGGAGATACAGGTCCTTCTCAAAATATTAGCATATTGTGATAAAGTTCATTATTTTCCATAATGTCATGATGAAAATTTAACATTCATCTATTTTAGATTCATTGCACACTAACTGAAATATTTCAGGTATTTTATTGTCTTAATACGGATGATTGTGGCATACAGCTCATGAAAACCCAAAATTCCTATCTCACAAAATTAGCATATTTAATCCGACCAATAAAAGAAAAGTGTTTTTAATACAAAAATCGTCAACCTTCAAATAATCATGTACAGTTATGCACTCAATACTTGGTCAGGAATCCTTTTGCAGAAATGACTGCTTCAATGTGGCGTGGCATGGAGGCAATCAGCCTTTGGCACTGCTGAGGTCTTATGGAGGCCCAGGATGCTTCGATAGCGGCCTTTAGCTCATCCAGAGTGTTGGGTCTTGAGTCTCTCAACGTTCTCTTCACAATATCCCACAGATTCTCTATGGGGTTCAGGTCAGGAGAGTTGGCAGGCCAATTGAGCACAGTGATACCATGGTCAGTAAACCATTTACCAGTGGTTTTGGCACTGTGAGCAGGTGCCAGGTTGTGCTGAAAAATGAAATATTCATCTCCATAAAGCTTTTCAGCAGATGGAAGCATGAAGTGCTCCAAAATCTCCTGATAGCTAGCTGCATTGACCCTGCCCTTGATAAAACACAGTGGACCAACACCAGCAGCTGACACGGCACCCCAGACCATCACTGACTGTGGGTACTTGACACTGGACTTCTGGCATTTTGGCATTTCCTTCTCCCCAGTCTTCCTCCAGACTCTGGCACCTTGATTTCCGAATGACATGCAGAATTTGCTTTCATCCGAAAAAAGTACTTTGGACCACTGAGCAACAGTCCAGTGCTGCCTCTCTGTAGCCCAGGTCTGGGGAATGCGGCACCTGTAGCCCATTTCCTGCACACGCCTGTGCACGGTGGCTCTGGATGTTTCTACTCCAGACTCAGTCCTCTGCTTCCGCAGGTCCCCCAAGGTCTGGAATCGGCCCTTCTCCACAATCTTCCTCAGGGTCCGGTCACCTCTTCTCGTTGTGCAGCGTTTTCTGCCACACTTTTTCCTTCCCACAGACTTCCCACTGAGGTGCCTTGATACAGCACTCTGGGAACAGCCTATTCATTCAGAAATTTCTTTCTGTGTCTTACCCTCTTGCTTGAGGGTGTCAATAGTGGCCTTCTGGACAGTAGTCAGGTCGGCAGTCTTACCCATGATTGGGGTTTTGAGTGATGAACCAGGCTGGGAGTTTTAAAGGCCTCACGAATCTTTTGCAGGTGTTTAGAGTTAACTCGTTGATTCAGATGATTAGGTTCATAGCTCGTTTAGAGACCCTTTTAATGATATGCTAATTTTGTGAAATAGGAATTTTGGGTTTTCATGAGCTGTATGCCAAAATCATCTGTATTAAGACAATAAAAGACCTGAAATATTTCAGTTAGTGTGCAATGAATCTAAAATATATGAATGTTACATTTTCATCATGACATTATGGAAAATAATGAACTTTATCACAATATGCTAATATTTTGAGAAGGACCTGTAAAGGTCGGGTTTAATCCCAGAACATTAACACCGCTGCGGATTAGTCGCAGTAGAAGGGCGTGTTAATGTCCTCTCCCTGAATCTCATGCCAGTGAAATTTTATCTGGGACATTTATAGTATTGTGAACTAAAATTAAACATCATGGGGAAGAAACAAAGTAAACTAATTAACTTGGAATGGGTTGTAAAGTTTATGGAGAATTATGTAAAAGGAGCAGGTATGATCTGTCATAGATGGAACAAAAAACATGGTTTCTTGGGTAAACTAAATATTAATGATATCTTAAAATTGCAAAGGGATTTAAAATTAGAAATAATAAAAACCAAGAAACCAACTAAAAACGAAAAGAGAAAGGTCAAGTATAAATTCTCAGACAAATGGCTGGAACAAAGTAAATTAAGAAACATGCAGAGGCAAGAAAAGGAGGAGAAGCGACAGGAGAAGCTGACAGCTGCAGTCTTGGTGCGCCCACATGAGGAAACAGTGGTCGCATCCAGACAGCGAGGTGTTCAGCCCCCTGCCGTGCAGACAGCTGCAGGGCAGGCAGCTGGAGCACAGCACATTGGAGGAGAGATGGAAGGAGCTGTAGCAGTTCCTACAACTCCTATAAGTAAGCAAGAAAAATTAAGTAATCCTTCTAAAACAGAAGAACAGAGCTCTTCTAGTGAGCCCTGGTCTCCTAGTTCCTGGTGGGACACAGGAGTGCGAACTAGGAGTAAAGATAAGAAAACAATTCCAAGCATATACAGGTCCTTCTCAAAATATTAGCATATTGTGATAAAGTTCATTATTTTCCATAATGTAATGATGAAAATGTAACATTCATATATTTTAGATTCATTGCACACTAACTGAAATATTTCAGGTCTTTTCTTGTCTTAATACGGATGATTGTGGCATACAGCTCATGAAAACCCAAAAATCCTATCTCACAAAAGTAGCATATTTCATCCGACCAATAAAAGAAAAGTGTTTTTAATACAAAAAACGTCAACCTTCAAATAATCATGTACAGTTATGCACTCAATACTTGGTCGGGAATCCTTTTGCAGAAATGACTGCTTCAATGCGGCGTGGCATGGAGGCAATCAGCCTATGGCACTGCTGAGGTCTTATGGAGGCCCAGGATGCTTCGATAGCGGCCTTTAGCTCATCCAGAGTGTTGGGTCTTGAGTCTCTCAACGTTCTCTTCACAATATCCCACAGATTCTCTATGGGGTTCAGGTCAGGAGAGTTGGCAGACCAATTGAGCACAGTGATACCATGGTCAGTAAACCATTTACCAGTGGTTTTGGCACTGTGAGCAGGTGCCACGTCGTGCTGAAAAGTGAAATCTTCATCTCCATAAAGCTTTTCAGCAGATGGAAGCATGAAGTGCTCCAAAATCTCCTGATAGCTAGCTGCAATGACCCTGCCCTTGATAAAACACAGTGGACCAACACCAGCAGCTGACACGGCACCCCAGACCATCACTGACTGTGGGTAATTGACACTGGACTTCTGGCATTTTGGCATTTCCTTCTCCCCAGTCTTCCTCCAGACTCTGGCACCTTGATTTCCGAATGACATGCAGAATTTGCTTTCATCCGAAAAAAGTACTTTGGACCACTGAGCAACAGTCCAGTGCTGCTTCTCTGTAGTTCAGGTCAGGCGCTTCTGCCGCTGTTTCTGGTTCAAAAGTGGCTTGACCTGGAGAATGCGGCACCTGTAGCCCATTTCCTGCACACGCCTTTGCACGGTGGCTCTGGATGTTTCTACTCCAGACTCAGTCCACTGCTTCCGCAGGTCCCCCAAGGTCTGGAATCGGCCCTTCTCCACAATCTTCCTCAGGGTCCGGTCACCTCTTCTCGTTCTGCAGCGTTTTCTGCCACTCTTTTTCCTTCCCACAGACTTCCCACTGAGGTGCCTTGATACAGCACTCTGGGAACAGCCTATTCGTTCAGAAATGTCTTTCTGTGTCTTACCCTCTTGCTTGAGGGTGTCAATAGTGGCCTTCTGGACAGCAGTCAGGTCGGCAGTCTTACCCATGATTGGGGTTTGGAGTGATGAACCAGGCTGGGAGTTTTAAAGGCCTCAGGAATCTTTTGTAGGTGTTTAGAGTTAACTCGTTGATTCAGATGATTAGGTTCATAGCTCATTTAGAGACCCTTTTAATGATATGCTAATTTTGTGAGATAGGAATTTTGGGTTTTCATGAGCTGTATGCCAAAATCATCCGTATTAAGACAATAAAAGACCTGAAATATTTCAGTTAGTGTGCAATGAATCTAAAATATATGAATGTTAAATTTTCATCATGACATTATGGAAAATAATGAACTTTATCACAATATGCTAATATTTTGAGAAGGACCTGTACCCTGGCGAAGCCTTAATGGCTCACGAACAGAAATTTCATCCATCTGAAATAAATTTAGAGGGAGACACATTCCCTCTAGTTGAGGTAGCAAATCCAAATGTAGGTGATGCTAATCACTGACAGCCGCCAACTACTCTAGTATATAAACCATGGACACAGGAAGACAGAACTGCTGCTTTAAAAGGTATCCCATCGATACAAGAAGGCGTGGAAGAATTTCTAGAAGCTATTACAGAACTCAGAGGAAGTTTTCATCTTAATGGCAGAGAGATGCTCCAGTGTTTTACCCAGCTGTTTGGTCATCGCTGGTGCAGAGTAGCAGGAGGTTTCACTGGATGCGATGATAATGGTGACATATTGGCACATAATTCACTAGATTTAAGGGACGCCTTACGCTTACTCTTTGAAATAATTCGAAGAGTTTATATACAGACAGCAGATTATGGTAAAATCTCACAATGCAAACAGAAGGAGGAAGAGGACCCACAAGATTTTTTGGATAGGATGAGACGTGTTTTTAGAGCAAACTCTGCTATACCATATGATGAAGCAGAGGCAGGAGCCTATCAGCAACAGTTGAAGAGAGCCTTTTTGCAAGGCCTTAAAATTGAACTCAGACGGTATATAGATAAACACTGGGTTCATCAAAATACAGGAACTGTTACACAAGCTTTAGAATACGCGCAGCACGCTCATAAAACACAGCAAGATAGGAAGACAGATACCTTTGGAATGCAAGACAGTTTAATGGCTTTGCATCGCTCAGGAGCAAGCGGGCAAAGAGGACGGAAGGGATTTAGAGGTCACAGAGGAGGAGGAGGAGGAGGGCCACGACACACCTACACACAGAGCAATGTGTGTCTGAGGTGTGGAAAAATAGGGCATTATGCTAGAGAATGTAGGACAATTTTACAAAACCCTGGCGCAAGAGATGAAAACTGCTGGATCTGCAATGAGCCAGGACATTTTGCAAGAGAATGTAATGAAAAGCGGGTGTATAACCCCAACTCTACCCAGAATTGAAAATTACACCACAGCCCCCACCTCCTCCCCCACTAGCAGAGAGAAACAGTAGTGAAATGGAGGAAGTTGATATACAAGCCGCATTAGAAATTATAGCACTAAGTAGGACGCAAAATTTGCCATATAAAAACATAATAATAAATGGCAAAGTATATAGCTGTTTGTGTGATACAGGGGCATGTAGAACTGTGCTAACTAAACCTCCACCCGGAATAAAATATTCTAACACCGCAGTGTATGTTAGATCAGCAGCTGGCACATCAGAGGTACATTACCTAAGTGCACCAATAACAATAACAGAACCTGAGACAAAACTTACTTGTCAGGCTCCCGTTCTGATAAGTCAAAAATGTCCAGTAAACCTGTTGGGAAGAGATCTTATGCAAAAGTTGCATATAAATATAGTATCAACAGAAACAGGTATGAAAGCTGTAGTAGAAGAAGGGGCCCTAGTCCTGAATGAACTCTCACAGCCGCATTATTACTGGTCCCTCGATCTAGGCCCCACACCAACAGCTCGAGAACTGCTGAGGAGAACCAGAGAAAAACAAAGCTCCCAAAAGGCACAGTACATGCCACATACTGAGCTCCATGTAACCATGAGATATAAAAATACTGCAGGGCCAGATCATCAGTATGATACTGTTTTTCACAGAGAAAATAATCAGACTATTACCATACAGCACCTGTATGTTGACCCCAAAATTGGGAAATCCTCCACCTCAATCATACTGTCAGGAAGACAGCTTCAACAGTTTAAAGGCAGTACACCTCATCTGTCATTAACTAAACCCGTGGGGGGTCAGTGGGAAGAATTAGAAAACTTTATACAGCGTGCTGAAAGAGGGAGATATGAGGCATTAACAAGCTCTGACTGGAAAGTAGATCCTAACACAGGAATCTGGAAACTCACTCTAGGGTGGATAGTCAAAGTTCATCCAAAGACACATTTGGATGAGGCAAAATGACAGATACAGGGCCTAGCTGAAAGCAAAGAGAGCAACAGGCACCCTGCCTTAGCTGCTGTCCCACCTGAACTGTGGTCCCAATCATCGACTGATGTAGGACTTATAAAGGGGTTTCCACCATATAAGGTTAAATTAATATCTGAAGAACGGCCAGTAGTTCGCCAGTATCCCTTGAAGCCAGAAGCTGAAGAGGGTATAAGCCAGTAATACAAGACATGCTGAAATCAGGAATATTAAGGGAGGCACCTGATGCTACATGCAACACACCTATCTTTCCAGTGCAGAAAGCCAGCACAGGAAAGTGGAGGATGGTCCAGGATCTTAGACCGATAAATAAAATAGTGTGACATGCGATTCCAGACGTCCCAAATCCACATACATTACTGCATTCATTAACTCCAGATAAAAAAATATTTCTCAGTGGTAGATCTTAGCAATGCTTTCTTTACAGTATCACTGCATGAAGAGTCACAGCATTTATTTGGCTTTAAGTTTAAAGGGAAAAAATACACTTACACCAGACTACCACAAGGCTTCAGTGAAAGCCCACATGTATATACACAAGCCTTAAGATACTCTATGAGCACCTGTGAGGTGCCTGAACATAGTCAAGTCCTGTTGTATGTAGATGATATTCTCATAGCTTCAGACACTCAACAACAGTGTGAGGAAGCTACCATAACAGTTCTGAAACATCTCTACCAGACGGGGCACAAGGCCTCTAGGGATAAACTGCAGTTTTGCAAGGAGAAAGTGATTTATTTGGGACATACAGGTCCTTCTCAAAATATTAGCATATTGTGATAAAGTTCATTATTTTCCATAATGTAATGATGAAAATTTAACATTCATATATTTTAGATTCATTGCACACTAACTTGACCTCATTGTTACTCTCACAACCAAATATAACTCTGCAAAGATGTGGTCCATTGAACCCTAGCACATTAATTCCAACAGCAGAAGATGGGAAACCACATTCTTGTAAAACAAAGGTTGAGGAAGACACAAAACCTAGGCAAGATATTTCTCAGACTCCTCCGGAAAACTCACAAACAATCTTTGTAGATGGATCAGCATCAAAAGATGAATATGGAAAAAACCGAGTTGGTTATGCAGTAACCACTGAAACTAAAATTATAGAATAACAGGCCCTGCCCCATACATGCTCAGCACAGACTGCAGAGCTGTATGCTGTTATCAGAGCGTGTGAACTATATGAAGGAAAAATCCTAACCATTTATACAGACAGTATATGTATTCGGTTCTGTTCATCATTTTGCTAAAATATGGGAAAATAGAGGGTTTAAAACATGAGCTGGAACAGAATTTACACATTTTAATCTGTTAAAACGACTGCTCTTAGCTATCCAGCTACCTGCAAAGATAGCACTTTGTAAATGTAAAGCGCATCAATCTAATGAAACCATGGAAACAAAGGGAAACACCTTTGCTGATATTTCTGCTAAAATAGCTTCAAGGCTTCCCCTCACTTTGAAAATGTCAGATCTCTTATTTATAGATACAGATGTGCTGAAAGATTCACAACAATCTGCACCAGTTGCAGAAGTTAAATCTTGGCTGAATAGAGGGGCCATAAAGAAAGATGACATTTATCATTTGGGAAATAAGCCAATATTACCAAAGAATTTATACAAGACGGCGGCCCATGCGACACACGGGGTTTCCCATGTGTCGAGAGGGGGAATGATACACGTAGTAAATCTACATTTCCATACCATACATTTTTCTGACTATGCAAAACACTTTTGTAGATCATGTATTATTTGCTGCAAACATAATCCACAGGGGAACATGAGACCCAAAAGAGGCCAGTTCCCAGCAGCAAAACATCCCTTTCACACGATACACATGGATTTCATAGAGTTATCATGGTCAGGGGGAAAGAAATATTGTTTAGTGGTTATAGATGCATTTTCGAAGTGGGTTGAGATGTACCCTGCAAAACACTGTGATGCGCTCACAGTGGCGAAGAGTTTAGTGACACATTTCTTCCCTACATATGGTATCCCACAAATCATAAGATCAGATAATGGGACTCATTTTGTAAATAATGTAATAGAACTGTGCTCTAAAGCATTAGGGTTTCAGTTAAAAAACCATTGTTCTTACCACCCACAATCTGCTGGGCTGGTTGAACGAACAAATGGAACAATAAAAAATAGATTAAGGAAAACAATGGAAGAAACAGGGAGGCCATGGCCTGAATGTCTATCTCTGGTTAAATTATGGATGAGAATAACTCCAAATCAAACTGGTCTCACTCCATTTGAAATAGTACATGGCAGACCTTTCCATTGCCATCAGAAATGGATGACATAGGAAAAGCACAGCAGGAAACATCATTAGCTGAATGGATGAATAAGATGTTACAAACAAAAGAAGTACAGTTGTCCAGTAGTCTGCCAGTAAATTCTGCTCCGATTTCACAGAACAACCTGAGGCCTGGGGACCTGGTCCTGATTAAGACACTTCACAGAAAGGACTGGAGCACCCCCTGCTGGAGAGGGCCATACCGTGTTCTCCTGACCACACCGACAGCTCTGCAAATCGCAGAGAGACCATCCTGGATCCACAAGAGCCACTGTAAGCTAATATCACCATTACAGGAGCCAAACCAACCGACAGGGTAACAGGGGAATGACCGGGTACAAAGGGGTTGGACCCATATGGTCCAACATCTCAAACCGGCGAAGAAAACAACTGACCTGTGCCCAATTTAGCATGGCTTTCTGTGACGTGTGGACAGGACTGATAAGCCTGAGCTTAAACCTGGGGTTTCTCTGTTTAAGGCAGGATCCACAGGATGCAACATCACACGAGAAGAGATGGACAAGATGGACACTGGACCCAAAAAACAGATAATTATGATGACGTTGTAAATGAATATATCTTCAATGCCTGAGTGTATTCATACTTGTACTTCATAAAATGATCTTATAGCAGAAAATCGAAAGAAGTTGCTGTTTAAGTGAAATGAGAAAAAGTGCAATGATGATATGAACAAGGCTTGTTTTAATTCTTTGATTTTTTATTATTACATTTTGTTTCTTTGCTTTATTATATTGTTTCACTCTGCCATTATTGGTGATTGCCTAGGGGCGGAGGAACCATGTAAGTGTTTCCCACAAAATAATCTGTTTTTCGTCCTGTGGGTTTGTGGTTACAAAGAGTGTTTCATTTTACATGTATTTACTCATGACTTATTCGTGATAAAACAGCGGGGAACTGTTAGGGTTTTTATGACTTTTTGTATTGTTTATCACTCATCTAAGTGCTTTTCCCTCCTTACATCTTACAGGAAGGGAGATGGTCACAAGAATGAGTTATGCTTTTATTCTTTTATTATTTTACTAGCAGCATCTGGGGGCTATTCACCAGGTCCCCACTTCCCACTTCCTCTGTTTGTTTATAATCAAGATAAATGAACCCTAACCTTTCTGACCCCACACACACACACACACTCCCACCCTGAATGTTTGTTGAACTGTGTGTGACCAAGCATGTATAAATAAAGAGGGAGGAGTGTTAATACTTTGTAGTTTTGCACTGCAGAGTGTGACCTACCCTTGCCGCAAGTATAACTGACTGTGTCGTTCCTTACCTCTGAGTTGACTAAATAATACCTATCACCAACCTTGGTAAAACAGCACCCTTGGGGCTCGTGCTGAGTCACTAAAATTAACCTAACCCATATATCAAGTGCAAGTTGTAAAATTAGGGAATGAGAAGCGATTAACAGAAGTGACTGTCGAGGGTTGGATGACTGCTGTGGGCTACTCGGTTGTCCAAACCACCAGTTGAAGAAGGATGAGACTTCTGGATGTAGGCTGTTGGAGGTTAGATGTGTCATTTCCCAACACCAGCTTAAACTGATCTTTCAGTAAACCTGCTTAGTAATACCTTTTAGGTTTAGGGAAGTCCAAACTCGCTGGATGGAGTGCTGGATTGAGCAATCCACTCAGAAATAAGGAAGTAGGAGGGAGGGGTTAGCTCATCGGACAACGAAAGCCCCATATGCACATACAGCTAAAAGCACCTCGTTGCAGTAAGCAATGGCATTTCCACGAAGCCCTGTAACCATTCTCTTATTTAAATTTGGTTCAACAAAATGGAAGATTACTTCTCAAAACAGGAAAATAATTTTTCAACACTGGATTTTCAGTCAAAACAGAAAGTTTTAGAAAGAGGAAGACCAACGCTGGAGCTGAAAGACCTACTTCAAACAAGTGGGAGAAAGGTAACCCGCTGTTTACAACCATAGTGGTACATCCAAAAACAGTGTGGAGTATGCAGATTTAACTTAGCATTGAATGGGTAGCACAGACTGAACATCAGCGTCCATAATGCAAAGGTGAGACAGAACCAGGAGATTTTACAAGATTTTATTAATGCAACCTGTTCCCATATACAAAGAAAGATAAGATCATACACAATTCTCAATTTTAATAAAAACAGAGACATCAGAAAAAACTTAAAAATGTTTCGAAAATTCAAATTTGACCTTATACAAACAGTCTTTCGTTTTTCTTGCTATGGTTTTGTTGAACAGTATGGAATTGATTAAAGTATAAACAAAAGCTTTCAAAATAAATAAATGTTTAAATTCAAAAGTCAAAATTGCAGGCCTTCTACTGTTCTTGCCACACTTACAACTGTGCACCTTCCAATTGACAAACCTGCTCATATACACTCACTCAACACGAACGCGCTCATTTCTGCACGTACGCTGATCCCTAACACCCCCACACATACAGACACACATATACATACATATACAAGTGGGGTCTGCAGAGATTTTAGCTGCCATTTTCCTGACCTTAGACCTGATGATTCTCTTTGCAGTCCTGATTGTTTGTTGCAGTCTGGACCTGTCCTGTTTTGTGGATGAGCCAAACCACAGTGAGATGGATGAAGACAGGACAGACTGAATTAGGACATTGTAGAAGATGACCAGCAGCTCCTGCTGAAGGTCGTACTTCTTGAGTAGCCTTAGGAAGTACAGGCTCTGCTGTGTGTGAGGACCATCTCAGGTTTCTAGAAATGGTCGGAAGTGGTCCCCAGCAGATAAAGTGTTGTTGAGGATGGTAAGGAGTGTGTGTGGGGGTGGTGTTCTCCGAAAGTCCACCATCATCTCCACAGTCTTGAGTGGGTTAAGTTCCAGGTGGTTCTGACCACACCAGTGTACCAGCTGATCCACCTCTTGTATGTATGCAGACTCATCACTGTCCTGGATGAGACCAATGACAGTGGTGTCATCTGCAAACTTCAGTAGTTTCACAGATGGGTCTGCAGAGGTGCTGTCATTTGTGTAGAGGGAAAGAGTGGGGGGCACAAGTGCTTATTGATCTTGTGCAGGAGAAGATGGTCTCCAGCCTCATCTGCTCCTGCCGGTTCTCCAGGAAGCTGGTGACCCAATGACAGATGGGGTCTGGGACTTTGAGCTGGGTGAGATTCTGATGGAGGATGTTTGGATTGATTGTGTTGAAGGCCGAGCTGAAGTCCACAAACAGGATCCTGGCATTCATCCCTGGGTGGTCGAGCTGTTGCATGATGAAGTGTGGTCCCAAGTTGAATGCATCATTTGCCGACCTATTTGCAAACCATCAGGGGGCCTGTGATGTCCTTCAGGTGCTTCAACACCAGTCACTTAAAGGATTTGATGACCGCAGACATAATATCATAAATGGTAACAAGAAAAACCACAGGGTATTATTTTACACTATTAACAGTATTGTGTCTTCTCCACCTCAGCATGCTGTGTTACTTCCAGATGACAACTAAAACACATTTCCTAAATAAGGTGATGGACTTAAAATCTAAAACCCCCCTTTAGTTCCTTTCCTTTCTTATGGTCCTCAGTGTCTGGAGTAATTAACTTCTTTTTCAACAATTACACTTCATGACCAAGTTATAGTCATTGGCAAAATAAAACCCTCATTGTGCTTCTTAAAGATACGGTATTACCTCCTTCTGTCTGGGAGTTGTTGTCAATTATCTTTCAATGGCTTCTGATGCAGGCAACTATTCTATAATAATTTTACTTGATCTCAGTACAGCCTTTGATACCATCGACAAGAACATTTTGCTGAATATGCTTAGGGATTTACCTGTATCTCTGAACTGGATTGGTTTTCTTCTTACTGATCTGTAAGGACCTTTTATACAGGTCCTTCTCAAAATATTAGCATATTGTGATAAAGTTCATTATTTACCATAATGTCATGATGAAAATTTAACATTCATATATTTTAGATTCATTGCACACTAACTGAAATATTTCAGGTCTTTTATTGCCTTAATACGGATGATTGTGGCATACAGCTCATGAAAACCCAAAATACCTATCTCACAAAATTAGCATATTTCATCCGACCAATAAAAGAAAAGTGTTTTTAATACAAAAAACGTCAACCTTCAAATAATCATGTACAGTTATGCACTCAATACTTGGTTGGGAATCCTTTGGCAGAAATGACTGCTTCAATGCGGCGTGGCATGGAGGCAATCAGCCTGTGGCACTGCTGAGGTCTTATGGAGGCCCAGGATGCTTCGATAGCAGCCTTTAGCTCATCCAGAGTGTTGGGTCTTGAGTCTCTCAACGTTCTCTTCACAATATCCCACAGATTCTCTATGGGGTTCAGGTCAGGAGAGTTGGCAGGCCAATTGAGTACAGTGATACGATGGTCAGTAAACCATTTACCAGTGGTTTTGGCACTGTGAGCAGGTGCCAGGTCGTGCTGAAAAATGAAATCTTCATCTCCATAAAGCTTTTCAGCAGATGGAAGCATGAAGTGCTCCAAAATCTCCTGATAGCTAGCTGCATTGACCCTGCCCTTGATAAAACACAGTGGACCAACACCAGCAGCTGACACGGCACCCCAGACCATCACTGACTGTGGGTACTTGACACTGGACTTCTGGCATTTTGGCATTTCCTTCTCCCCAGTCTTCCTCCAGACTCTGGCACCTTGCTTTCCGAATGACAATCAGAATTTGCTTTCATCCGAAAAAAGTACTTTGGACCACTGAGCAACAGCTTCTGCCGCTGTTTCTGGTTTAAAAGTGGCTTGACCTGGGGAATGCGGCACCTGTAGCCCATTTCCTGCACACGCCTGTGCACGGTGGCTCTGGATGTTTATAGTTCAGACTCAGTCCACTGCTTCCGCAGGTCCCCCAAGGTCTGAAATCGGCCCTTCTCCACAATCTTCCTCAAGGTCCGGTCACCTCTTCTCGTTGTGCAGCGTTTTCTGCCACACTTTTTCCTTCCCACAGACTTCCCACTGAGGTGCCTTGATACAGCACTCTGGGAACAGCCTATTCGTTCAGAAATGTCTTTCTGTGTCTTACCCTCTTGCTTGAGGGTGTCAATAGTGGCCTTCTGGACAGCAGTCAGGTCGGCAGTCTTACCCATGATTGGGGTTTTGAGTAATGAACCAGGCTGGGAGTTTTAAAGGCCTCAGGAATCTTTTGCAGGTGTTTAGAGTTAACTCGTTGATTCAGATGATTAGGTTCATAGCTCGTTTAGAGACCCTTTTAATGATATGCTAATTTTGTGAGATAGGAATTTTGGGTTTTCATGAGCTGTATGCCAAAATCATCCGTATTAAGACAATAAAAGACCTGAAATATTTCAGTTAGTGTGCAATGAATCTAAAATATATGAATGTTAAATTTTCATCATTACATTATAGAAAATAATGAACTTTATCACATTATGCTAATATTTTGAGAAGGACCTGTATTATGACAGACAAGATTACCTCTTTACTGCCTCAATAACCTGTATGGTTCTACAGAGTTCAATCATGGATCCATTTGAAATCTTGGTGTAATTTAGTGGTACTTAAAGATACATGTGGGACACTATTTTCTTTTTTGTTCCAGATGTGACACCATAACAGCTACCGTCCATCCGACATATTGTGAATCCATAGATTCTTCCAAATTCAGGGGCTGTATCCTTTTAAGGACCCAGTCCAAATGGGACGGTTCACAAATAAACAACATCATCCTCTGCAGTTCATGGCTTCTGTGCATACTACTTAATTATTTCTGCAGATACAATTAATGAATGACAAAAATGTATTCTCATAAGAGATTCAGACCTGCTTACCATAAAGAAGAAATGTATTAGGTAAACTATTTTCCTTAACACATATTTAAAACACTAATCGCTTTTGGTATAAGGGACTGTTTTGTTCTATTTGTTGAAAGAGCAAGGTAGAAATATCTTCTGCCCTGGCGTAGCAGTTAAAATGCAGTGATAAGTGGATACTTTGAGTCAGCAAGAATACTTTGTGGCTGGGTTATGTACCATGGCACAATGATTCAGCCATCCTTCCTGCATGTTCTTAACACACAACATACAGCTTCATCATCTTGTTAGGGCTGTCAAATTATATGACATGAGTGGCGAACTCATGTGTAAAATGGGGTTTGTTACTACATGTGTATTGCAGAACTATGATCTGAAAGGTGCAACTAAAACAGCTAGAATAAGTCCCATTCCAAACTTGAAGTGTTTTGTGACAGGGGCTTTAGAAAGAGGTTATTTTGAAGCCAGTCGTAAGACAGTCTCAGCTGTAGTACAAGTAATGAAAATATTCAGCCTTATAATTGTATGTCCTTAGTAGGCAACAAAGATCATTAAACAAGTTAAAGTTTTGTGACTTGATTCTGATTAGGGTTTTGACTTTAAAAGTAACACATCTGTGACTTCAAAATTAATAAACATACAAATCAGTTCATTATTTGTCTTTGAACAATGCTAAATTGAGGATAACTTACCCGTTCATAGGGATATTGACCAAAGAAGTCTGGATGAACAGCAAAATAAAATGGTCGTAGAGCACTGACAGCCTCTGCACCTGACAGAGCTCTCTGCTGGACTAGGCATGTGGTCACCTGCTTCCTTTGTGACCTTAAACGACAAAAGACATGGATATTTATTTCTAGGTTTATGTTTAGTCTGCTTCTGTAAATGCAACAGAGGAAATTATGATTTTGTTGTTGTTGTAGATGCTACGGGATATAATGACTAACAGTTATGACTGTTAATTAATGGTGAATATGCTGTTTTATGCTGCTTAAATGCTTACTCCAAACCATGAATTTCAAACTCCGGACCTTGAAGGCCAGTGCTTCAAGTTCTGCAGAGGCCTGATAATGAGCCATTCTTCAAATTAGGTGTGTCAGGAGCAGGGGTGCATCTAAAGTTGCAGAGCAGTGACTCTTGATGATTGGAGTTATAAGACCCTAGATGCGCACTATTTTACCCAAAATTGTCCCCCATGTGAAATTTTTGTTTCTTTAAGGTCGTCGTCAGTGGGCGTGGCCAATCCTCTTAGCCACGCCCCCAAACGTGAGATAGGCCGAACCGTAAGTCATAGAGAGAGAGAAGGCTTTAATGTTTACAAAACAATTCCCCAAATTAGTTTTGCACAACTAATTTTAGTTTTACAGCAATTTCAACAGACGCAATGACATTTAAAGGTCCCACAGAAATGGCTGACTATAAACAAAACGCCACAGAAAACACCTTTCATTTTGAAGCGACTCCCCATGTCCAGTATCATTAGAAACTAGAGAACCTCCTCTTTCCAACAAGGTATAGCTTGTCATTGTAGCTCCTTCATCAGCGATGTACTTTGCATGCGTATCAGATGCACTGGGGCTGCGCAAAATTACAGGCCTCTGCAGCTAGCTTACGCTCTGCTCTGTTATCTTCCAGTAGTGTATAATTTCTAGATGGTCATTTATTATGGCACAAAGAGGAAAATTAAGGGTTTAGACATTTTAGGTGACATTTGGTGGACCACTGACATCGAAATGGAATATAACAAGAGGATAGTGAAGATGTGCTCAAACGATCCAACAGGCTATGCTGTCTGGGGCTTAAATGCCCATGGTAGGGTCTCGCAAGCAGGCTTTGGGTGACGGGTCAGACAAAGAGCGGTTCAAGACTCCTTCATGAGGACCATACAATCAAAGCATGTGATGTCGCCTGATACGGCGGAGCCGGGGTCCCACCCTGGAGCCAAGCCAGGGGCCATGCCAAGCATGAACGAGAGATGCGAGGCCATCCCCCAGTGTGCCCACAACCTGCAGGAGTAACCATGAGGGACCGGTGCAAAGAGGAATGAGCAGTGGACGAAGGTGGATACCTCGGTGGCCTAATCTCCGGATGCTTAGGCTGTCTTTAGGGACTTGGACTGTCACCTCGCTGGGGGTGGGGTGGGGGTGGGGCTGGGCTTGTGTGGGAGGTCGAGAAATATCGACTAGAAATAGTCGGGCACACCTTCACGCACAGCATGGGCTCAGGAACCCATCTCCTTGAGAGGGGCTGGACTCTCTTCTATTCTGGAGTGGCCCATGGGGAGATGCGGCGTGCTGAGTTGGGTTTGCTTGTTGCCCAGCTGAGCCGTCTAGTGTTGGGGTTTACCCCAGTGGATGAGAGGGTCGCATACCTACGCCTTTGGGTTGGGGACAGGTCTCTGACTGTCGTTTCGGCCTATGGGCCAAGCGGTAGTGCAGAGTCCCCTGGCTTCTTGGCATCCCTGTTGGAGGTGCTGCATTGTGCCCCTCCCGGGGACTCCATTATTCTGCTGAGGGACTTCAACGCCCACGTGGGAAACGACAGTGACACCTGTAGAGACGTGATCGGGTGGAATGGCCTCCCTGATCTGCTGAGTGGTGTTTCATTATTGGACTTCGTGTTGGTCACAGATTGTCCACAATGAACATGTTCAAGCATAAGGGTGTTGTTCATCAGTGCACTTAGCACCAGGACACCCGAGGCAGGAGGTTGATTATCATCTTTGCTGTCATGTTGTCAGAGCTTCGGCCGCATGTTTTGGACACTTACGTGAAGAGAGGGGCTGAGCTGTCCACCGAACACCACCTGGTGGTGAGTTAGATCCGCTGGAAGAGGAGAAAGGAGGCAGGGCTTCGGGGTGGATGAGATCCGCCCTGAGTACCTTAAGTCTCTGAATGTTGTGGGCCAGTCATGGTTGACACGCCTCTTCAACATTGTGTGGCGGTCGGGGACAGTGCCTCTGGACTGGCAGACTAGGGTGGTGGTCCCCCTTCATAAGAAGGGTGACCGGAGGGTGTGTTCCAACTATAGGGGGATCACATTCCTCAGCCTCCCTGGTAACGCCTACGCCAGGGTATTGGAGAGAGTCCGGCCGATAGTCAAACCTCGGCATTAGGAGGAGCAGTGTGGTTTTCATCCCGGCCGTGGAACACTGGACCAACTATACACCCTCTACAGGGTACTCAAGGTTCATGGGAGTTTGCCCAACTGCATGTGTTTTGTGGACCTGGAGAAGGCATTGGACTGTCATTCGTGGTGCCCTGTGGGGGGTGCTCCAGGAGTCGAGGGCCCTTTATTAGGGGCCATCCGGTCTCTGTACAAGCTGAGCAGGAGTTTGGTTCGCATTGCTGGCACTAAGTCGGACCTGTTCACGGTGCATGTTGGATTTTGGCAGGGCTGCCCTTTGTTACCGGTCCTATTCATAACCTTTATGGACAGGATTTATAGGAGCAGCCAAGGGCCAGAAGGAGTCTGATTTGAGGACCAGTGGATTTCGTCTCTTCTTTTTGAAAGAACTAGATCCCGGATACAAGTGGTTGAAAGGAGCCTTCTCCGTAGGGTGGCCAGGCACTCCCTTAGAGATAAGGTGAGAAGCTTGGCCATCCGGGAAGGGCTCGGACTAAAGCCGCTGCTCCTCCACATCAAGACGAGCCTGTTGAGGTGGCTCGGGCATCTATACCGGATGCCTCCTGGACGCCTTCCTCAGGAGGTGTTCCAGAGGCACGTCCCACCAGGAGGAGGCTTGGGGTCCCCCCGGAGGAGCTGGAGGAGGTGTCTGAGGAGAGGGATGTCTGGGTGTCTCTACTGAGTCTGCTCCCCCTGCGACCCAGTCCCAGATGTGGAAAATGACGACAGGTTTACATCGTTTGTTAAGGATTATTCTTTTGTTCAATAAAATGTCTCCAGTTGGAGACAAAATGACACAATTTAGTTTGATTTATTTTCATTATATTGATTTCATGCCTGGTAGCCAGCTTTCATTGATTGCACATTGCACCAGTAAGAGCAGAGTGAGAACGTTCAATTAGCAGGGTAAGAGCACAGTTTTGCTCAAAATATTGAAATGCACACAACATTATGGGTGACATACCAGAGTTCAAAAGAGGACAAATTGTTGGTGCACGTCTTGCTGGTGCATCTGTGACCAAGACAGCAAGTCTTTGTGATGTATCAAGAGCCACGGTATCCAGGATAATGTCAGCATACCACCAAGAAGGACGAACCACATCCAATAGGATTAACTGTGGACGCAAGAGGAAGCTGAAAGGGATGTTCGGGTGCTAACCCGGATTGTATCCAAAAAACATAAAACCACGGCTGCCCAAATCACGGCAGAATTAAATTTGCACCTCAACTCCGGATCTAAATATTATTGAGCCACTTTGGGGTGTTTTGGAGGAGCGAGTCAGGAAACGTTTTCCTCCACCAGTATCATGTAGTGACCTGGCCACTATCCTGCAAGAAGAATGGCTTACAATCTCTCTGACCACTGTGCAGGACTTGTATATGTCATTCCAAAGACGAATTGACGCTGTATTGGCCGCAAAAGGAGGCTCTACACCATACTAATAAATTATTGTGGTCTAAAACTAGGTGTTTCAGTTTCATTGTCCAACCCCTGTAAGTTTGTTGTGGCTTATGTTTGACCAGTCAATAGAACAAGTTGGAATGTGACAGCAGAAGAGGAGACTGTAGGAGAACTAAGAAGTGGCGTTGAAAAGTAAAGATGGCTGATCGCTAATAGACGTCTGAGTGATTGTTTCAAACGGATAACTAGTGCTGATGATCAGAGCACATTTCTCATTTACATAAGATTGTCTTTTTTCATCTAAACCTAAATTAGTGGAGTATGATCTCATATTTATTTATCTAATATTTTAAATTTTTTATAGTTTTATGGAGACAGCTCTGCAGGAGGAGACACCACAGTTCCAGGTTTGGATGCAGAAGCTCAGTGATCCTGCCATCATCTGCTCTACTGTCTATGCATCTTCAACTTTATACAAATATTTGCTTATGATTAGACAGTGAAGGTATTAATGCTCTGTACTTCTGGACTGATTATTAGTGTTTTTATTTCTATTAAATGTAATTTTTAACTAAAAACATGTTCTGTAGTATTCTGATATGAGTTAACCTGATAATAATAACAAAAGGAAAATAAGTGCGTTAGTCACTGTTGAGTAGTTATTGCAAATGAATCATGCAGTTGTAAAGCAACAACTCTGGCCAGATGCAGGATGGGTAAAGAATTATGATTTTAATTGATTTAAACTTTTCCTGCTATGGATCCAACACAACTTAAAGAATAATGAAAAGTATTAATAAATTGTATAACTTTATAGCTGCTCATCATCTATTATTACAGTTGAAACAAAAAAATATTTATTACCTAACAGTCTTTTAAACATATAGAGTGAAGGAGTAATGCCATCTGCTGGATAAAGGTGTCATACAGTTTTCTTCACAACTTCCTCATATGTCATTGAATAAATGGTCCGTGGAAAAAGAAGGTACAGAATTCCCTGGAATTACCGTTAATCAGGTAAAACAAATCCTAGGGCTTTAAATCCTGGGGCTTTTAGTGAAAAAGTGGCTTTTGACACTAGTGTGAAACAAGTTGAAGGTAGCCAGTCAACACTCTTTTCGATGCAGTATTATGATAATTCAACAGAAAGGCTAGTAGCAGAGGCTGGCTATACGCAGGGGCATGAAGGGGCAACCCCCCTGAAACAAAAGCCTTGCCCCCTCAAATCAAATCTGCAATGAGGCACAAGCTTTTTAGTTATCTGTAAGTGATCTTCTGTCTGCTGTCAGAGCTCCCCCCCTCCCGGTCCTTCAGTTAACACCCAATTACCATTTAGTATGGTAATGAACCTAGAAGTAGCCTACCCGTCACTTTTCAGTAGAGTTCTCAATCACACAACCACAAGCCCCCGCCTTGGTGCAAAATTAACCGCAAACATCATTGTGACACTGAGGGAGTGGAAGAGTGGGCTATTTTCCATGCCGGACATGAACACAGCATTTCACACACAAGAGCGTAACGATGACAGTAGCCGCTGGTACCGTCAACAAAGCATGTCTGATAGAAGGCGCTCGAAAGTATGGCTCCACTTCTCAAAATGTTGTGCAGATTACGCTTGCTGTAATATTTGTGATGCAATGTGCAAGGCCAGTGGCAGGAATACTTCTAATCTGAGGAAGCACCTGCAGTGTCTTCCCCTACAACTATTCAAAGGGGGTGCCCCGCCAACCAGACCGCCCACCCACCCCCAAGAGGATCACGGCATGTAGTAATAGTACGTTTTAACGGTTGATGTTATTCGTTTTAATAGATCATGGCGTAAAGGATTTCTGTCCCTGACACTTCTCATTTTCACCAATGCTGACGGCGACACACTGAGTTACGCGTACTCGCATGCAGGTGAACACGCTCCTGACAGTGGACAGAAAACATCCCACTACAACCTGAAAAGCAGGCAACGATATCTGAGGTTTTAAAAAGCGCCAAATTTAGTTTTGATGGCAGCGCTTCCTCTCATGCGAGGAGTAGCGTGGCTAACTCTCCTACTCCTGGTACATATGGCGAAGGTAGAAGTACAAAAAATAGCCCAAGTGTTTCATGCCCTGCCCCGCAGCTAAAGTCCAGTCATGACAGAAAATACGTTTTTGACCTGGCTTGGCTGTCAGAGGTGAAATTATCTCCCTGGATCTATACGACTGAGCTAGACAATTAATTCATTTATTAAAGACTTAAAGACCGACCGACGGGAAGGAAGAAAGAGATAAAAGATGATAGACAGAGAAAGATGGAGACAGGCTGACAGGCTGCAGTCAGGGAAAACCATGGGCCCAGCCATTTATATATTCTTCTGAGTATGTGTGTATACACTGATCTGGTTAAGCACAGGATTTTTGTCAAGGCTGAAGGGACAATTTTCGTCAGCCTCAGATCTACACGTTAGCATGTCTGCATTCGTTAGTGACTCGTCGACTGCAGCCAGCAACATGTCTGGGTTTTAATTTGTGCATTACACTGTGTAGTCAGTTAAGGGTTTTAATGTTGAAGAAATGTTTGAAACAACTGAGATATTACAATACAAACAGCTGGATGTTGTTTTGATATACGTTTATATATTGAAAAATAAATGTTAAAATGAAAATTTTTGAGATTTTATTATTAAACGAATTAACATTTATTATCACATAAACACAAACAAAAGTACAGAAAACTAGTACGTAAATGTGAAAGGTACCCATCCCTATCCGTGCATGACTGCATAACGCATTGCCAACACGTTTTGTACTCATATTGACTGAAGTTTGATGGTTTAATAAAGAGAGAAAGAGAGGGAGATATACAAACAGACAAATTAGAGCATTTCACTAATTTCACTTAATTATTTTGATGTTAAAGCCCGAAGAAGAAAAGAAACTGCATGGCCACAACCATTCTTCTGAATGTGTAGTAACTCACAATAAAGTGTTGAAAATAGAAATAAACATACAGTATTTTGAAATTATAGCATGCTGGCCAAAACTCTGTTCTTTCACTTTTAGTCAAGGAGCTCTTTTCATGCAAGCATTTCTACCCCGACAGTTGAGGTAGCATGCTATGTAGTTAACATTACAAGCTAATATATGTTGAAGGCTGAATATAATGCTCTGATATAGAGCAGCAAACAAAAAATTATGAATGGGAAAATGTTAATTAGCTGTCTGATTTTATAAGCATAATAACAGACTCAATGTTAACATCAACTACCTAAAGTAGGTCTTTGATTTTAAATGAAAGGTAGGTCTTAAGTTGAGCTACATTAAAGTGCAGTGAGTTTTATTTATATTGGTAATGGTAAATTATTAGTGTAATGTTTTAACTCCGTCAGAAAACACTCAAATAATGTATACTGTTTTTTCACTTGGTTCAGTGAGTCTCTTTTTATTACGCATAGCAGAACATTGATTTATATCATTTAAAATTTTTGCAGCATAGTGCCAAGAAAAGGCTATAAAAGCATGAATTTTAAGGGTGTTGGGAAAAATCGATTAATCCGAATCGCAATTCTTATTTTATTAAGACTCTGAATCGATCCAAACTGCCAAGAATCAATATTTAAAAAGACGTGTTTCATTTCTGAGCTTACTCGCTGCACGTGCAGTTTGTAAGGCAACGGCTTCCCTAAATACAGGTCCTTCTCAAAATATTAGCATATTGTGATAAAGTTCATTATTTTCCATAATGTAATGATGAAAATTTAACATTCATATATTTTAGATTCATTGCACACTAACTGAAATATTTCAGGTCTTTTATTGTCTTAATACGGATGATTTTGGCATACAGCTCATGAAAACCCAAAATTCCTATCTCACAAAATTAGCATATCATTAAAAGGGTCTCTAAACGAGCTATGAACCTAATCATCTGAATCAACGAGTTAACTCTAAACACCTGCAAAAGATTCCTGAGGCCTTTAAAACTCCTAGCCTGGTTCATCACTCCAAACCCCAATCATGGGTAAGACTGCCGACCTGATTGCTGTCCAGAAGGCCACTATTGACACCCTCAAGCAAGAGGGTAAGACACAGAAAGACATTTCTGAACGAATAGGCTGTTCCCAGAGTGCTGTATCAAGGCACCTCAGTGGGAAGTCTGTGGGAAGGAAAAAGAGTGGCAGAAAACGCTGCACAACGAGAATAGGTGACCGGACCCTGAGGAAGATTGTGGAGAAGGGCCGATTCCAGACCTTGGGGGACCTGCGGAAGCAGTGGACTGAGTCTGGAGTAGAAACATCCAGAGCCACCGTGCACAGGCGTGTGCAGGAAATGGGCTACAGGTGCCGCATTCCCCAGGTCAAGCCACTTTTGAACCAGAAACAGCGGCAGAAGACCTGGGCTACAGAGAAGCAGCACTGGACTGTTGCTCAGTGGTCCAAAGTACTTTTTTCGGATGAAAGCAAATACTGCATGTCATTCGGAAATCAAGGTGCCAGAGTCTGGAGGAAGACTGGGGAGAAGGAAATGCCAAAATGCCAGAAGTCCAGTGTCAAGTACCCACAGTCAGTGATGGTCTGGGGTGCCGTGTCAGCTGCTGGTGTTGGTCCACTGTGTTTTATCAAGGGCAGGGTCAATGCAGCTAGCTATCAGGAGATTTTGGAGCACTTCATGCTTCCATCTGCTGAAAAGCTTTATGGAGATGAAGATTTCATTTTTCAGCACGACCTGGCACCTGCTCAGAGTGCCAAAACCATTGGTAAATGGTTTACTGACCATGGTATCAGTGTGCTCAATTGGCCTGCCAACTCTCCTGACCTGAACCCCATAGAGAATCTGTGGGATATTGTGAAGAGAACGTTGAGAGACTCAAGACCCAACACTCTGCATGAGCTAAAGGCCGCTATCGAAGCATCCTGGGCCTCCATAAGACCTCAGCAGTGCCACAGGCTGATTGCCTCCATGCCACGCCGCATTGAAGCAGTCATTTCTGCCAAAGGATTCCCGACCAAGTATTGAGTGCATAACTGTACATGATTATTTGAAGGTTGATGTTTTTTGTATTAAAAACACTTTTCTTTTATTGGTCGGATGAAATATGCTAATTTTGTGAGATAGGAATTTTGGGTTTTCATGAGCTGTATGCCAAAATCATCCGTATTAAGACAATAAAAGACCTGAAATATTTCAGTTAGTGTGCAATGAATCTAAAATATATGAATGTTAAATTTTCATCATGACATTATGGAAAATAATGAACTTTATCACAATATGCTAATATTTTGAGAAGGACCTGTACATTGTTTCAGCCAGGGGTGGGTCGGCGCCACGCACCAAAATCATTAGCTAAGTGGATTCTGTTAGTAGCCTAATAATTCATGGAAAAGAAATACAGCAATACAACACACTTTAGCTTTTACCATTTCCTGGGCAAGAAGAAGCTTGACATGACATATGCAGAGTGCAACATATGCAAAATGAAAGTCAAGTACCTCAGGAACACTTCAAATCCCAGAGCCCACATCTTACGCCATTTACCCAGAGCTAATAGACGTGGAGCAGTGGGTGCTACCAACTACCGACCAAAGCACATTCCATCACTTCATTAAACTTCCAGCCAACTCTGAACGGGCAAAGCGGATAAGTAAATCTGTTGCATGTTTCATTTCAAAAGATATTCGCCCCTACAGCGTTGTGGAGAGTGAACGCTTTAGATTTTTGATGCATACAATTACGCCAAAGTACAGTACAGACCAAAGGTTTGGACACACCTTCTCATTCAAAGAGTTTTCTTTATTTTCATGACAATGAATATTGTAGCTTCACACCGAAGGCATCAAAACTATAAATTAACACATGTGGAATTATATACTGAACAAAACAGTGTGAAACAATTGAAAATATATATTATATTCTAGGTTCTTCAAAGTAGCCATCTTTTTCTTTGATTACTGCTCTGCACACTCTTGGCATTCTGTTGATGAGCTTCAAGAGGTAGTCGCCTGAAATGGTTTTCCAACAGTCTTGAAGGAGTTCCCAGAGATGCTTAGCACTTGTTGGCCCTTTTGCCTTCACTCTGCGGTCCAGCTCACCCCAAACCATCTCGATTGGGTTCAGGTCCGGTGACTGTGCAGGCCAGGTCATCTGGCGCAGCACCCCATCACTCTCCTTCTTGGTCAAATAGCCCTTACACAGCCTGGATGTGTGTTTGGGGTCATTGTCCTGTTGAAAAATAAATGATGGTCCAACTAAACGCAAACCGGATGGAATAGCATGCCGCTGCAAGATGCTGTGGTAGCCATGCTGGTTCAGTGTGCATTCAATTTTGAATAAATCCCCAACAGTGTCACCAGCAATGCACCCCCACACCATCACACCTCCTCCTCCATGCTTCACGGTGGGAACCAGGCATGTAGAGTCCATCCGTTCACCTCTTCTGCGCCGCACAAAGACACGGTGGTTGGAACCAAAGATCTCAAACTTGGACTCATCAGACCAAACCACAGATTTCCACTGGTCTAATGTCCATTTGTTGTGTTCTTTAGCCCAAACAAGTCTCTTCTGCTTGCTGCCTGTCGTCAGCAGTGGTTTCCTAGCAGCTATTTTACCATGACGGCCTGATTCACATAGTCTCCTCTTAACAGTTGTTCTAGAGATGTGTCTGCTGCTAGAACTCTGTGTGGCATTGACATGTTCTCTAATCTGAGCTGCTGTTAACTTGCGATTTCTGAGGCTGGTGACTCGGATGAACTTATCGTCTGCAGCAGAGGTGACTCTTGGTCTTCCTTTCCTGGGGCGGTGCTCATGTGAGCCAGTTTCTTTGTAGTATAGAGGGGTGAAAAGATGTAGTTGTGGGTGAACGAAAAGACCAATTAAGTGTATATTGGGGAAAATAGACACCCCAACTTTATTTATTTCTAATACATCCTTTAGTGTTATTTAAGTTAGTATGCACTATTCCACAGCCAGCCACTAGGGGGCGTCTGCCGCATTGGTGGCATAGAGCAGGTTTATGGGCACACAGAAGAAGAATAAATCTTCCTGTTGAATGCTAACAGAAGCTCAACGTGTGTGTCTCATCTTTTCTGTGTCACAGGTCAGTAAAGAGGTATTTCATGTATATGTATTGTTGACTTTTAAGAGTTGAAGTGATTATTAAATCACGAGTCAGCCGGTTAGTCACGTTATGTGGTATCGGATGAGTGTTTTACAGAAAACGGGACATATTTAAAGATGCTAAATAATGCTAATGCTAGCGGACTTTGGGCATATGTGTTAAGCTAACTGAGAAACAGCTAAAAGACTGGTGAATCCACTTTGAATTTATTAGTATGCACTTTTTGGGTTCTGATACTAGATAACATTGTTTTGTTCTCTAATTTTTTTGTAAAAATGGATTTATGGCCAAAACTATAGAAACTATTGTGTGTGATTTAGGCAATAAGTAATGGCTGCCTGTGTGTGAAGCGTAGTTAAAGGAAACAGCATTAAAGGAGCATTACACCTTTCAGTTTTATAGTAGTTTTTTGTGTGTTAAGAGACAAACTGTTGGAATTCTGTTTAAACAATGGAAAAAGTTAAAAAACTGCAATTCTTAAATATTAAAGTGCATTTGACTTGTGCAAAATAAAAAAATAGTAAAAGCTATTAAAGGGTTAAAAGAAATTCATATTTTATCTTGTTAAAGTTTAAAACCCAAAAGGTCTGTGAAAAAGAGACAAGGCATTTGTGATGAAGTATTTGATATGAAGTATTGTATATTGAGTATGTTCACTTGTCAGAAGAAGAATAAATCTTCCTGTTGAATGCTAACAGAAGCTCAACGTGTGTGTCTCATCTTTTCTGTGTCACAGAGCATCACACGTTGAGAGGACTTTAACCACATTACCCTCAGCCCCTCCATGGTTGCTGGGTAATACATTTGGGGGCTCGTCCGGGATAGCACCTCCTGCTGGTTTGGTGCTATCCATCAAAGAACCGTGGGATCCTGACTTCCTGTTCCATGAGCCAAAGACCTAAGGGCAAGACTTCAGGTATCCAGAGATGGCCACGCTATTTGAGCAACAGTGGGAGATCAAACAGCTACTTCACCAACTGATTAAGGATGCCAGAAGAGACTTGCTTCACCAGCTTGCAGTATCGTGCCAAGATGAGGTGGGAGAAGAGGTACCAGGGGAGGATTCGTCTGAGGTGGAACTCTTTGATTTCATTGTTGACTTTCTGAGAAGTAAACGATTGAAGAGCCTGGAGGACCAAGGAATGTCTCGCCTGCTTGTGTTTCGTGACCTCATCGATGAACTGCAGCCACCCCAGGAAGTAGAGAATCAGCATCACTCAGTGGATGAAGAGGAAATTGCATCAGTGTTGGTGACTAAGCAGATTGAAGCAGCATCAAGTGTCAAGAGTAACACAGTGTCAACATCAGCACTTGCTGATCAGGTAACCGGGTTAGTAAAACTGACAGATGTTGCTGCATTACTCCCACGTAGGGAATTTCGGATTCATGCTGGTCAAATATCAGATTCTGATTCAGATGTAAGCTTTAGCTGTTTGAGCAAGCAAATTGATGAAGGATTAAGTGAGGGTTTCACAGAGTCTGAGATCATTAGAACAGTTCTCCGAATAATTAAACCGGGTACATTCAAAGACATGCTTATCACTAAAGATGGTCTGACTGTAGCTGAACTGAAGCGTTTCCTCAGAGCACATCTTAAAGATAAGAGCAGCACTGAGTTATTCCAAGAGCTAAGCAATGCGAGACAAAATGATAAAGAAAGCCCACAACAGTTTATGTATAGACTGATGGGGTTAAAACAGCGTGTACTTTTCGGTTCTGAAGTAAGTACAGGTTTCCAGTATGACAAGAAACTAGTTCAAGGAGTGTTCTTGCATTCCTTGTATCAAGGAATACATGAAAAATATTCATATTCAATATTCATACGAGATCTTAAACCCCACATTTCAGATGAGAAAGTCACTGATGATTTTATCCTAGGAGTCATAACAAAGTCAGTAGGTGAAGACACGGAGAGAAAAAATAGACTAGGTCAGACTCTCAAACTAAAACAAGTCAGTGTCAGTACAGTGCAGATGGATAAGAAAAGCCAGAATGCAGTTCAGATGCAGGCAGAAGTCCAAGCTAATCGTACTGCCATACAGGAGCTAACAACAGGTTTCATCACTGACCAAAAGTTTAGAGAAAGCTTTAACACCAATGGTTAGTACAAGGACTGAAAACATTCATACACATTTTCCACTTCAGAAACAGCCTGCAAACTCAGAAGTTAAACGAAGATGTCAGCAATGTGTTTCCCAAGGAAATAATAGCTGCACCCACTGTTTCAAATGTGGGAAAGAGGGACACAGAGCTATTGGCTGTCTGATAAAGAACCATCTTCCGGGAAACCGTGTGAGGTCACTGGGGCGGGACCATCAGTGACTGAAGAAAATACAGAGTCCCACACCACTAAAAAGCTGCATCTTCAGGAGGACATTCTATCTTCCACCAAACCCATCAGACGGAACAGTTTTACTAAGAAAAAACATGTTGCACAGCTCATTGGTGGTAGATGCACTGTGACATGTCAACTAAATGGAGTTAAGCTACAGATGTTATTGGACAGTGGGGCACAAGTTAGCATTGTAGAGAAGTTATGGGTGCAGAAAGCTTTGCCAAATGTAACAATCAAACCACTTGAGAGCCTCCTATCAGAACACCCTCTTAAAGTCACTGCAGCTAATGGAACAGAGGTGCCATTTGATGGATGGATAGAAGTCCTGCTCAAAATTAAAAGCATCAAATATGGTTCAGTCGCCCTCTATATCCCATTACTTGTAAGCCAAGAGAGTGTGAGCAGCCCGTTGCTAGGTTTCAATGTAATTCAAGAAATCATAATGGGAAACGCAGATCAGACAGACTTACTATCAGAGGCTTTGAGAATTCATAAAAATAGTGTTGAAACATTAGTCTCTGTGGTTTGCACCATGCCAGCCCAGGAAGAATCAATAAGTTCAGCAGTGAGAGTTGGAAAGAAGGGCCTCAATGTTCAAAGTGGCCAAATCTGCGAAGTGAGATGTCGCATTAGAACTTTTCAGGGAGGAGGAGTAATGTTGTTTGAACCGAACATACAGTGTGTCATGCCAGATGGGTTGGAGATATTTCCTGCTCTGGTTGACGTGGCTGTTGGAGCGTCGAAAATGGTGCGAATTCCAGTTCAGAATTCAACCAACCATGACATTTTCTTACCCCCAAGGACAGCTTTAGGATTCATTGAACAAATAGATGGGGGCAAACCTGTTAACATTTCGTTATCATCCCAAAAACTAGTCAATGAACAGGATAATCACTCTTATGCACCCCTCAGGTGAACTCATTGAATGATGGAAACTACTCTAAGAACAGAAACTATACACCTGTCCATTCACGAGAGAAATGGCATCCAAATGTTAATTTAGATCATCTCTCTGAGCATAAACAGAATTTGATACGCCAAATGCTGTATGAAGAATCAGATGTGTTTGCATGTGAAGAAGGAGATATTGGATGCATTCCCGGTTTACAGCTTCAGATCACCACAACAGATAACACCCCTGTCCAAACAAATTACAACTCTATTCCCCGACCTTTGTATAAAGAGGTCAAGGATTATATTTCCAACCTTTTGGATAAAGGGTGGATCAGAAAATCAGTTTCAGCCTATTCCTCACCTGTTGTCTGTGTGCGGAAGAAAGACCACAGTCTGCGTCTTTGTGTTGACTTTCGTGAACTCAACCGTAAAACCATTCCTGATCGCCATCCACTGCCACGCATCCAGGATCTGTTGGACAGTCTCGGGGGAAATTTGTGGTTCTCCATTTTGGACCAAGGAAGTGCATATCACCAAGGTTTTGTGAGTGAAGAGTCAAGGCATCTGACAGCATTTAGCACACCCTGGGGTCTTTACGAATGGGTAAGGATACCATTCGGGCTGACTAATGCACCAGCTGCATTCCAGAGATGCATAGAAGGTGTATTAGAAGACATTAGAGATGAGTGTTGTGTGCCTTATTTGGATGATGTCCTCTGTTATTCGAAAACATTTGAGGAACACGTGGACCATCTGAGACAAGTTTTCTGCAGAATGCGAAAGCATGGCATTAAACTTCGTCCAGCCAAATGTGAGCTCTTCAAGAGACAAATTCGTTATCTCGGACAAATGGTTTCAGGAGAAGGCATCCAGATTGACCCAAAAGATTTGGAAGCTGCAATAGCTTTGAAGGAGAAGAAACCCAACACAGTTGGAGATGTTCGGACATTACTAGGTTTCCTTAGCTATTACCGATCGTTTATCCAAGACTTTTCACGACTGGCAAGACCCTTGTTTGAACTTCTTCAAAGTTCAGCTGACACAAGCAACACCAGCAAATTCCAGACCTCCAAGAGTCGAGTTTGTAAAAACTTGAGTTTCTGGCACTCAAGTGGGCCATTTGTGATAAGTTTCGGGACTATCTGTATTATGCACCAACATTCACAGTCTATACAGATAACAACCCATTGACCTATGTTTTGAGTTCTGCAAGGTTAAATGCTGTAGGTCACAGATGGGTTGGGGAGTTAGCCGACTTCCACTTTGATATCAAATATAGACCCGGGAAAAGGAATGCTGATGCTGATATGTTGTCCAGATACCCAGTAGGCCTTGAACAGTACATGAAAGATCACACTGAGACCGTGACACCTGAGGTAGTTTCTGCAATGTGGCAGGGCAACAAAGCATCCCAAAGCAATGATGTTCCCTGGATTGCTGCATTAGAACTTGCTGATAAAAATGAAAAGGTTGAACTATCTGATGGGGTCATGACCATTGAGCCCGAAGACATCAAGGCAGCACAACAAGAAGATACGGCTATTCGAGAGATTGTATCAATAAAAGAAAAAAACTGGAACCCAAATGAAAAGGATAAAAGAACCATGTGTAAAGAAACAAGGAGACTGTTGTACGAGTGGAACAAGTTAGTCGTGGAAAATGGACTACTGTTTCGGAAAACAGAGCTAAACCGACAGCTGGTTCTCCCGCAGCAATTCAAACCACTAGTGTTAAAAAGCTTACATGATGATATGGGCCATGTAGGTCCTGACAAGGTGATCCACCTTGCCCGAGAACGCTTTTACTGGCCGAACATGCAACAGCACATTGAGGATTATGTGACAAAGAAATGTCACTGCATTAAACAAAAACATCCCAATGTACCACAGAGAGCTCCAATGGGATCCATCACTACTAGTGCACCGTTTGAGTTGGTCTCTATTGACTATCTGCATTTGGAGCCAAGCAAAGGAGGATATGAGTATATTCTGGTTGTAGTTGACCACTTCACTCGCTTTGCACAAGCTTACCCAACGAGAAACAAATCCGGAAAGACAGCAGCTGAAAAGATATTTCAAGATTTTATTCCTCGTTTTGGGTACCCAGAGAAACTACACCATGATCAAGGACGTGAGTTTGAGAATAGTTTGTTCCAAAGGTTGCAGCAACTTTCAGGAATTGCTCATTCACGCACCACTCCTTATCATCCGCAGTGCAATCCAGTGGAGCGACTGAATCGCACTCTTCTCCAGATGTTGCGCACCTTACAAGAGGAGAAAAAGAGTGAATGGAAGGATCATCTTCCACATATAGTGCATGCATATAATTGCACGAGGCACGAAGCTACAGGATATTCTCCTTTATTTCTTTTGTATGGCAGGGCTCCACGTCTACCAATCGATTTGCTCTTTGGGAGAGAGACTGAAGACTGTGACCATCAAACCTTTGTTGAAAAGTGGGCTGAAAGGATGCGCGTGGCTTACCAAATAGCTGCCAACAACAGTCAAAGGTCCTCAGCTAAAGGCAAAAAGCAATATGACAGACGTGTCAGGGGTGTCACTCTCCAGGCAGGTGATAGAGTGCTCGTGAAAAACCTCTCGGAAAGGGGAGGTCCAGGCAAACTCCGTTCTTACTGGGAGAAGGCGGTGTACCGCGTGATTGAAAGAGTGGGGGATGGACCGGTCTATAAAGTACAGCTGGAGAGAGGTAGCAAAACCATGCGTGTGCTTCATAGAAACCTGCTGCTGCCTGTAAATGACCTACCTCTGTATATAAGTTATCATTGTTTAGTTTAAATCATGTTTATGTCTGAAGTTCCACTATAGTTAAGATGATTCTTATGATTGCTTTTTTAGTGTGAAAAAGTGTTTGTGGAAAGTTAAGGAATGCGGTCTGGAGTGGATCACTCTCTGGACATGACAAGCCTATACCATATTTGGGAATGACTACTCTTTTAGGTTGAAATCTCTGTAAGAATTGACTGAACCAATTCCCGCTTTTTGCTTGTAGGAATGTGAGTTGTAAATAAAAGGCTGGTGCAAGGAGTTTCACTTTGTGAGAAGGAAGTCGCTGTTCTGGCAGAGAACTGTCTCACCCTTGCAAGTCAAACTTACTTTGTTCACTTGTGTCTTAGTTTACACTTGTCTGTGTTCATCAGCTTTCTAACTTTAACATTTTCTTTGGTCCTCCGAGCCGGATCGCTAGAAATCTGCCGCCCGGGGCCCTGCAGTGCGTCTGGGGTTTCAGTGTGCGCAGCCTTCAGAACGTCTGGAGAACGAAAATCCTGCACAGTGAATTCTGTGTTGGTAACCGCCGAATTGACCGTGGGGCACCGGGAAGTTGGATTAACACGTTCCGACAGACAGTGTGAATGAACACACAGGTAAGACAGAACCAACTAAGTATATAAAGAGAAATACGCAAGCCGGTAAGCTTGGCGGTAGCGCTAGATAAGTACGCAAGCCGGTATGCTCGCCGTTTAACATAACTGCAGTTTATGAAGAGGCCTGATAATAAACAGGGTGTGTGTATGAATGCAGAATCACATGATTCACTCAGTGAGACAACCCGAAACCTTGCTGGTGTTGACATAAAGTTGTTGATTGCTGAGGTGTCGTGGGGAATTCTGATTTGGATATTAGGTGCCATCAAGTCTCAGTCTAAAACCCCTGCAATCTCGGAGTAGAACTCAATGCGGAAAACCGGATCAAAACTAGGTGTTTGATCTAGAAGCCTGTTTTCTGGGAGATGAGGAATTCTGTTTTGATTTGATGGTAGGCTACAAAAATATATATAAAAACTATACCCCTGTTAGATAAATATATATATAAATAGAGTCCGAATAATAATAATAAACTAGAGTAAATAGGATAAAAGTATATATAATAAAGCACAAAGAATCAAATAAAGAGAGGTAATAAAAATTAATGGAAGTAGAACTCAGTTCTTAACAATAGTTATTAATAGATAAAAAAAAAAAAAACAACTCTTAAAATGGGAAACTGCGTCCGGAAGCAGCCCACGTTAGAAGGAGATGCAAAGTTTATGCACAGTATAAAACCTCACTAAATGGCAGAAAGATTATAATTTTAAAAGGAGGTACAGATACTAAAACAGAAAGTCAAACTTAAAAATAAAAAGCAAGGAGGTTTATATAGCAGAAGCCAGAGAAGATAACTACACTTGTGTACTAAGGGGGAGGGGCAGGCAGCACCAACCCCAGGGCGGTGCTGCAGCTGCAACTGCCCTGAACCCTCAGCGTCAGTGGAACAGATAATCCATGATATGCGGTGTTGTGGGAAATGTTAGAAGGAGAGTTTAGACAGAGAGCAGATTATACCATCATTAACCAGACTAAAGAGAATATAGGAGAGCCAATCCTTGAGTACAGAAGAATGGTAGAAGTGTTTAAAAGGAATAGTGGACTGCAACATGATAATGATGATGACAGTTCCTATCAACAGCAGTTAAAAACTGTCCTCCAGGCAATGCTTAACCTAAGATTCGTAAATGGGTCACAAAACATAATATTGATCTACCCACCTGCTCGGTTAGCAGTTGGCAGAACTGGGCAATGCATGCTGAAAAGGTGGTCAGTGGAAAGAAAAAACAACCCCCTACTGATACCTTCTATGCTGAGGATAAAATATTTTATGCAGGACCAGTAAGTAGGGGGAGGTGTAGAATCAGAGGAAGAGGAGGTGATAATGGCACGTTGGTCCTGTGGACAACATGGACACTGGGCTAAAAACTGTCCAACTGGACAACCCAGTCGACAATGACTGGATAAGGGAGAAAAGAATGTTGTTAAAGAAGGAAAAGAGGAAGTTGATGAGAACGAGGAGATGATAGACATTGCAGCAGCATACATGGATAAGCTGAGATCCTCTCCAAGTGCAACAGTATATGTCAGTCTACATGAAATACTAATAACTTCACCTATTGGTATAACATAAAGATCTGATTGAATGTGTGAAACAAACCGACTAATACAATGATGAAAGTTTTTTCAAAAGGTGACCAGCATCCCATAGCCTACATCAGTCGCAAGCTACTACCCCGAGAAGAGCGCTATGCCACAGTGGAGAAGGAAGCTTTGGCTATCAAATGGGCCCTCGATTCCTTCAAATACTACCTTCTTGGGAGAGAGTTTATCTTGTAGACTGACCACGGGGCACTTCAATGGCTGAGCTGCATGAAAGACTAATGGAAGAATCATGCGGTGGTACCTGGCTATGCCACCTTATCGGTTTAAGGTCCAGCACATCCCTGGGAAAGAGAATGTGACAGCTGACTTTCTCTCTCGCTGTCCTAGTGGCAGTTTCAAAGAGGGGGGGGGTGTGTGATGGCCACACCTGCAGCCACACAGTCGGTAACCCCACACACAAACACTTTTTCATTTTGAGTTTTCATATACACATTCACTGCAGCAAAAATTCATGGGTTTCTGTTTATATTTTCATTTGACAATATTGAAATACATTAGTTCTAATTGTAGCGCGCACATTTGGTTAACTTTTGTATATTTAATTTTGTCAAATATTTAACATTTTTTGTGTTTTCTTTGCTGGTGCTGTGGGAGAGTATCTTGAACAGAAGTAATGGACTCTGGCTGGCACACTCCAATTCCAAATTGACTGATACCATCTGGGGGAAGACCATGGAGTCTTTATTCTAATTTTTGCATAAGTTCTCTTTGTTTTTGTGATTTGCTTATTTTGTTTAGTTATTAGTCATTCAAGTAAATTTTTAAGCTAACTGTGTTTAGTTATTTTTGTTAGTTAAATTTCTGTATATGTTTTCCTTCCCTCTTCCTCAGTGTGTTAGTCTGCTCTGATCAGCCAGTATTTAGGTCCCCTTTGTTTGTTGTGTAGGAGGTCAGTTTGTTTGTTTGAGCAGTTAGTTTGAGGTTTTGTTATGTTTAACCCTGATTTTTTTGTCTTGAGTTTAGCTTCTTTATTGGATCTCTTTTAAGGGCACTGTAACCGTTATTTGAATTTTGTTATTTTTGGGAAATAAAATTATTACTGTGTCCTCATGCTTGACCGGCTCGGTCCCTCACAAGCACATTTCAGCGGCAGGGCAATTCAAAGTTCTTTACATTATAAAAACACAAAATCCTTTAAGCGTATATTCATGACGGCCATGGGGGAAAAGTTGTCAGTGTGTGAATGGGAATAACTGATTTCATTATAGAGCATCTTTGAGGGACCTTAAAAGCGCTAATAAAGGTCTGATGTTCTGATGGTCATTGCCAAACTTCTATCTCAATAAGGTTTCCAGAATTTTTCCAAAATCATATAAAGATAGCAAAGGTTCTACCTGTATTGAATTACTGATAAACATAAGAAAGCTCATAGACCTGTCCTATATTTTTCACAATTCGTTTACAGAGTAATCAAACTTTTATATGGCCAATGTCTGTCCATTTTGTCTGTCTCTTTTTGTGAAATAAATGTCAGTTTTATGTTATGTAAAAATTAGGGTATATGTGCACAATAATAATTAAAGACAACAAGAGCAAGTCTGAATCTCAACAGTACCATAATATTAGGTCAGTTCTTTATGGTAAAACAAAAAGATTTTAACAGACGTTTGGACTTTTCAGAATAATCAAATCAGACTCAAATATATCACAAGATGAAATGCTCCTTAACAGAATTACTGGACTGGACTGAAATGGAAAAAACTTGAGTTAATTGAAACAAACTTTAGTTACTTGAAATAAATATAGTGTACCGTATTTTCCGCACTATAAGGCGCACCGGATTATAAGGCGCACCTTCAATGAATGGCCTATTTTAGAACTGTTTTCATATATAGGGCGCACCGGATTATAAGGTGCATAGAATAGAAGCTACTGCAGTCAAACGTTTGACTGGGGTTGCGTTATGCATCCACTAGATAAAGCTGTGCTAAAGAGAATGTCAACAAAACAGTCAGATAAGTCAGTCAGTCAAACTTTATTAATACACTACAAACCAGCGTTCTGATAACTCCATTCACTCTCATGGTAAGGTCTCCTCTACATAGAATTCTATTGAATAGAGCCAACCGCACGTTAGGAATGCATTGGAGTCTTTGAAGTTGAAATCAAACGTTAGTTAAAATGTGAAAGGGAACTTTTCCCTGATTCAGTAAACACGTAAAAGAAACAGTTTGATGCACTAAATCAAACGTTAGTACTGTTAACCTTTCCTGTTTCTGTCCCCTGACCGTAGTCTGATGACACAGGGGAGACGCTTTCTCCAGGGCCGAAGTTACTAGTTTCCTCGGGGTTAACTCCCTCACTCATACGTTGCGGAGTTGAGCATGAAGAAACAGCATCAAAACACTGAGTTGTTGACGAGATTCGGGGTTCTTTTTAATGACTTTGCAGCACGTAAAAACACAGGGCTTACAGACTCATACACCGCTGCTCCGGTCGCCGTCTCTACCCACCCCACACACACAATAATACCGACGTCACTCCTTCACTCTTGATTCTCAGCTACGGCAGCACACGGCGCCACCTCTGTCCGGAGGAGTAATGTCAACATCTTCCATACACACACACGAAACATACACCCCACACACTGAGCTTCTAATCACATATAGTTCAGGCAATTCCTGCAACAGTACATTCAAACGTTATACACACACAAGTGGTGTTGGACTAGGAGTAAGCACAGTACAGGCGTTTACCGCTATTACTTCGGCGACGCCCCTGACTACGGTAGCCGTAATGCTGCAAGCGGTGCGGCTTTGTAGTTTACCAGTCGTACTGAAACATTTTGACAGAGCGCCGTGTACAACCAGTATGGATCAACCAATTAACCAATTGATCCATATATAAGGCGCTCCAGATTACAAGGCGCACTGTCATTTTTTGAAAAAATTAAAGGTTTTTAAGTGCGCCTCATAGTGCGGAAAATACGGTAAATTAAAAGGGAAGTACTATAGCTGACTGAAACTGTACAGTGTGTTTATAAAAAACGGGGTAAGACAAACTAAGATTATAAGACATAACATGCTCTTCATTTTTGTGTTCATCAATTCTATTAAGCTTTCTAAACTGATGACGGAGTATTTTCCAAAACTAATGAAACCTACAGTAAACCAAGCATTATTAAAATAATAGCAACTAACAAAATTAGTGACCTCATTCTTAAATATAATGAGGACTTACTGCAAAAAAAATGGCTAGATTAGAAGAGATGCATCTAAATAAAGCTAGATTAGAATAGAATATTCAGAGCTGTTATAATCTTGCTGATGAATACCAAAAAAAAAATTGCTATGGAACCAGATGATTAAAAGAGAGCAACTTTATCATGGCCAAACAGAAACATTTGCAGGAAAGTACTCGTACTCGTCGTCTTCCGCTTTATCCGGGACCGGGTCGCGGGGGCAGCAGACTCAGCAGAGATGCCGAGACGTCCCTCTCCCCAGACACCTCTTCCAGCTCCTCCAGGGGGAGCCCAAGGAGTTCCCAGGCTGGCCGAGAGACATTGTCCCTCCAGCGTGTCCTGGGCCATCCCCTGGGCCTCCTCCCGGTGGGACGTGCCTGGAACACCTCCCGAGGAAGGCGTCCAGGAGGCATCCGGTATAGATGCCCGAGCCACCTCAACTGGCTCCTCTCGATGTGGAGAAGCAGCGGCTCTACTCCGAGCCCCTCCCGGATGGCCTTTGTCACCGGTCCTGTTCATAACTTTTATGGACAGGATTTCTAGACGCAGCCAAGGGCCGGAGGGGGTCGGGTTTGGGGACCAGTGAATTTCGTCTCTTCTTTTTGCAGATGAGGTGGTCCTGCTGGCCCCCTCTAGCCAAGACCTACAGCATGCGCTGTGGCAGTTCGCAGCCGAGTGTGAAGCGGCTGGGATGAGGATCAGCTCCTCCAAGTCCGAGGCCATGGTACTCGACCGGAAAAGGGTGGCTTGTCCTCTTCAGTTTGGAGGGGAGTTCCTGCCTCAAGTGGAGGAGTTTAAGTATCTCGGGGTCTTGTTCACGAGTGAGGGAAGAATGGAGCGGGAGATCGACAGATGGATCGGTGCGGCTGCCACAGTAATGGGGGCGCTGTGCCGGTCCGTTGTGGTGAAGAGAGAGCTGAGCCGAAAAGCAAAGCTCTCAATTTACTGGTCGGTCTACGTTCCTACCCTCACCTATGGCCATGAACTTTGGGTCATGACCGAAAGAACGAGATCCCGCATACAAGCGGCTGAAATGAGTTTCCTCCGTAGGGTGGCCGGGCACTCCCTTAGAGATAGGGTGAGGAGCTCAGCCATCCGGGAGGGGCTCGGAGTAGAGCCGCTGCTCCTCCACATCGAGAGGAGCCAGTTGAGGTGGCTCGGGCATCTATACCGGATGCCTCCTGGACGCCTTCCTCGGGAGGTGTTCCAGGCACGTCCCACCGGGAGGAGGCCCAGGGGACGGCCCAGGACACGCTGGAGGGACTATGTCTCTCGGCTGGCCTGGGAACGCCTTGGGCTCCCCCTGGAGGAACTGGAGGAGGTGTCTGGAGAGAGGGACGTCTGGGCGTCTCTGTTGAGTCTGCTGCCCCTGCGACCCGGTCCCGGATAAGCGGAAGACGACGACGACGATAATTGGTAGCATAATGGCAAAATGCAGAGTTATTACTGAAATTATTATATGCTGTGCTGTTACCAGCTACATTAGCTGAGTGTAAATGTGAAGGGATTACTAGATGCCCTGAAGGACAGCGTATATTACCTAAATCAATGTTCCACTGGGTTGCAAATGTGAGCCATGGGCAGAGCCATGTCTCAACAGGGGGGATGATTGGCCTAGTGAACAAACAAGTCACTACATATGGATTTAATACTTACTAAAAACTTACAAAAAAGAATTTGTGCATCTTGTTTGATATGTCTGAAACATAACTCCCAAGGAAATATTTCCTTGCAAAGGACCAGATGCTATATCAGTGGCAAAAGGGGCTATGTACATGTGGAATTCCAAGAAGGATTTATAGTGATAATGGAACACATTTTGTTAACAAAGTCAAACAAGAACTTGGTAAATGTTTTAAGATTGACCTGAAAACACATTGTAGCTACCACCCCCAGAGTGCAGAGTTGATAGAGAGAACAAGACAGTTAAAAGTAAGCTTAGAAAGACAATGGAAGAAAGAAAAAGAAATTGGGTTGAATGTTTATATATATAGTAAAACTTAATATGAGGGTAACCCCATCAGCTCAGGGTGGATTAACACCTTTTGAAATAGTACATGGCAGACCTTATTAAATCCCTGATCTACAAAAAGACCTTAAAGATCCACAACAAGATGGGACGTTAGCAGACTACATGAGGAAGATATTACAGTCTAGAGACATACAAAATGCTAATAATCTGCCAAATTATGTTTCTGAAGCCCTACAGGTTCCTGGTGATGTGAAAGAAGGCGATTGGGTACTGATTAAGACAATTAAGAAGAAAACGTGGTCTGATCCAAAGTGGGAGGGTCCATCCCAAGTGTTATTGACAACTCCTACAGCTGTGAAAATCCAAAACACACTAGTGAGCCTGTCAGTCTTTCCACCCACAAGCTAAGATGTTGTTGAAACATTTAGTTTTGTTTATCATGTGATTGTGTTAATAATATGCTAGAAATTTCCACAATCATGATCTTCAAAAATTAAAGAGATGGATAAATGAATATTTCCATGGAATGTTTATACAAGATATAAATTACTTGTATGACACCAACAGCTGGTACCAATATGCAAAAACTGTAACAAAGTCCAGGAACATTTTTAGTTATTATGTATGCACTGAACTTCCTATCTCTTCCAGCCAGCCGAGGTTGACAGCTAGACCAGTACCAGCGCCAAGTGATGAGTGTTTTATCAGTTCAATTCAATTCAAAGATACTTTATTGACCCTCGAGGGGAAATTAGAATTCCAGTAATTCCAGAAATACCGTTTCTGGTGTCAATACCAGTTTCCCCGTGGTAACCGGTAATGTAATATTTTACAACTGTGATGTTACAGAGTTTAAACAGTTTAATGTTACAACCCCTGTGTCCAACCACTGTATGTTGAGCTTCTTGCAGGTTCCCATTTTTCTCATTGTGTCTGTCCTAGGCACCGGTTCCATCCCAGTGGGGACTATTCCAATGTGCATGTGTAACACAACTTACTATTATTCTTCCCACCAAGCTGGACCAGGGGGAAAGGTCCATGATCTTAAGGGCACTTATGCAATAGATGGATTTCACTGGATGTGTGGAACTGCTATTTATTTGCAGTTGCCTCCAAGTTGGAGTGCTGTTTGTGCACCTGTTTATGTCACTGATCACACTTATGTCATTTTAGTTCAACCTTCCCTAAATAGGAGTAAGTGGGAACTCATCCGTGTGAAGCCACATGACAGTGTGTGGGGATCAGATGTCCCTGAGGAATTCGAGCATAGATCAACAGGAAAAAATATTTTGCTAAGTTTATTCCCATGGTTGGGAGTAGGAAAGAATATGCTTAGATTAGAAACTATAGAATATCGACTGGAACTGTTTGTTAATGCAACCACAAAAGCTCTTACAGGACTGTCCACAGACGTCACAGCTCTTCGAACCGTGGTGTTGCAGAACAGGATGGTGTTGGACATGCTGACGGCCTCGGTTGGGGGAGTTTGCGCTCTCCTGAACGAGACCTGCTGCACCTACATCCCTGATGAGACCAACGGCGAAGATGGACCCAGAGTGAGCAATGCTATACGGCAATTAAGTCCAATTAAAAAGGGGTATGCAGCAGGATGTCCATTCCGCCGAGGAAGCTTTTTTTCATGGCTTACTTCAGGACCGTGATGGCAACTGTTTTTGAAAATCATGACCCGTGTCATGGCTGTATTATTGTTGTTTGCCTTTTTACTCTGTGCATTGTTCCCTGTATCAGAGCAATGATATTAAGGATGGTTGGAAGAATTCTTGATACAATGTTGTCCCAAGATTACCAGCTTCTGGATGAGGACCAGAACTATGATGACATTATGGAGGAGTCACTAAACTTAATAGTTTAATGTTTAATGAGGTGTATGCATGAAGTCTTTTGGAATGTATACATGGATCTGATATTAACCTAATCAATAATAAACAGGAGGGAATTGTTGGAAAAATGTATATGTCATGTTTATGTCTGAAGTCCTACTATAGTTAAGATGATTCCTATGATTGCTTTTTTAGTGTGAAAAAGTGTTTGTGGAAGGTTAAGGAATGCGGTCTGGAGTGGATCACTCTCTGGACATGACAAGCCTATACCATATATGGGAATGACTACTCTTTTAGGTTGAAATCTCTGTAAGAATTGGCTGAACCAATTCCTGCTTTTTGCTTGTAGGAATGTGAGTTGTAAATAAAAGGCTGGTGCAAGGATTTTCCCTTTGTGAGAAGGAAGTCGCTGTTCTGGCAGAGGACTGTCTCACCCTTGCAAGTCAAACTTACTTGGTTCACTTGTCTTATTTTACACTTGTCTGCTTTTATCAGCTTTCTAACTGTAACACATAGGTACTCTTAAACTGTGAGTGACAAAATCTAAGACAAAAGTCCAGAAAATCACATTGTGTGACTTTTAAGTAATTAATTAGCATTTTATGCCATGTCATTAACATTTTTAATGAGGATGGAGAATAACAAATATATATTTTTAAGATATCTAACAATTAAGTAACATTACACATAAAAATTGTATTTGATATTAAATGCACATAACAAAAGAAAATTATGGTGGCATCTGCTCTGGCTGATCTACAGAAAGAGGTGGTGCAAGCTGAGGTTGGGGGTAATAATCCAGAGACTTGGGGGGAAAAAGAAAACCCCCTAAAAGAGCATCAGCACTTGTTGACCTGCTTGGAAGGACATTTACTAAGGTAAGAGCTGTCCCCAAATCTGCCAGCACCAAAGCTGAAGATCAGCTGAGGAAATATCTGGATGCCCCTCCGTTGTCTCTCTCAGAAGACCCCTTTCAGTGGTGGAGTTCCCATGAGGCATCTTTCAGGCTCCTGGTTAGATTAGCTAAGTGCTATTTATGCATACCTGGCACTAGTGTTGCAGCAGAGAGAGTATTCTCTACTGCAGGGAATACAGTAACTGAGCAAAGGAGCAATCTAACCCCAGACCATCTTGACAAACTCCTCTTTCTGCAAAACAACTTAGACATTGCTACTTATGGACATTGATCCACACATACAGTAAGCATTATGTTGAGCACTATAGTGTCACAGTGTAAAACTTGTACTGAACAGGATTATCCAATGATCATCACTGATTAATGAGGTCAAGTTCTAAAGATTATCTTTTTCAAAATAAATTAACTATTGATATGAGTAAAAAGACAACAGTTTGAGAGTGGTAGATTTTTGGTTTTCTGCCACACAATGAAAACTATTTTCATAGAATTTTCGCATGAATAATTGCCAAATGTGAAAAGCAGCCCAAATTTTAAGAACCTGCCCAAAGCCTTGTTTCCCCAGCCCAACGTGCTCAAAAGAAGCCCAATTGGGGGGGAAACCAGTCCAGTCTGGAAAATTGCACAGCACTACAGTTTACCCCAATCCCATAAAGAAAACACTAATCAACAATAATAAACATGCTGGAGAATAATGTGTATGCATGATGATGCCCCCGTCACATTTCTGCCTGCCCTCATATATGTATGCCTAAAACTGGCCCTTGTCGTAACTATTAGTACTTGTAGCATCATTTCATAAGGTACAAAACAAATGATGGTCTCACCCTAAAAAAGCACTTTCAATTTTGATTTTATGAGCTTTCACTAATAGGATAAAGGTTTCAAAAACAACAAATCGTGGCCGCAGCGCTGGAAGAGTGTGACCCATATATGGAGGCCTTGGTCCCCAACGCCGCCATCCCAGGTTCGAGTCCCAGCCCCGGCAACATTTGCTGCATGTCTTTCCCTCTCTCTGTCCCCATTTCCTGTCTATCTACTGTCAAACAATACTAGGAAAAATAAAGGCCACTAGTGCCACAAAAAATCTTTAAAAAGAAAACAACCCCAAAATGACAGACTTTAAATTTTTATTAAAAACAATCAGATTTGTTTCCATTGTGTTCCATATATTCACTGCCCGTTCTACCTAACCTGACAATGAGTCTAAAGGAAAAGAAGGTAAAAAGTGGTGATTTGCACACACGCTGCACCACAACTGTGCAACTACGCGCAGAGGCTCAAGCGGAGTGGCAATTTGTCCATTCGGGACAAGAACGGCTGTTCAGTCCAGAAGCGTTGGCCTACCTCAATAATCACCCGAAAAGTTACACTGAGCGCATTAAACACGGTTACAATAGGGGAGAGGGCTCATTTCAGAGCAGCCATGGAACCAATCTGAGAGTGGGAGCCTGGTAGGTGTTTGTGCCCAGGAACAGGTGGAAGCAGAGCAGCTTAACCCAGGCTGACGTTAGCGTTAAACCTGAGAGGTGGTACAGAATGGGCTAATTGTAAGCTAGCGCTAATCACTGATTCACGCAGCAACACATGAGGTGGAGGTTCACTAATGAGAATCATCAGGGTCATGATGAGGTACTTTCACCTGAGCTACAGGTAGAGTTAAATGGCCTGGCCATGATGGAAAACAGTAGGAACCCTCTCTGTGAGCTTCTGGCTGGATCTGCATGATGTAAAAAATATCTGATCTTAAATCAAAAGGAGGAACATATTTTAATGAAATGTTGGGATAGCTCACAGCATAATTAAAATAAATGTGTTTTCAAGGGATTACCACTCCATTAAAATCAACAAAAATCTATTTTATACCAGTTTTCTTTTTAGAAATGTAAGAAATTATGACAACGGAGCCTCAGATGTGGGAGAGTGAGAGAGTAAAATTTTAAAAAGTTGTTGACACAGATGAGAAAAGAGGCACATTTATTTGAGCCACAGTAAACATAGTTTCTCTGAGTTTAAGAACAACTTTAGTCGGATGTACTGAGCATAGTTTTTTCTAAATATCACAAAATGTGTCATTATCTGCTTCAGCCAAATGTTTTTTCATCACTTATTGACTGTTAATCTTCATCCTTCACCTAAACTACTAACAAAAAATGAAAACCAAATCAAACAATGCAGCATTCATGAATATGAAGGTGCTCTAAAAATGTTAAATATTTGGTTCTGTGTTAGAAAAAAGATGAAGTAAAAGTAAGCTTTTATTAATTGCTGAACTGATGTGGACCAGAAAAACTGCAAAGTAAATACAAAGAAAACAGGAAAGTTAAGTAAATCACAATAAAAGCATTAGAATGAATTTCTAAAACTGGAACACAAAATTAGCCTAAGTCCTTTTACAAAGGTAAATGATTCAATAAATAAACAACTAGCTTAACCCCTCCAATTCTAGACCCAAAGTTACACCTTTGGGTGTCTATATAACGTGGCTTACAAAATGGCTCCATTTTATGATCATCTCAGGTCAGAGAAATGCCTTTATATCAGTCGTTTTGCGATTTTGACATATTTGAAAAAGGTTTCACAAATTACATACTGTATTAAATACAATGTTGCGTTAGTATATAATATTGTTTCAACGTTTGGGTTGTCAGTAATGTCATTTTCAACATGGAATTTTTTGCCACAGAATCCATAAAATGCACATTTTCCAACCTTTTAATATCAGATTAAAATGTTCAAAAAATGCTGTGCTTTTATCCGTTAATGATTTAAAATAATGCAGTTCAACTTTCTGACCATTGTAAATTATTTGGATTTTTAACTAGGGTGGATAATTGTAGTAGAGATTCATTAAATGCAGCGGATCAGCTCTGTAGTCAAAAGCTAAATAGGAAGCTGCGAATCGGATGTTAACTTCAGCGTCAAAAATGACAAAAATGAAACAAATGTAACTTCAAATATTTAACAACGCTTTACCTCGGCTCAGCGCTAGACACCAGGCGAGTGATTTAAACAGAGCTTAGATACATTGAATAGCAATATCCCTTTACGTTTTAATAAGTCAAGACAATGACGTTTGGCTAGCGGTTTATTCATCTTTACTGTATTTCTTTTATCTGGCATTAAGGTGTCCAGCCAGATTGAAATATCCATGGGAAACATCTGCTTCAAGAATAGATTATCACCATTTCATCTTAAACCCACCTGATCTCAAACACCGACCTTAAACAGCTTATCGTGTGACGTCCGGTGTTGCCATAACTAGCCAAACTAAACAATAACAGCTGATTTTACAACGGTTTCATACCTGAAAGTGACAGCCCCTAAAAAAATCATGACTTCATTCCTTCGGACTTCTTTGTACCTTTCGACGGTTGTTGTAGGTCATAAAGATAACATCGAACTAGAAACAACGCACAACCAGAAGTCTCCCTGAAGAGGTCTTCCCTATTTGGTTAGATACTTGGTTTTATTCTTCTTCTTCTGTGTTATTTTTTGGCAGTTGGCAAATAACGTTATGATGTGCATTACCGCCACCGACTGGTATGGAGTGTGGTTCTTCATGGTTTTAAATCTTATTTACTATTACATCAATCAAATTCTATTTATTAATTTAGTGCTTTTGAAAAATCTAATTATAATTTGAATATGCTTGCTACCTAAACTTCTTTGCAAAGTATCTCTCAAAATAAAATTTTCTTTAATACCTACAAATTATCTCCTTAAAATTGTTCTTTCTTGTTTATATTTCTGACACTTCAATATTACATGTTCTATTGTTTCCTCCTCTCCACAATGATCACATTTTCCTGTATTATGTTTCTTTATCTTGAACAATGTAGAATTAAGTCCTGTATGTCCTATTCTTAATCTTGTAATTAATATTTCCTCTTTTCTGCTCCTTCCTGTTCTTACTTCTCCTACTATCTTGTTGATTCTGTAAAACCATCTTCCTTTCTTTTCTTCATCCCACCTTTTTTGCCACTCTTTCCTGTTTCTCTGTTTAATTATATTTCTTGCCTACTAATATTTATTATAAAGCTAATGTTGTTTTGTGTTGCCTTCTTTGCTATCCTGTCCGCCTTCTCATTCCCTCCAACTCCTACATGTGCTGGTACCCATAAAAACACTAATATTAATCCCATTCTTTGTATTCTAAATAAAGTATGTTTTATTTCCATGTTTATGTTTTTATATCCTCCACCCACTGCACTGCTAACAATATTGCTAATAATTCTCCTGAATATACTGATAATCCATCTGTAATTATTTTTCCTACTTTTATTTTAAATTCTGGTATTACAAATGCTACTCCTATTTTTTCATCTGTTTTTGATGCGTCTGTGTAAATCTGGACATAATGATAGTAATTGTTTATATATTCTTGTATTATACTTGAATCTAAACTACATTTCGTATCATTTTTCTTTTCCATCAATACCATATCCACCACTGCTTCTGGTAATAGCCACGGTGGCACTACTGGCAAAGGCAACATTGAACTTCTTTCTTTTTCATATATTTGAAATTCTTCTGCTATGTTATTGATAATCCAACCAAAACTCTTAACTTGTTTTTTTTTTTTTTCCCAGCATGGTTTTAAAATATCACGTGTGGGATGATCCGGATTATTGCTTTGTAATCCAGTAATTTATTGCTAACTGTTTCCTTCTTAGATCTAATGGCATCTCTCCCATCTCTACCTGAAGTGCTGCTATTGGACTGGTTCTGATTGCTCCTGTACAAATTCTTAAAGCTTGATGTTGTATATTGTCTAATTTTATAAGATGAGTGTTTGCTGCTGATCCATAAATTATACTTCCATAATCAATATTTGATCTAATTAATCCTGTATAAATTCTTTTTAATGATGTTCGATCTGCTCCCCAATCAATACCAGCCATACATCTCATAATATTTAATATTTTTTTGCATTTATCTATGATTCTTTCTATATGTACTTTCCATATAATTTTTTCATCAAACCATATACCTAAAAATTTTATATTTTTTACTTGTTCTAAAACTTGATTGTATAATTTTAGTTTTATATTTTCTCTTTTCCTTTTCTGTGTAAACACCATTACTTTTGTTTTTTCCACTGAGAATTTAAATCCCCATTGATTTGCCCATTGTTCTATTCTACTAATCTCATCCTGTATTTTCTTTTCAATAAGTTTGATATTACGACCCCTTTTCCATATAGCTCCATCTGCAAATAGTGAGCAACCAACTTCCTTACCAATATTTTTAAATACATCATTTATCATTATAGAAAACAATAACGGACTTATAAATACTTCCTTGAGGAGTACCATTATCTATTATATATTTACCTGACAATTCTTGACCAATTCTTACTTGTATTGTTCTATTTGATAAAAAAATCTTTAATCCACCTCTTGTTGCCTTCTGACTAACCTGTCAAATATTCTGCCCCCTGTTGGACGGAGGGCACAACCTTTTATTTCAGAGAATGTATTCATTTCCGTTGCAAGATTTTTTTTTTGAACATTTTAATTAATATTAATTCATTAATTTGATTTGAGAAAAAAAAAAACACAGAAGTACGATTTCTGTCACAATTTTCCTTCGAATTTTATATTTTTAAATCACGAATGTAGCTTTCAGAAATATATAGATAGGGTCACATTCTTTGTATATTCTAATAAATTATTGTTCCTAATCATGTGTGTAGGCACCCAACTAAGCTGTGCAAACACAAACATTTTTCAAGTAAAACTGAGAATAAAAGTTTTAACAAAAGCATGTGATGGAATAAAATGGCCATAATCAATATTTATCCATTAAATTAACATAAAAATAATGTTTCTCCAACCTTGATTCAAAGCTCTTTTTCTTTATATATATAATATAATATATATATATATATATACTCGTACTCGTCGTTTTCCGCTTTATCCGGGACCAGGTCGCGGGGGCAGCAGACTCAACAGAGACGCCCAGACGTCCCTCTCTCCATACACCTCCTCCAGCTCCTCCAGGGGGAGCCCAAGGCGTTCCCAGGCCAGCCGAGAGACATAGTCCCTCCAGCGTGTCCTGGGCCGTCCCCTGGGCCTCCTCCCGGTGGGACGTGCCTGGAACACCTCCCAAGGAAGGCGTCCAGGAGGCATCCGGTATAGATGCCCGAGCCACCTCAACTGGCTCCTCTCGATGTGGAGGAGCAGCGGCTCTACTCCGAGCCCCTCCCGGATGGCCGAGCTCCTCACCCTACCTCTAAGGGAGTGCCCGGCCACCCTACGGAGGAAGCTCATTTCAGCCACTTGTATCCGGGATCTCGTTCTTTCGGTCATGACCCAAAGTTCATGGCCATAAGTGAGGGTAGGAATGTAGACCGACCAGTAAATTGAGAGCTTTGCTTTTCGGCTCAGCTCTCTCTTCACCACAACGGACCGGCACAGCGCCCCCATTACTGTGGCAGCCGCACCGATCCGTCTGTCGATCTCCCGCTCCATTCTTCCGTCACTCGTGAACAAGACCCCGAGATACTTAAACTCCTCCACTTGAGGCAGGAACTCCCCTCCAACCTGAAGAGGACAAGCCACCCTTTTCCGGTCGAGTACCATGGCCTCGGACTTGGAGGAGCTGATCCTCATCCCAGCCGCTTCACACTCGGCTGCGAACCGCCACAGCGCATGCTGTAGGTCTTGGCTAGAGGGGGCCAGCAGGACCACGTCATCTGCAAAAAGAAGAGACGAAATCCACTGTTCCCCAAACCCGACCCCCTCCGGCCCTTGGCTGCGTCTAGAAATCCTGTCCATAAAAGTTATGAACAGGACCGGTGACAAAGGGCAGCCCTGCCGGAGTCCAACATGCACTGGGAACAGGTTCGACTTAGTGCCGGCAATGCGGACCAAACTCCTGCTCCGCTCGTACAGGGACCTGATGGCCCCTAGTAAAGGGTCCCCGATTCCATACTCCTGGAGCACCCCCCACAGGGCATCACGAGGGACACAGTCGAATGCCTTCTCCAGGTCCACAAAACACATGTGAACCGGTTGGGCAAACTCCCATGAACCCTCGAGCACCCTGTAGAGGGTATAGAGCTGGTCCAGTGTTCCACGGCCGGGACGAAAACCACACTGCTCCTCCTGAAGCCGAGGTTCGACTATCGGTCGGACTCTCCTCTCCAATACTCTGGCGTAGGCCTTACCAGGGAGGCTGAGGAGTGTGATCCCCCTTCTTATGAAGGGGGACCACCACCCCAGTCTGCCAGTCCAGAGGCACTGTCCCCGACCGCCACGCAATGTTGAAGAGACGTGTCAACCATGACAGCCCTACAACATCCAGAGACTTGAGGTACTCAGGGCGGATCTCATCCACCCCCGAAGCCTTGCCACCGCGGAGCTTTTTAACCACCTCGGTGACTTCAGCCTGGGTGATGAAAGAGTCAGACCCCGAGTCCCCAGCCTCTGTTTCCACCACGGAATGCGTGATGGCAGGATTGAGGAGATCCTCGAAGTACTCCTTCCACCGCCCGATAATGTCCTCAGTCGAGGTCAGCAGTCTCCCGCCCCCACTATAAACAGTGTTGGCGAAGCACTGCTTCCCCCTCCTGAGGCGACGGATGGTTTGCCAGAATAGCTTCGAGGCCAACCGGTAGTCCTTCTCCATGGCCTCACCAAACTCCTCCCAGGCCCGTGTTTTTGCCTCTGCCACAGCCCGGGCTGCAGCACGCTTGGCCTCACGGTACCCGTCAGACGCCTCGGGAGTCCCACAAGTCAACCACAGCCGATAGGACTCCTTCTTCAGCAGCTGACACGGCACCCCAGACCATCACTGACTGTGGGTACTTGACACTGGACTTCTGGCATTTTGGCATTTCCTTCTTCCCAGTCTTCCTCCAGACTCTGGCACCTTGATTTCCGAATGACATGCAGAATTTGCTTTCATCCAAAAAAAGTACTTTGGACCACTGAGCAACAGTCCAGTGCTGCTTCTCTGTAGCCCAGGTCAGGCGCTTCTGCCGCTGTTTCTGGTTCAAAAGTGGCTTGACCTGGGGAATGCGGCACCTGTAGCCCATTTCCTGCACACGCTTGTGCACGGTGGCTGTGGATGTTTCTACTCCAGACTCAGTCCACTGCTTCCGCAAGTCCCCCAGGGTCTGGAATCGTCCCTTCTCCACAATCTTCCTCAGGGTCCGGTCACCTATTCTCGTTGTGCAGCGTTTTCTGCCACACTTTTTCCTTCCCACAGACTTCCCAATGAGGTGCCTTGATACAGCACTCTGGGAACAGCCTATTCGTTCAGAAATTTCTTTCTGTGTCTTACCCTCTTGCTTGAGGGTGTCAATAGTGTCCTTCTGGACAGCAGTCAGGTCGGCAGTCTTACCCATGATTGGGGTTTTGAGTGATGAACCAGGCTGGAAGTTTTAAACTCGCTGATTCAGATGATTAGGTTCTTAGCTCATTTAGAGACCCTTTTAATGATATGCTAATTTTGTGAGATAGGAATTTTGGATTTTCATGAGCTGTATGCCAAAATCATCCGTATTAAGACAATAAAAGACCTGAAATATTTCAGTTAGTGTGCAATGAATCTAAAATATATAAATGTTAAATTTTCATCATTACATTATGGAAAATAATGAACTTTATCACAATATGCTAATATTTTGAGAAGGACCTGTATATTCGTTGTCCGATGAGCTAACCCCTCCCTTCTACTTCTCTATGTCTAAAGTGATTGCTCATCCAGCTCTCCATCTAATGGGTCCGGACTTTCCTAAACCTGAAAGATCTTACTAGTTAATTAGTAACGCTCTTGCAGGGGTCAGTAACAGCTTAAATTCAACAATACAAAATAATTTCAATAATAAAAAAGAATCAATCAACTCAACCTGTCTTTCCCTGATGCTGAAACTAGTGAGTTTGGAGAGGCTTTGAAGATGGAGGCTCATCCATGCACCTGATGGAGTAGATTCTTCTGGTAACAACGAGTGGTTTCTTGAAGGGAATACGACTTAATCTTCAGTTACCTTCTTTTAAGTGGCAGGCACTGATGCTCCAGGCATTGACGGTTAAACAGGATCTTTTTGGTTATATATCTCCGAATACAAGTAGTTTCTGTCAGATCCTGGTCATTTATGCCTGCTACTAACCCTCTTCCACCAGTAGGGGCGTTAGGAGCTGAGTTCTGGGTGGTCAGGTGTTTCGCATGAGTGTCATCAGCTGGAGGACTATAAGAAGGAGGCGAGCCAGTACTTCGACACCTGAGTGTTTTGCCTCTTCGTGGTATTTAACCTGGCCAATTCATGGAGTTGTTTCTCTGAGAAGATTCTGTTTTTGTACCTTGACTAGTGTTTGTTTTTGTCTCAGGTTGATCAAGCCTCGTTCATGAGAGATATCAGAAGGAACTTACCAACAGTTTTTAAGGACTCTGGATTCTTGTTTTGTTCCGCTGGCAGCCAGATCTGACGTTGTCCTCACAGCTTCAAGCGAACCCTGTCCACCCTCCACCACAACTCTCAGGACTCACCTGCTACGGCAGTGTCGCATAGCCCGCCGCTCATCAGGATAACAACCTCTCTCCCTGGCGGACTTAACCCTACCCAATGTAAGCTTTCTCTATAGAGTATATTTGAGAATTTCAGTAGTGGTTCTTACCTGCGTCTGTTTTCCCTTGCAGTCTCTCTGCTACTTCTGTTTCCAGCACCTGAGCCTGAAAATAAAGATTTCTTAAACGTTCGTTCGTTCGTTTGTCGTCTTCCGCTTATCCAGGACCGGGTCGCGGGGGCAGCAGACTCAGCAGAGACGCCCAGACGTCCCTCTCTCCAGACACCTCCTCCAGTTCCTTAAACGTTTCTCTTTTTAATCGTGTTTTTCTGCATGTGGGTCAAGTCGGCCTTAAACAATATGACATTTTCCAGAGGCTGAAGAGTTGAGGGAAACCCAGAGACATAAACGAGGCTGATTCAGGACTTCCAGAAGCCTGAAACTCAGAGCAATCAGCTGTTCCGCGATTAAGTTCACTTCTGTTGTCTGTATAAAAAGGCTTTAGATGGAATCAGATTCTTAATTTTGAGGCACAGTCCTTTCTGGGCACCCGGGTTGATCCTCTTTTTTAATGCAGTCAATCAGCGGGGCTGTGTCTCTGTTCCTTTTCCATCTAAGCTTCGTTTCTCCGTCCGATCTTGTTCGCTGGTCTTCTGCGAGAAAACAACCCCGTTTCTGCTTTCAGCATTGTTTTTATAGCGCTTGATGCTTTCACCAGTCAGCCCCTTATTAGGTTTCTTAGTTATTGCGCAACCCTTTCCGCTCGGCTTCTTGGTTACTGCCCAATACTTTAGTCACGGTCACTGTGACCCATGAATGCTGTTGTTTTGGCCATGGAGATACCAATAATAACCACACAGCTGGCTATAGTCACCTCCTCCCTTCCTTCTTTACAATTCAATTCAGTTTTATTTATATAGTGCCAATTCACAATACATGTTGTCTCAAGGCACTTCACAACAGTCAGGTACATACATTCCAATTAATCCTAACCATTGAACAGTGCAGTCAAAGTTAGTTATATATTCAAATGGGATAAAAAGTGTTTCTGTCCAGCAGATTGCATCCAGTCAGTGACTTGCAGCATTCACTCCTCCCGGATGAGCATGTAGAGACAGTGGACAGTCACTGGAGTTGACTTTGCAGCAATCCCTTATACTGAGCATGCATGTAACAACAGTGGAGAGGAAAAACTCCCTTTTAACAGGAAGAAACCTCCAGCAGAACCAGGCTCAGTGTGAGCGGCCATCTGCCACGACCGACTGGGGGTTAGAGAGAACAGAGCAGAGACACAAAGAGAACAAAGAAGCACTGATCCAGGAGTACGTTCTATGGGAAGGAACAGTAAATGTTGATGGATGTAGCTCCTTTAGTCGTTTCACCTAGAAAGAAAGAACAGATAAACTCTGAGCCAGTTTTCAGGGTTAGAGTCTGAAAGAGAGCGCATACAGTTAGTTGCAGTTAAGAGGGTTACAAAAGGGTTCATTGTCAACATACAACTGGCTCTCCTCACTCCCGGTCATTCTACAGTTCGTTCCCTAATCTGTTCAGTTTTAAACTTTACACAGTATTACACTTTCCATTCTTCAGCTTTCTGCATTTACTTTAAAACACAGTTACAATTCTTTTTATTCATACTTCACAAATGATTAACCTTGTATTTCTTTCATATATAGCTGAGAATGTCAAACCTTAATATTTTTTTACTCTAATCCTCAGTTCTTAATCACATTTCAATCATACATCTTTTAACTTGTTAACCAAAGATTGCTAATTTCATTTAATACATGTGAAAGAATGTAAAATCATCATACATCATTTTCTTTAGATATACTTGTTAATATCTTTGCAAAAAATAAGACATAATATGTGGCAGATAATATGTGGCTTCACACAGGCCTTTCCAGTCTCTCTGTGCCAGAATATGAGAACATGCTTGTTTCACTCTCCACTGCTTCAACTGTGTATTTTAATAATTATTGCATGGATTACACAAAAGGATATTTATCGTGATTTATATGGATTTAACTGTAGCAGTTAATGAATGTTGCATGGATTACATGGAAAGATCTTACCTTATTTTGACACCCCCTTCTTGAGATCAGACTGTATCCATGCCTAAAATCCAAAAAGTCAGAGAAAAACAAGGTCTGTATCATAAACACACAAGGAGAGGACCTCATCTTCCAAGTAGTCTGAGTAATACGATGATCGGGGGACTGGCGGCGGGGACCAGATGTCAAGAACCTCAAACTCGTCGATGAAGTCAGGATACATCAAAAGGGGAGATGACTCAGGCTCCCTCTGGAGGACAGGTGGGGAGGGAGACCCATCAGCATCGGGGGTCCGCTGCTTTCCATGTGCGATGGTGTCAACAGGGCTATGCAGAGGCGAGAGGATTGGGGATAAGGGCGAAGGGGTGGAGAATGTTGAGGAGGGATTATTGACATGACCTCCGCCAACAAGCCATCAGACAGCTGTGGAGGACCCGTCTCCTCACGCATGGAGTCACCGCTTGGAGAAGTCTGGGAGACTAGCTCCTCCAGCGAGACCGGCTGGTGTTGCTCTTCATCATCACCGGCAGAAGTTTGACAGGTGACGCTCTTGGTGGTGACAGAGGTTTGACTGCCGGCCTCTGCAGTAGTGATTGCCACCTGGCATCCTTGGACCTCGGTGCCCCGAGGAGGCAAATCAGGGGAGCCATGGGCGCCAATAGCAACAACCCTCCCATCGAGTAGATGGAGGGTGGGCAACCAGAATCCATCTTTAGAATCTTTCCAGATGTAACTGATGATGGGGACATACATTCCCCCTTGCTGTGTCTTTATCCTAAAAGTGTGCGCAGCAGCCCCGAAGGCCGATGTCCAGGTCACCTTGTATCGTGTCTTAAGATTTTGGCTCATGGTCATGGAGATATAGGGAAGATCTCCAGGACCCTCAATGCAGAAAACACTTGTCACTGTAGCATAGTTGGCAGCAATAGAGAGACAGTGGTGACACCAGTGCGCCTCAGGCGTAACCCAGAGGTATCTGAGCACTGAGGCTGAAATTCCACATCTGTAACAGGAGACTGTGTCCTGGAGAGACATATTGGAGGCCTGTAAGTGGATTTTTCAGGAACATAATGTGAACCCTGGATAATCACCTCCAGGGTTAAAAACTAAAGGAAGAGATTAACTAATTATAGAAGCATGCGTTCTAGCGGGCGAAAATCAGACTGTAGTGCTAAACTATTTCTCTGTTCCGTCTTTGGGCAGTCAGCCAAGGGGAGCGAAAAAGTGGAGGTTGAGTGTCACTCGACGAGGCGTCGGGGGAAGCAGCGGAGTAATGGAAGAGAGCTGCATAGGTCATAAGCCAAACCATAATGGCTATATCAGAAGTGAGTTGCAGGCCTGCAGGAGCATCTTTGCTGTTTTGATTTCATTTAGGACGTAGCAGTCATATCGCCATGTTGACATGACTGAAATGTCAGCTTGCCACAGGTCACATCGGGGAGAAGCTCCAATGCTTGGAATGCACAGAGTTGTTAAGACTTGTTGTGCCACACACTGCTCAATATTATGAAAATCTCCTGCCGTTACATTCAATAATTCATCTGGCTTAGGTAGTTTTTGGACATACATATCTGCATAATAAGGTCCTTTCAAACCTTCATGTGTTTGGCTTTCACCCTCTGGGATGTCTCCTTTGAAGTGAGGAACACCATAAGCCTTCCATACCCAGGAAAATGTTGTATTCAGCCATTCTTCATGTTCAGTCCAGATGGTTTTCGACCAGGAGGTTATGAAGGAGAGGTAGACTCGATGAGTGTAAAGAGGGGCTAAGGGCAGATAGTTCCGAGTGCGGCATCGAGTGAATATGTTCCAAAAACATCTGGGCAGATGTCCGAGCTTGGTATTAACACATTCCTGCAGGGCTTCTCGATTCCGAAAAGCCAACGGGTAATTTGTACGGTTTCTGGTTGATGAAGTGTTTTTAGGCCTAGGAGTGTCAGGAAGGCGTGTGCGATTCTGCGCTGTGGCGTTGGATCCTCCTGCGGGGATGACAAGGCCCCAGTCGGTGTGGTTGCGTGTCTGCTGGGATGCATCTGGTTTAGTGGACACATTCTCGTCACAATTTAACTGGTATTTCCCCCAAAATTCCCAACGGGGAAACCAGGCTGGGCAAGTCACAACTCTTGAAGGAGCCTTGTGGATAACTTCAGGCTCCCAATAACTGTGGCCTTTAAACTGTACTAAGGGCCGACAGGCCCAGTCGCAGTGCCACTCCGGGACCCCTCGATCAGGGTGAATCCAATTGCAGCGAATTGTACGGTGGATGAGTCGGTGCAGTATTCTCACCCATATTATTACTCCTTCATCAGTGAGTTCAAGGTTGGAGATAGACCAGGTGTGATTAACAAGTTGTTGTGTCGTGGAGACGTTTATCCATGCTGGGTTTTTCTTAGAACCTTCTTCAGTCTGGTGAAATTGGTTTCTTGGCTTTCACGAAAGAACACAGACTGATTCTTTAGGGGAGGGTATTCTGTCTAAGGCAAAAAGACGTTCAGAGAGGTTGTGTTCCAGCAAGTTTGGTTGGCATATTTTGAAGAACCACAAGCGACCTTAACATGGGTTAAGTTCCATGGTCCCACTCCAGCTTGGTAAAGTATAACTAACAAAAGAATAATGCCGATAAGGAAAGCAAAAAGCCTAAGCAAAGTCTTTAAACAAGATGCTTTATTCGTAATCTTTATCCGTTTCCATAGCTTGGGTCGCGTAGAGGGACTTGTGTTGTCAGGGTTGTCGGGAGGCTCTTCATCTTGTGCGTTAAAAGTAGATAAAATGAGAGGAAAAATGAGAGGAATCATCTGAATAAGTCTCTGGTATGGTTATCCTCGGGAATAACCTGCTAATTCCAGTTGATCTGCTTCTTCAGTTCTGTCCACTCGTCCTTTGAGCAGGGTTTGATAAATAGGTGATGGGTAAGGCAATCCAGGTTCCAACCCCTTCCACATCCACGTACACTGGTAGACTATCCAGTAGTCAGGTTGCACCTGTGGTCCTGCAAGGTTATATCCTTCTATGGCCCGCCTTTGTCTATAGGTCTCGTAAGCCAACCCTACTTCTGATAGGATACAGATTGACGTGTACAGTGGATGGCCGCGAATCTTGAGTTCGACCCAACTGCTTGGCCAAGCCGGGGTGGTACAGTGTGGATGTAGAGGGTTAGGGTAGACCGTGCTTTCTCTCACCGAAATCGGTAGTTGATTGTTGTTGAAGACATATCTACCAGGTTGGCGCTCTTTTCTCTTGACTTCTCTTGACATAGAAGGTGATGTGGCCCAAACTACAGCTCCGGCCATTGAAACTTCATAATACATGCCTTGTAATGGTTCTTGATAGTGTGGTCCCCATCTGATTCCCAGAACTGCTCCTTTTACTTCAAGGTGGACTGTATTGAATATCCATGGCAGGCTTTCAGGCCCTACTGGTGAGATTATAATTTGAGTGTCCAGCGGGTAATGCCCTTTGTTGCCAGACCAGGACATTTTGCTATATGAGAGGAAAACGTTACTTACATTCCATGGCAAGGCTTGACATTTTCCCGCATGGTCAGGCTTTTGCAGATCTGCTGCTCTATGATACTCTATATTGGAGACAAAATAACTTTCTGTGTTACACTGTGTTACACTGTGTTACTATCTAATGCTTGCTTCACAATGTCAGTGGTATCGTACTTGGGTTTCACTGTTGTCGACACAGGGTGATCTCATGCTCTCACCCACACTCATCCCTCACGGAATGGCACCTTAGGCGTTGGCTTCCCTGTTTTCTCCTTGGAGCTCCGCCCCATTTCTTGTGAAGAGAATGGTCGTTGGTTGAGTTCTGCTGCAGGGGAGGGTCTACTGACTCGATGTCTGTCATTCACTGCTTGCCCTATTTCTACAGCTTTGGTGCTCCAGTCACGAGAATTAGCATTTTTTGCTATCCAGTTTTTCACCAGACCTATGGTGCGTTCCACCACTCCGTTTGCTTGGGGAGTGTATGGTGGAGAGTAAACTCTCATTACTCCATACCTCTGGCACCAGTGATCGACCTGTGCGTTGCAAAAATGATTCCCATTGTCTGTTCGCAGTTCCTTTGGCACCCCAAGGGAACTGCAGACTTGCTCCAGCATGGCAACAACAGTGCTGCCGTTGGCTCTCCTTGATGCTCTTACAGTTACATACCCTGACATTGAGTCTACTAGCACCAAGAAGTATTTCTCACCTTTCTTCCCTATTATCCCCATGGGGCCCGTGACATCCATGCACACTGAGCCCCAGGGGATGGTGCTCTTTATGGTCAGACCTTCCAGCTGCTGTCCACGGCATCCTGCGTTGTATTGACCACAGTCTTCACAGTCCCGTAGTACGCGCCGGATGTGTTTCATAGGGATCCAGAGCTCCTGCTCTTCCAATTCTTTACAGGTAGGCAGCACGCCTGCATGTCCTAAGGCCTCATGCACGCTCCGTACCACCTCATCCACGTACTCTTCAGGGACCGCCCGTCCTTGTGGCGTTCTGTCCCACTTCTCGATCCCGACAAAGACAACTTTTCTCTGTTGAACATAGCGATCCACCTCATCGTTTCCACGCCAGTGAGCCCCTTCTCGGGTATGAGCCTTCTGGTTCTCCACTTCAAGCTCCAGGCTCATCCTCAACTCGGCGATCTTTTTCCACAGATTGTGATGGGCCACTAACTTTACTTTGGCCCTTTCAAATCCATTCTCTTCCCAAATGGATGAGTCTTCGTCCAAGGCTTGTGCACAGTAGTGGCTGTCTGTGATTATCTTTGCTCTCTTGATTCTTCTTTTCATCAACTCTAACATTCCTTCCAGCAATGTTGTCACTTCTCCCGCCTGTGCCCTACCAGGAGTTTTACCTTTCTGGCGGCACCTCTCTTGACCATGCTGTTTGAGAATAAACCCCCAGTAGGCCATCTGATCCAGTCCTTTCTTCGACCCATCAGTGTATAGGACCCACTCTGGCGGCTTTTCTGTCACAGACAGCTCTAAGGGTGTTTTTTTGCTGGCTGGTTGTGCTGGGCCAATCTCAAGGTCGGGGTCCAGTAGGATGTCTTCCCATCTTCCCAACCTTGTATTAGTTGCTTTTGTGCTTTCCACCGTTCCTTTTCTGAGATACTTGTGGACTTGGCTCTGAGTCATGACTTTAATCTGCTGTCCTTGTGCTAGGTCTTTTAAGGTGCTCCAGTATCTAGCAAGCACTGCTTACTCTTTTTCTTCTTGGGGAAATTTCTTCTCTACAGGTAGTGTAACTCCACAACGTTACTCACCCCACATTTTCATTGCTTACTTTCAGGATGGAGTCCTCATCTTCAAAGCTGATCTCGGCCACCAACTTTTCAGTCAAGCTCCTCGGTTCTGACCTCACGGCTTCTTGGATTGCCTGTTTGAGCTTATCCAGGTCGTTCTGGTTTGATGCAGTCCATGTCCAGTTTTTCTTTGTCATTTTTTCTTCTCCTTCTCGCTTCTTTAGGCAAGCATATAACGGTTTAGCATATCTTTGATAATTAGGAATATGATCTCTCACATAGTTGCAAAGTCCCAAAATCTTTTGCAGATCATTTTCGGATGCAGGTGGCTGGATTTGTGCCAGCTTTTCTCGATACCCTTCTGAGAGTCCCAAATCTGTTGTCACTTGGAATCCTAGGTAGTTCACCTGAAACTGTCCAGACTGGCATTTCTTGAGATTCAGCTTCAAACCTGCTGCTGTGATTCTCTCCACCACTGTTTGCAGTCTCTCTAGGTGCTCCTCTTCGGTGTCGTCTGCAATGAACACATCATCTATGTACACTGTTGCTCCTAGGTCACCCAAAACGTCAATTACAGCTGACTGGAACACATCAGGGGAGTTCTTGTACCCCTGAGGTAACCTTTGCCACACATAACTCTTGCCTTTGAGTGTAAAAGCTGTCTTGCCTTGTGATTGCTTTGCGAGTCTGAGGGAGAAAAATCCATTTGCTAAGTCAATGCAGGATTTATATTTCTTGACTCTTAGCATCTTCATTGCTCCTTGGGGATTGATTAGGCTGGCCCGGTTTGCTATGGTTCTTCGATTGAGGGCCTTGAAGTTGATTACTGGCCTCCAACCTGCTCCTGCTGACTCTGGTTTCTTTACCGCTTGAATGGGACTGTTAGTGATTGGGATTTAGCTCTTCTCTGATGATTCCTAGAGCGCTTAATTGTTTTACTATTTTATCCATTTCTTCAATGGCACCCGGGTTCAGGGTGTACTGTCAAACAGGTGGATGCACTCCCCTTTCTATGAGGTGCACATACTTTGGTCCCAGGTCTCAACAGTTGTTCTTGAACCGGGCCACATTAGCTGAGGTGACGATCTTCCGTCACCTCTCTTTCCCAGTCGAGGAGAAGTCGCTTTCTTTCAGCTTTAGCTCAGTTACGTCTGGCACATCTACTGCTTTGTACCACTCTTGAGCCCCAATTCCACTCTGAGTCGATCCTACTTTTACTAACCTTGACCGTAGTTGGCTCAGCCTTTGAGATAGAGAGCTACGGTCTCCCCATGGTTTGTTGAATTCTTTCAAGTCTGTGACGGTGATGAGGTTGTATGGACCCTTCACCCAAATGATTCCTTGCCAAGTTCCATACAGCATCTCTTCTACGGTCCCGTTGGCAAATTGGACCGTAAGGTATCCCGTTGTCTTTAGGCCTCTGCGAGTCATGGATACCACGGCCCCGGTGTCCACTAGATAGGGTGGGAGGAGATCCCACCTTTGTGTAGATTTTCTCCCCCCTCCAGTAGACATTTTCCAGGGTGACTCGCGGCCGTGTCATCATTACTTGGCTGGCCCCCCGGTCCCGGATCTGCGAGACTCGAAGAGGGCCTTCTTTTCTTCAGAGGACGCTTTGTCGTACTCCTCCCTAGGAAGAAAGGTGCTTTTCTTTTGTGGGCCTTGCGATGCTGGTGGTCCGTAAAATCTTCATTGTGGTTCTTCTCTTCTCTGAAGCGGCGGTCTGTTAGAGGGGTTGGCTGGAACTTTCACACTGGCCTTAGTTGGTGGTTTGGCCCCTTGTCCGGTCTCTTTCTTTCTTCTTTCTTCATAAAACTGTTTCTCCAGATCATAAGAAATCACTGCTTGGTCCATCTGTGGAACTGTCGTACCCTGCATCGGCATTTTGGCAAAGCGATCTCTCCTCTCCCTTTGGTTACTTCTCGGAGGGCCTTCACATATCTAGCTGGCGAGATTGTTTGCTTAAGCACATGCCACACATGCAAGGCGCTGACCTCCATCCATGCGCAGTCTAGCTCTTCTGATCTGGGAGTCTTCATCATCCATGTGTTCCAACACCAACCTCTCATAATGGCTTTGAGCTGTTCCTTGTTTGTCTAAGGGATGTGCTGTTACATGGCTCAGCCACAACGTTTTAGCTTCGTCCCTTTCAGTAGCATTGGTAATCATCGGCCACACATCTTTGATGTAATCTTCAATACTTTCTTCTGGTCTTTTCTCTCTAACTAAGGTCTTGATCTTTTTGTTCTCACGAAAAACATCAGTTTCAGGGCTGGATGCCGTGTGTTGTTCAGACATTCTCCCTACAGGCTTGCTTGTGGAGCGTGGTGCTGACGGCAGTGGAGGTTCTTCCTCTTCTTCCTCGGTTGATAGCTCATCAACCCGTCGCTCAATCTCTTGTGCATACTTGTATGCTGCTTTCGTTAGTCTTCTTAACATCACATCATGCACAACTCCAACATAAGCAGATCTGAATTTACTGGTCAGGGGCTGATAAGTTGCTAGGGTGTGGTAGGATGGCATCATTAGGATGTTGGCCCATTCTCCAACTGTTGCTTTTACCCTGAGTTCGACTTTGTCTTCCAGGCAGTCAGCCCATACAGCTGGGATGTGATAGTCTCTTTGTCCAGCTTCTGGTATGTATGCTCGACGCCCATCATTCGCTTGAACCGGTGTTGTGCGAAATTCTGTTCCCCTAAAATATTCTGTTCCCCCTGTGTCGGGAGCACGCACTGCAGCCAGAGAGGCTGATCTGACCGTCTTCACATCGATTTGTCGGTAAAACGACAAAATGCATTCATGTTGTTGGAAAATATTCATGCTATGCTTATAGGATCTGTATTGCTATGCTCAAGCATGTTTAGTAATGTGTGAAATAAAACGTATTGTGTAATTTAGAGGCCTGCTGACAAGCTTCTCTGTGTGTGTTGAACTTAGATATCATATGCCCAGTAACAGAAGATATTTCTGTATGTAAGATTTCTGCCCTGCAACAAGAATATATTTGTGTATATGTCTGTAGATAAAGGTCAAAAGTGGAAAAACAGGAAGTGCTGAAAAGACAGCTGAATGTCAGAATGCCAGACAGCTCCGATATGAAATCAGACGGTCAACTGACACTCGACTGATCACCCCCAACCTATCCCAGCAAATTTTGCCTCTCGTAAAAGTATTGGTGGGAACGCCACTGAAAACTGGACATTGTTAAGATTATTATCATTCATTATTGGTGCATCGGCACAAGCTGTTGGAAGTTTTCCCGGATCAAAAATTGATTCCAAAGCACCATTTTTTGGAGCATTATCCTGATTTGATAAGAGGGTTTGGTCCGTTGGTTAGCCTCTGGACTATGTGATTTGAGGCAAAACATAGCTTCTTTAAGCGCATTGTTAGACACACAAACAGTTTCAGAAATGTATTGATGTCACTGGCCTCAAAGCACCAAATGGTGATGGCATACAGTACACAAGAAAATGGTTTGAAACCTGCAGTGTGTGTCACAAAAATATCATCTCTTCCATTAGATATACTTGAGACAGGAATACAGCAGTGTTTCAAGGCAGTTTATCCAACACAAACATCTGTGAATTTGACCAATGTGGTTACACTCCATGGAACTAAATATGCTGCTGGGATGGTTTTTCCTTATGGGTCAACTGGTGGTATACCTGATTTTATTATGATTTCACAGATTGTTGTTGTAGATGATAGTGTCACTTTCATTGTGAAAATGCTCAACAGTTGGTATGATGAACATTTTAGGGCATTTATATTAGAACACTTTGGAAAAATTACCCTTGTACAGCATAGTAAACTTGGGGACATGTATCCCTTGACAGCATATTTGGTGGGAGGAAAACCCATGGTGACATTGAAACGTCACATTGTTTGCCAGTGTTAGGTGATGAGACTTTTAATGTCTAACACCTTCCTTTATTCAGATATATTTGTGCTGTTTCTGTTCAGATGGATTCAGTTGCCTTGAAAGTGGTTATAGAACACCGGAGTGAAAAGCTTACACTGTCCTCAGGAATACTCAGCATGGTAGAACAGTTACACAAAACTGTGAAAGAGACATTTGGACACATTGAGGATTTTACCCTGCATTACTTGGATGAGGAATTTGGTGGTTACTTTTCTCTCCATTCTACCAACTAGCTTAAACACAAGGGTATCATCAAAGTTGTGATTATTCCACCTGTAGTTCTTACATTGACTGCTTTGACTGAAAACCAGACAGATGTCATGAATGACAGTTCAAGCTCTGCCACTGATACGACAGCCAGCCAGACAGATAACACATCAGCATCTTCACAAGACACTATTATCTTTTCCCCACATGGAGGCACACAGAAAACATCATGGCCAAGTAAAATCCCCATTCCACTTTTCTCTGTGGCAACAGAGGCAGTACTGAAGAATGCCAATGAAGTGTTTGTAAAAGATGGCACTGTGCTGAACAATACTCGGATCCGATCTGAAATCATGGAAAAATTAGCTGACTACATGTACAGCTACACACCCTACCCTACAGGCCTTCAGATCGGTGAGGTGGCCGAGGCTTTAGTCAGAAACCATCCATGCCTGACAGAGCTAGGCAGTCGTAATGGCTGGCTTGGGTGGATGTACAGTCTTAAATATAAGATGGGAAATTACAGGTCAAAGCTCCGAAACCTTGGATTTCCTGAGGTTGCCTGCAACTCACTTAAGAACAAGCACCCAGATGATTGGTCCCCTGCAAAGAATATAAAGAAAGCACGGAAAGGAGAAGTTGTGTTTCTCCCACACTATCCTGCTGGAGACTGTAAGGAACAACAAGAGCTAGACCGAAACCAACTTATCGCTGAATCAAAAAAGAGAGACAGCACAGTCATCAAGGACTTGATGTCCAGAACCTTTGCACATCGGAGACATGATGTTGTCAGGCTACAGATGAGCATCAGTGACATCAAGGACAGATGGCCTGCCTTGTTTGATGTCTCGCAAGTGAGTATTTGGAAATGTTGTATCACAATGGTCAACACATATTCTGGACTGAAAACCTGCATGTTTCACAGCTACACACTCAGTTTTACTTCATTAATTAGTTAGTTTAACTTGTACCATCTAATGCAGTCCAAGACAACAGCTCTGACACATACATTTTCAATTTATGTTGACATTGTCAGAAAGCTAATAATTATATTAAGCGTTGTCCAATCCATATACATTGAGGGGAACAAAATATTAGGAAAACTTTCCACAATGTCAACATAAACTGAAAATGTATAAGCCAAGTAAAAAGAGAATTTATTTCAGAGCTGTTGTATTGGACTGCATTAGATTGCACAGGTATACCTAATGAAGTGGCTGGTGACTGTAATATTCTTGCAGCCTAATCATCTCAATATGAATTTAAGTTTTTGCTGAATGACAACAGATGAGTCACCAGTTATTTTTTTCTCTTTTCTCATCTCCCTGTCTTTCAGATTAGCGCAGAGTTTCAGAGGATCACCACACTGAATCTTGAGCCAAAATTCATGGCAATGTTGGACATCTACACACCTAAACTGTTGTCCTTGTTTCAATCAAGGAAATGTGCTGCAGGAGAGAGACAACGGGCACAAATGAATGTTCTACTTCAGGTATTAAAATGTATCCTCCTATTCAATTTATAGCTTACCTGCAATAATCATAATTCCATCTGTCTCATTCACATTTCTCTTCTTTAAGTTAATCACCATCACTAATTACATATTCATAACCTCAAAACTTACCTTTATCCCCTCTGACTCTTCCTCATTCTTAATCCTCTGCTTTTTTCCTTGGTTTTCTGTCCCTCAATCTTTCACATCCTCTACACACCATTTTACATATTGTGTTTTCTTTTTATATCACTGCAATCCAGCTCCAATTAAATGTTTCTAATGTAAATTCTATTGAAAGGTTTGACATTAAAGTTTTTCCAAAGAAATAAACCTCTGCTTGAATGTTTACCATTGTATTTTATTAGTTCTGCAAAGTTCTTTCTGTTCTGCAGAGTGGAATCCCCATTCAACAGACATGTGAGGTTGTCATCCGATGTCTCATCAGCCATCTGGGAGAAGATGCAGATGCCTTGTTTAAGGACTTTGAGGTCAGTATAATACTGTAGTTGTCCTGATTTTTAACAATGTAAACATGGGTGACCATAGGGTTGCTGCAGTACAGCAGCTTGTATTTTCCATACCGCACACAAAGAAGAGGCTGCTTTTTATGTAGCATAAAAAGCAGCTGCACATCAGCTGCTGTAAGAGTCATTTATAGATTGATACTTATTATTACTGTTTCATGTCTGTCCTGCTTTAAATACATTGAATGTTATTTTCTGTGTCAATTTTGTTTTTTAGAGAGAAATAAATTATGAAAGCATTAATTAGTTTTCTTGTCTGTTTTTAAAAAAAGACCATAGACATTTGGGACCACCACACTAGTATTGTTTAGTTTGTCCACTTTATGCCTTACTATACTCTTATGTTAATAGGTGACATTTGTCTTGTGACATGCAGGTTGAAAGTGAACTTTAAATAGTTATCTTTATGTCTGCAGGATGCTGCTGATGGATCAGCCAGTGTTCAAGAGGAGTTATCAGAAGAGGTGATGAAGATTTACCTGCTGAGGAAACGAGATGGGTCAATCGATGTTGGGATTGTGATTGAGGGCAACACTGTTTCTCAACCACCCTCATCAATACGGTGAAAACAGCGATACTTCATTTATTCAACATAACCTCTTTGAACTATCTCAGAGAAACCTGCTATGGATGTATAACGAACCACCCAAGCCAGCGTCAACACCATTGCCTGGAGGTACTGGGGGAGGATTATTACCAAGTCAACTTTCAACGCATCGTACGACGACTCGTAACCCCCAAACTCATTCCTGCTATTCAGAATCTTCTGGTACTTCGAAGCATACAAGCGGATGACTTCAGAGTGAAGACGATTGCCAAGACGGTTTTATATGAACTGAAATCGGTACAAGGCATCCACAGTGCAATAGCGCACGTTTATGATCGCATGGTCGATGAGAAACATCTCAAACAACTTAACTCTGTTTCAGAGTCCTATGGACTGACAAACTGATCTCACATGTTTGATGACTTGTTGTATCATTTTTTTTTTTTTTTTAGTATTCCAGTACTTTAGTTAATCTGCATTATATGATTTTTCTTCTTTTTTCTTTTTACTATTAAATACAATTAAAGTAGGAACATAGTAACCTTTCCCAAAAGTGTTGTTTAAAAGCTAGTAGTGTTTGAATTCATCTGCATTTTATCTGATTTTGTTTTCTGGTTGTTTTTTGTTTATATTAAATACAAAAATAAAATAAAACAAATAAGGATAAATCTACCCTCCTGTGTGTTTTTTCTCATTATTTAACAAGTAATCGGCAGAGTGAGCATAAGGCAGAGATGGCAGGAAGACGGCTGATGAAGAAAGTATATTATAGCCCTTCAAATCCGGGAAGTTTTGGGGGTGTAGATAGGCTGAGGAGGGTTATGCAAGATGAAACGGGAAAGAAGGTTGCGGTTGAAAAAGTTAAAGATTTTTTATCAGGAGAAGATACCTACACTCTACATAAACCTGCAAGAATAAAGTTCCCGAGAAACAGAGTTTTTGTCACCAGACCATTGAGGCAGTTCCAGGCTGATCTCTGTGACATGCAAGCTCTGGCCATGGAAAATGATGGTTATAATTATTTATTAATAGTCATTGACATCTTTTCAAAAAGGGCGTATGTACGAGTTTTGAAGAGGAAAACAGCCGCTGAGGTGGTAAAGGCATTTGAATCAGTTTTTACAGAAAGTCAGATCCCCAAAAAACGTCAGACTGATGCCGGTAAAGAATTTTTTAACAAGAAATTTAAGGTTTTGATGGAGAAACACGGTATTGAACATTTTGCCACAGCGAGTGAAGCAAAAGCTTCAGTGGTCGAGAGATTTAACCGCACATTAAAAACAAGGATGTGGAGATATTTTACAGCTAACAATACCCGGCGGTACGTCGATATACTGCAAAACCTAGCTAGAAGCTACAACCATTCCTACCACTCCAGCATTAAAATGAGCCCTATGGAAGTGACCCCAGAAAATGCCTTTCAAGTGTTTCAGAATCTGTATGATGTCAAGTCCAACAGATATTGCAAGGACTCAGTGACAACGTTTAAACAAGGGGATCTTGTCAGAATATCCAAGGTCCGTGGAGTGTTTGACAAAAAATACGAACAGAGTTTTACGGATGAAGTGTTTACAGTGTATGACCGGATACCCCGTTCTCCTCCTGTATACAAACTCAAAGATTTGGATGGAGAACCTATCGAGGGTTCCTTTTACGCTGAGGAACTTCAAAAAGTAAAAATATTTAACGACAAAATGTATCAAGTGGAAAAAATATTAAAACGACGTACGGTCAAGGGAGTCAAACAGGTTTTTGTAAGCTGCAAAAACTGGCCTGAGAAATTCAACAGTTGGATCAAGTTTGATGAACTTCTAAACGTATAAAAAAGGTTTGCACTAAACCTCACAGTTGACACAGCATCATGAACCGTCAGGTAGAGGATGATGGCTTTTACGTTACTCTTCCATCTAATGCTAGCATGGAAGTGTTTAAAAATAATACCAGTTCAAGTTTCCGTGTAAATTTAGCTCAACATATTGATTTAGAAGGCCAATGGATGGTTGCATTAGCCGAGATTTCATATCCTCATACATGGCATAATTTACCGGATTATGATGCCTACTTTGAATGGAGGAAGGTTGGTGAAGTGGAGATCAATACGCAAAGGATCAGAAGTGGCTACTATAACAGCGTTATTCAACTCGAGACAGAGATGGAAATGTTTTTCAAAAAATTGAAATCGGGTTTACGCATTAAATTCAGCAAAGTTCAAAAGAGATTTGCATTTCAAGCAAATACGCTTCTTCAGCACTCTAGCTTATATGATGGGCGTGAAACCAGGGGAATGGATTCATGTTTCTGAACCAAAACTGGCTCCTTTTCCGGCGGATATAAAGGCTGGTTTCTATCACCTATACTGTTACAGCGACGTGGTCAGCCCTCAAATAGTAGGCGACACTTTTGCACCTTTACTGCGGACCGTCAAAGTACAAGGCACATTCAGTGATATGATTACTCAGACGTTTAACCTCGCCCACTACCTTCCAGTCTCCAGAAGACATATTGAAAATATCAATATAGAAATTAAATCGGACCAAAACGTTCCTGTAAATTTCGTCTATGGAAAGACCGTCATAAGACTACACTTCAGACCGGTGATATCACAACGTAGCCTGAGATAAATTTTATTTGTATAAACTATTCCAGAGATATGTATATAACCTCTAAGATTGATTGGTTATCATTCATATTACGCAGGTCATTCAACACTGCATCAAGCAGGCAAGAGAGAACATGGCACAGCTAACTCTGAGACGTGATCCAAATCGCTTTGTAAATTACTATGTAAGTCAATCAGGCGGTAATCTGCCAGGGTTTTATGGGGCCCCGGTCATGTACGGACGCGGAATTGGATCATTATTTTCAAAATTATTCCGCTTCGTATCCCCTCTGGTTAAAAAAGGATTTGCAATTGCAAAACCCCATCTTAAAACGGCTGCATCAAATATCGCTTCGGATGTCATTGGTAGAGCCGTGAGTAAAATGAGTGGTTCTACACGCACCGAAGGTCAAGAAGGTTCAGGAATTATGGTTTTATCCAAAAGACCCAGAACAAGACCCCCTGGTGATCGTTTAAGGACGGTTAAAAAACAACGACAAACGCGAAAAAGGAGATCAGTCGCAGCTGACAAACGAAGAGGAAGGAAGTCATCCGCAAGTTTTGATATATTTAAATAATGGCTCTTTTACATAACAAATCATCAGAGTGCACGCTGGCAGAGTTGGACTTATTTTCTGCCCCGATGACGCAGCTATCGATCGAAGATAAAATTTACACCGAGATCCAGCCTTTATCAGCAATCACTGATGGAGGGCCGATCGAGTTTTTCATTCCGGGAGACGGAGAAAAGTATCTGGATCTCAACGATACGCTGTTGCATCTCAGAGTAAAAATTACTAACGAGAATGGAACAAACCTGCCAGATGATGCACCTGTAGGGCTCATCAACTACCCGTTAAACACCATCTTCAGTCAGTGTGACGTCACTCTCGGAGATCGAATGATTTCACAATCCAGCGCTACACATCCATATAGAGCCATGATTGAGACATTGTTAAACTTTTCTGAGGATTCTTTAAAAACCCAGTTTAGCTCTGGTCTTTTTTATGAAGACACTGCAGGTGCTCTGCACTCTATTGTTACAACTAACGGCCCTAACCAAGGTCTTAACAGCAGAGCAGGCTTTACGGCAAATTCCAGGGAGGTACATCTCCTAGGCCCCCTGCATGCAGACATATTTTTCTGCGAGAGACTTCTTTTAAACTCTGTTGACCTTAAAATTAAACTTACAAGAGCCAACGATGCCTTTTGTCTCATGGCCGCAAGAGACTCCACTTACAAACTCAGGATATTAGGAGCATCTCTTTTTATCAAAAAGGTTACTGTCTCTCCAGCTGTACGACTGGGGCACGCTTCAGCTTTAATGAAAGCAAATGCTCTGTATCCACTTTCACGTGTGAATGTAAAAACATATTCCATCCCTGAAAATTCAAGGGTATGCAACCAAGAGAATCTTTTCTTAGGCGTCTTTCCCAAGTATGTGGTGATTGCGTTACTGGATCATGACGCTTTTACAGGAACACGCAATCTCAATCCGTTTGACTTTAATCATTTTGATATGGAATATTTAGCTTTGTGTAAGGATGGCAGACAAATTCCTGCTAAAGCCTTCCAGCCCAATTTTAACCAAGGTCATTCAGTGAGACAGTATTACAACTTGTTTACAGCTACAGGACGACTTCTAAAAGATCTTCCACTGAGTATAACACGTCAGGAATTTAATCAAGGATACTCTCTATTCACATTTAATCTTAACCCGGGCGAGGACACAGATGCTCTATCTCCAGTTTCCAGTGGGAATTTAAGATTGGAAATGCGCTTCAGAAACCCGTTGCCTCATACCACCACGCTGATCATCTACGCTTGTTATGACTCTATTTTAGAGATTGATTCAAAGAGGCGTGTGCTGGTGGATTATTATTAATCTAATCAGGCATGAATAATCATGAAATTGAGAGCCTGATGCGTCATCTGCTGGTAGATTTGTTTTGCGGTGTGTGGCCGTGCGACCAGCTGCCGCTGCTAGCTGACAAATTCCCAGGGCCGGGCTACTTTATTGTGAATACACATCCTTCACACATGCCGGGGGAACACTGGCTAGCTCTGACATTGGATGAGAATGGTCAATCCAGCTTTTTTGACTCTTATGGATTCTCTCCGGATTTCGAGTTCTACCCGTCAAGCATCGTAACATTTTTAGAAGACAGATCCTCAAAAATATTGTATCATAATAATCAGCTTCAAAACACTCTGTCCACTGTGTGCGGTCACCATTGCATTTTTTATCTATGTCATAGAGCGTGCGGATTATCAATGCAGCAAGTGTTGTCGAAATACACCGGAGATGTGATTAAGAATGATTTAATGGTATCTAACTTTGTGAAAAAATATCAGAAATGTGTCATTAATCAAAGTTGTACATTTTATACTCACGGAACATGCTCTTTGGAGATGTTTCTGGATTGTTATGGAATTTAAAATGTCTTATTTTTTTTTTCATTGTTTTTTTTTTTTTTTTCTTCTTATGATTTAATATTTGTGTAATGATATCATATGTTAGTGTGTGAAGTAGAGAACGAAGTTAGACTTGAAAAATATAATCAATAAATATTTTATTGAATAAAAGAAATTGACTACATGTTTCATTTTTTCTTATAACGGTTTATGGTGAAAATGTAATCCATCGGGGTGGTAGTGTCATCTTACGAAGAGACGTTTTTGATCTCCCATCAGCATTTTTTGGATCTTCCAGCTCAGATCTCGACCAGTAGGGAGAATGAGTTATCTGCCTTCTTCTTCTTTTTCTTCTCTGCTTAACGCTGGGGGGGTGTACCCCCATTTTCAATCGATGTACCCTCTGTTTTGAAACGTCTATATTCTTCACGAGCATAAGGGTTAATGACTGAAGATATAGGGATGTTTACTTCTGACTTGGAGTGTAGAAAATCAGACCATCCTCGGGTTTGTGATGCTCCAGATTTTTTAAACGGAAGCATGAGATTTTTCAACAAATCAATCATGTGGGACCCCTTTATAACATTTCCGTTAAATACAAATTCACCTCGCGAAGTCCAACTCTCACTTCTTTCGGATAATTTCTTCAAAATGTACTCGGCATTTTTACGATTGTGTTTAGGAAGGCTTTTCAGTACTTCCGTAAGAACCTGATCCTTAGGGGCCTCGTCCTGCCCTGGGCCTTGTTTTTCTTGGGACCGCTCATGTTCAGGAACCTCTGTGTCACGCTGCAGCGTTAAACTGACTCGCTGTTTTTCTTCTTTGACACCTTGCTTAAGTAAAGTCAGATACCTCTGGAGAAGAGCATCGTATCTCTTGATTTTTTCATAAGAAGTCAAACCCGGCTCGTTTAATATCGCTCTCATTTCAGCATCCAAATTCTCCTCCGCCGTCTGTCTGATGGACGTGTCTGACTGGGTCAGACGCTTGAATTGATGAGGTGAAATGAGAAACATCTTCTGCGATGTTCTGAGAGACATTATCTCCTGATGATTCCACCCACTAGATCACCGATCAAGGGTGCAAGAGCCGTTAAGATGGGGAGAATAAAACCACCTCGTTGCTTTTTGAGAGCCAACTGTTTAGTTTTTATCCCGGTTCTTTTATCACCCAACAATCTGATGATATTTTTTTGTTTCTTCAATTGTCGGTGTTGAGAGGGTGATAGTTTAATGTTACCTTTTAGGATATTCAGTGCAATCTCGCACAGAGCCTGAATAAAGTCGGGAGAGCAGTGTGCGAGAATATCTTTACGTTTCTGTGGACAGGCCTGGTACAAAGCTCTGAATAATGGTAAATTCCTTTTTATACGCGCTGACATGATGACTTACTTTGTTCTGGGTACGTACACAGCAAGCCACTGCTGAGGAAGTATCCCCGTTCTCAGTCTGAAATGTTCTGGGCAGGTAGGCGTAAAATCGATGATTAAATATCCATGAGCTTCTCTCGTTGCGTCTTCAAAACTCTCCAAAAAGAGACCCTTTTGAGATGGAAACATTTGGCGGGCCAGTATATTCAGCTGGAGTTTATCTCTTGGGTTCTTAAACAACACCATATAATTACAGTTCAAACTAATAGTGCGACTGAACTTTCCCTGATGAAAAACATTCTGAGTCAACATCATAACACTCATATTACGATGGTGACGAAACTGGGTAAAGACCTTCATCACATTTTCATCATCTGAGGCTTGAGCAATAACATCGTCTAGAATAATCAGATGATTCTGATCAGGAGGAAACAGGTTTTCATCTTCAAAAGAATGAGGCAATCCTTCCACAAAGGTAATATTTTTATTCATCTTCTGCAATTCAGCATACATGGGTTGAAAAGATGTGTAAATCCATACAATATTTTCTGGAACAATATCCATGACATGATTACAGTTTTGTAAAATACTTTTTACAAAGAAAGTTTTCCCGCAGCCGCTGGGTCCAACTATCATACATGAGAAAGGTGCTCTAAATCTAGGATCAAAATCAATCTCCTGTAAATCCATGTGACTTTTTATTTTATTTCTTCTTCAACTCTAATAACCGAAAGGCAGAGTTGTCCCGTCAGAAAAAAGACGTCTCTTATCATACACCAGTCGAAACTTTTTAAGAAATGTCGCGTTTGTCAAACGGAATCTCTTTTTATCCCTCCTGATCGTGTGCTGAGGGATTTCAATGACACCCTCACTTGACCCCTGTAAGTAGCCCTCGACCAGCCCTTTGATGCTGTCAAAATTGACCCTCTCGCTGCATTCATGCGTCTGAGTGATGCCTTTAGCACCTATCACTACTTTTTTACGGTTTTTAGTTTGGTATGCATAACTCTTGGGTCCTGTCGATGCAAACTCCGAAATGCTGTCACCATCTAACTCGTCAGTAAGATCACCCAGATAATTCCCCAATTCCAGAGGAGTTTCACCACTTTTTGTCACATAAATCAAACTGTCCGTGTCAATATAAATCAATCTGTCCTGTAACTTCTCCATGCTGCTGAGAAGTTTTAAACGTGCATAAGCGGTGGTGAATGCTGCTATAAACACATTATTTGTCTTACTTGATTGATATATGACACGTTTGCTGTAGTTCCACTGCACTACACACATTTCAGGGTTGAAAAAATGAAAATAGTTAACCCTGTATTTACTCGAGAACATGAAGCTGAAAAAGTCTTCAGGGTTAGTGATGACTGTGGTCTGAGACAGATCACTTCTTTGTGCAAATTTCCCCCAAAAACTGTTTAAACACAATTTTGCAACCTGCCTTTTGGCAGGATTCATCTCGATTTTCTCAGGGTCTAATTGGATGCCCTGATGCAGTTTGTAGTCGCTTATATACTTTGACTTACTCTCCTGATCCACTGCTTCAGACAGATAGCCTGAAGCCTCCTGCTTACCCTTTAAAAAGCAATGAATGTAACCTTTAAAGATTGTATCACTTCTCTTTTCAAAATGCCACACCTCTGTGATTTTAGCGACGATAACTACACTCCAACGCTTTACAGAATTCTACACTCGTCCAAACTCCCGTCAAAGCTCTTTCTTGATCATTATGCGTGCAAGGACCTGACTGGTAATTTAATTCAGCGCATGTGCGGCAGAGAGTGAACACAAGTTTACCTTGGGATGTTCTGTAAGGTAAAACAGGGAACAACAGGTTACGTGGTGGGTAGACCACAGCTTTGATTATACCGAAGTAGCTGCTGGGGTCATCAAAATCTTTGTAAATGATGGTGGGGTGTCCGAGGGGAAAAACGCAGTTGGCGTTTACATAAGGGTACAGAGATGTGTAATCCACATAGTGTACAGTTTCATCCGGTTCCGCTGTGTACCTCAACTTCATAGGACAGGTGCGTCCACCATACAGCGCATCCCGGGGGGATAGCGGTTCGGGTGCATTAACTTTCTCAAGAAAGCTGATCACCCCTGGGTCTGATTTTTTCATTTCAATCCACTCATGCTCCCATATGACTTCGAGACGAAGGCCGTACACAGTTTGTAACACCTTGCTTCTCTCAACAGTGGCTGCATAAAACTGTTCAAATGCGACCCCTCTCAACGGACACTTGTCATGAGGCATGTAACACTTTTTACAGCCGTGGAAAAAACAGCCATAAAATTCAAACGCAACTTTGACACCGTTAATCTCGGCATACCCATCCACTGAATATGGCCCGATTTTCTTTTCACCCCTATTTAATGCATGCTCGATAAATATGGCTCTGCTGTCTGCAATCCAGCCGAGCCATTGAATGGACGCGCTAGAGAACGTTTTACTGCTACGTCTGTAGTCCAGAGGTGATGGAATGGCTAAGGTTTGAGGAGGAAGGAAATTGGTTACAAAAACCTTCATGCAGGCTGATGCTATTGTGATACTTTTAAACGGATCCACACTTGTCTCCTTAAAGAACTCGTCTCTGAATTTTAAGCATCCTTGAAAAAGAATTTCAACGTCATTTTTACAATAACGAATAGCTTCTTTCTTAAAGTCAAAGACCTCTTTGCTCGCTTCTCTGTACCAGCTGCTAAACACCTGTTGTTCTTGAAGACTCATGCGTTCTACAGCGTAGCAGGATGGAGGAGGAAAAGCCCCCACATACTGGAGATGTTGTTCAGAGGAAAATAGGTGGGGAAAAAAACCCTTGCTTTGATTGGTAAAGCCTAACGCTTTCGGCATGGCACTAAGCTTCATGCACATGAAGGACAGGCTATCAATGTATTTTAACCTGTAATCAGGGTCGGTTAAACAGAGAAGTTTACTCCCTACCATGACGATATGAGGTTTAATCCCTAACTGCAGCATTGCTGTGAGAATCAGGTAACCATCGTACCCCCGCGCATTGTGCGCTATTAAGGTGTAACCTTTGTACATTGGCCTCCTGAAATGCAGGAGAAATTTTTGGGTGCAATTCAGTCCATAAGCGTACCATTCATCACCTTTCAACGTTTTAGCACAGACCAGAAAGGGGGTATGCATGCCGCTCTCATTGACGAGGCATTCGAAATCATAAAAAATCAGTTTATCATCAAGCTGATTAATTGCACTGCAAGGCTGAATGTAACACTTATGATCATCGCATGTAATGTCTAGGCTGGGGGGTACATTTTCACCGCAAATACTGCATTTTACATTACACACGTGTGGTTTATTCGGTTTACTGATTGGAATAACGTATATCCGTTTGCATACTTTACACAGTTTTACCAACTCACAGTCACTCATAGGCCTTTCAGCACTATTTCTGATGCGTGGTTCCCTGTGTCTGCTGAAACATGAAGAATTACGACAGATTCTTTGACAGCCTGCACAGCTTACAGGATTGCTAATCTCTTGCATACATGTATATGTTCGACACACTGGACAATAACCTTCACAATGGTGTGTATTGGCATTCTGATAGCTGGCGTAACAGTAATTACAAATATATCTGCACCCCATAAAACCTTTGAGATTTTTTATCCCATAGTAATGACCTTGAAATAACAGCAAAAACAGAGGGTTTGAACGATCAGGGAAACTGGTCTCAAATTTACACAGAGCAGTAGAGCCCGTGGTTCTGTGAAACACTACAATTTTTCTCTTCAGAATGGTTTCAAATTTACCAATACCACTAAAAGTAACTGCTGTTTGCTCGTCGAGGCCTGCCTGATGCTGCCATCTCCTCCCCAGTTCTACAGCACGGTGATCCGTGAGCTCAGGATCAGAGGCTGATTGCGAGGCTGATTGCAAAACATAACTGATTACCGGTATTGTTTATAATATACAAATGACGCATTTTCTTATTAAACAGTTCACAGTCTAACGTTCCTGCAGCTTTACGCTTAGAACCTCCTGCTGGGTCATTAACAACCTGAAGAACAAATTCCATGTTATTATCTACAGGTATATTTGCATTCGATTGTACTAAATCGTCGAGGAAGTTTTCGAAAGCAGGCAGGATCATATTTCCATCATCTGTAACAGTAAATGTGATGTGACGATTGAGATTTTCACCCACTAATTCCAGCTGCACAACGTCGTTACGTCTGGTCAACGATCTCGCAGCGTCGGCTAATTCAATTATAATACGCATGATGTCTGTATAGAATGCTGCTAAATCTGGAACGTTACTTGGACAGGGCGGCGGTATGGTAAAAGGTCTCCTTATTTCATGGTTATTAAAATGTTCACGTTCAACCACAGCTGGAGGGTTTCGTCCTATTTGATCAGAACTAACTGCTACGTCCGTATTGAAATGACCCCCGTGCTGATCTGCGGCGTGTGACGTAGAAGGATTCTGATGAGTGTCAGGTGGATAATTTTGCTCAATGCTGTGTGGAGACGGTGCGCTATTTAAATCGGAAAGAGCCTGATTGATTACGTTTAAAACGTCACCGTGCCGATCTGCGGCGTGTGACGTAGAAGGATTCTGATCATTTTCCTCAATGCTGCTGTGTGGAGACGGTGCGCTATTTAAATCGGAAAGAGCCTGATTGATTACGTTTAAAACGTCACCGTGCTGATGTTCATTTATTACATTTTCACTGTTAGCAGGAGATGCATTTAAAACGATGTTATCTGCTACTTCTGCATTAACGGGGATTTCGTTAAGTTCATTAACTAAATTTCTTATTTCATCCAGGGCAAGTCTGATTATTTGATCAGAACTAACTGCTACGTCCATATTGAAATGACCCCCGTGCCGATCTGCGGCGTGTGACGTAGAAGGATTCTGATAATTTTGCTCAATGCTGTGTGGAGACGGTGCGCTATTTACTTCTGCATTAACGGGAATTTCGTTAAGTTCATTAACTAAATTTCTTATTTCATCCAGGGCAAGTCTGATTCGGTTATCCATTTCTATGAACATAAGAAACAAAATAAAAATAAAACTAACCTACAGAAAAAAAAAACAAAAACAAAAAAAAACACAGTGATCAGTTCAGTTTAAAATCACCTTGATGTCACCAAAATGCTTCTTTAACAGAATCTGACATGCTGCCAGAAGCGTTAACGATGAGGCCTTATTACGAAGATTCCGTGAGGCTGTAGAGACTGTCTTCCTGCGCTGTCCGTTTCTGTGACCAATCTGTCCTACCATCAACGTTACCTCTGTAAGGAGAAGGAACAAAAAATAAATAAATAGATAATAAATATATATATATATATATTGAAATAATCACATTAAAGCTGGAAAAAAAATAAAGGAATTCAAATTAATTCAGTATGTATGTATGAATTAAAACGTACCGTTCATTAATCCACTCACTAGTGTTGCTCTGCTTTGTAGCGCAGAGAGTCGCTGTCTTTTGGCCGGGGTTAAATATTCTGTAAAAACAGAAGACAATAAAAGTTATCTTACGCTGCGCAGCACAGCGTTCATAAGTAAAACGAAAAATAGTTTTTAAAATGCACAAGTTTTTTTTTTTTTTTATCTTACTCCGATTCTTTGCGGTAAAACCACCAGATTTCACTTCTTGTTGGACTGAAATGGTGCCTTTCTGCTGAAAGCTGTCTTGATCTTTGAAAAGCGACCTTCTGGTGGGCGTATTCAATGTGGCATCTTTGGATGTATCTGTAAACAGGTTTATATGACATTTTATTGAACTATGCTTAAAATACATATATATATATATATATATTGTTTTTATTTAATTTTTATTTCCTTACCTTGCTCCTGCTCGACAACTATGTCATCCACAGAGCTCTCAGTCGAATCTGTAAACAGTTTTTTATCTGAGGTTTAAAATACATTCACTCTCAAAGAAAAAATAGATAGTTCTTAGGACTTACTTACTTTCTGGTGGTGCTGGTAACTTATCCGGTGTGTCTTCAGGGGAAATGATGATAATTGACGGGGGGGGGGGGGGGGTATTCAAAGAATCAGTTTTAATTTCTGTGTTAAAAGAAAGTTCAGTTGTTGCGGGTTTCTCTTGTTTGGAAATAATTCGCCTTCTCAATTTTGACTGTCGATTCCAGCCACTGAACCCTCCAACTTGATCATTCGGGTTTACCTCTCTCATCACATCTATAAATTGAAACATTGTCAAGGGTTAACTATAATATATATATATATATATATATATTTTATTGCATTTAACATTTACTTACCATAATCTGATTGTCAGTCAGTCATTTTCTACTGCTTATTCCATAGTGGGTCGCAGGGGAGCTGGTGCCTATCTCCAGCAGTCTATGGGCGAGAGGCAGGGTACACCTTGGACAGATCGCCAGTCCATCGCAGGGCAACACACAAACAACCATGCACACACTCATTCATACACCTAAGGTCAATTTAGAGTGACCAATTAACCTAACAGGCATGTCTTTGGACTGTGGGAGGAAGCCAGAGTACCCGGTGAGAACCCACGCATGCACGGGGAGAACATGCAAACTCCATGCAGAAAGACCCCAGGCCAGGAATCGAACCCAGGACCTTCTTGCTGCAAGGCAACAGTGCTACTAACTGCGCCACCGTGCAGCCCTTAATCTTAATCTGATTGTGTCAAGATGAAATCATCAAGGTCATCAGCGGTGGGTTCTATGACAAAGAAACAAATATATATATATATATATAAACAATATATATAAACAAAATTTGAGAACATTCACATGCATTTAATGATTTCTTAAAAATGAATACTTACTTACTTACGTTTAAAGATGTCATTGTGCTTTTGTGAATTATCAGAAGTAGAAGCCACAATTTCCGGGTTTCCTGAAATATTTACCGACATTTGTTCTTGTCAGTACTGGTATTTTTCAATGTAACAATTGTTATGGTTCAAAGACATTCAGCATTTGAAGACCCTGACACTGAGGTTAACCAATGAAACAGAGCCCCAACATTTACACACAGTATTTATACCAGAACATGACAGTGTTATCTCAACTGCAAAGACTATTTTTTTAAGACCAAAACCCTTCTTGAGTTCAAAGGTGATATGTTATCTAAGAAACAGATGTAACTGCCCCTTCCTGACATCGCCCCTAACAGTTGGATATAGAATAACTGTAACCCTGTAACTCTAAGATGAAAAAGTAAAATGTTTTAGAAAAGCTACAGGTAACTAAAATTATCATTCCTTTTTCCTAAAATGGAGTCTCTCATGATTCAAAAACAAACACATCATTGCTAGAGTCAATTTGTAACTTGGAAACAGTATACTGATGTTCTTTTTTTTTCTGTTAATCTGATATTCGTCTTACCTATTTCAGCTGCTTTTCCAGTATGTTGACGCAGAAGCTGAAGGTTTTTCTCGTTCCATCGATGTAGTGAAGCACAATTTTTTTTATTTACTTTTTTAGGTCTTTTCTATTTTGAACGGATTTAGACTGGCTCATATATTCAACAAATAGGTCCTGCTGTAAAGCAAAATTAACTTACAATTCTGTCAGGTTACACAGTTCCTTTATTAGGATTTCATGTGATAGGTCAACATTAAGTTGATTATACCTTTAAAATATAAAAGGATGCATGTCTTTTTTTTGTTTTTGTTTTTTAGATGTATTAACGCCTGAAAAAACATACAGATTATTAATAACACCCTTAAACACACCCCTGTGTGTTTTAATTGGCTCATTTAAGGCCTTCCCCGTAACACCCTTAAACACACCCCTGTGTTTTAATTGACTCATTTAAGGTATCGCCCCTAATGACGACAACCAATCAACATCCACTGTTACGCCCCTTGGACACACCCCCCTGCTTGACCACGTGACCTCCTGCCCACATGGCAACCACATGGCGCCCACATGGCCCCCACCGGAAGTCCCGCCCTCACCGGAAGTCCCGCCCACCTGTCAAAATGTTTGATGAAAGGGTGCACTTAAATTCTCTCTCACATACATTCACTGCTTTTTAAAGGGTAAGCAGGAGGCTTCAGGCTACCCTTCTGAAGCAGTGGATGAGGAGAGCAGGTCAAAGTATGTAACAGACTACAAACTCCACCAGGGTATTGTGGAAATATAAATGCCTTATTATTAGTAGTGTGGAAATATAAATGCATTATTATTAGTAGCTAAGACTAAGATATATGTGGGACTTTGCTGTTTCTAGATTGATTTTTATTAGGAGTTTTTAGTTATGATAGTTAGAAAAAAGCATAACAGTAGCCTCTAGTATTATAGAGTCCAGTTTTTACACAATGAGTGTTTATTCTTCAAGTTTAAAGCTTGCAGGTGTTTTCTGTCTGTATCGTGAGAAGCCGGCAGTGTATTGGGGAGGCATGGTACTCCTCTCCCTGAAGATTCCTGAAGACGTGTGGGAAACAATTCTTTAATTAAATGATGAAATGTATTTCTGTTTCTTTGATACTGTTGCTGGGGAGACATCCACAGACAGAATGATTGTGTATGTGTACTGCATAGCACCGTGGGGTATGAAATGTAATGTAACGTCAGTGAGACAACACACAGACGTTACCAGGTACCCGTGTAAGTGTGATGTCTCCCTCTCTGAATTCAGATTGGTTTTAATAAACTTGTGGAAACGTACAACTGTATGGAAGCAAATCGTTACCATATTTCAAATGAAAAAGCATTTTCAGAAATGCTTTTTCATTTTAAGAATGTGGCTGCATTGTTTGACTCATAAATTAAATTAGTTATCAATAATCCTATTTGCATTTTAATTTTCTTCATCACGACTGCACATTTTATGCCATAATCAAAAAGAAAACCAAGCAGACATTGCTTTTTCGTTTTTGTGGTCTGCCCGCAAAGTACTGCCCAGAACTCGAAAAAGCATTCCGAGCTGCGGGCGCAGCAGAGTGACGTCAGCAGCTGCTCTTCCTCAGCTCCCTGCTGACCGAGCTACCCATCTTGTTCGGTAGGTGGCGCTGTGCAAGTCTGCATTGCATTACATTGCTGAGAAATTGTGGAAAGTGTGATCTCTTCTGCCATCATCTGCTGGGGAAGCAGCATCAGAGCCAGGGACTTTAAAAAGCTCAACAAGCTGATAAAAAAGGCTGGTTCTGTTCTGGGGACTCCTCTGGAACCTCTGGAGATCATTGTGGAAAGACGGATTCTTCATAAAATGAAGAACATTATGGAGAACCCTGAGCATCCCTTTGGGATTAATAAAGTATTTTTGAATTGAATTGAATTGAAATTGATTGAATTGCAGCAGGGCCGAGCTCAATTTGTGGCAGTGGCAGGCAGAACTGGTAGTTCCGGTGGCAGACTGTGGCAGCCTTATGGCCCGGGACATCCAGCGTGTTTTTAAGCATTTATTTATATTTTTCTGTGAGTGACAATTCAGAATAGCCGCTCGTGCTCTATAATAAACCGGCTGTTTGTGCAATAAATCTTCGTCATCCTTTCAACACGTCACACATAGACATAGTTCTATTTATTTTCCATGTCAAGTAAATACAATCACCTTATGTTATGGGTCTAAAGCTGTTTATTAAATAATAATCAATAATGAAATCATTATTTAAAGGTAACAGGCTATAACAACAATGACAACCCATTTGCCGATAATCAGCATCAGCTTCCACAAAAACAGCGGCAACCGCAATGGCAAGCTTTTACGGCCGGTTTGGCACCTTCTGGCATCCTCGCGGAATCCCGTGCCACCCTGCGGCAGGCTGTGGCAGTTCCGGTGGCAGCTTCGGTGGCAGGCTGTGGCAGTTCCGCCACAGCCTGCCACCGGAACTACCAGTTCTGCCTGCCACTGCCACAAATTGAGCTCGGCCCTGCTGCAATTCAATCAATTTCTCGGCACGTTTGCAATGTAATGCAATGCAGACTTGCACAGCGCCTCCCACCGAACAAGATGGGTAGCTCGGTCAGCAGGGAGCTGAGGAAGAGCGGCTGCTGACGTCACTCTGCTGCGCCCGCCGCTCGGAATGCTTTTTCATTTTTGAGTTCTGGGCAGTACTTTGCGGGCAGACCACGAAAACGAAAAAGCAATGTCTGCTTTGTTTTCTTTTTGATTATGGCATCAAATGTGCAGTCGTGAAGAAGAAAATGCAAATAGGATGATTACTAATTTTATTTATGGGTCAAATAATGCAGCCACATTCTTAAAATGAAAAAGCATTTCTGGAAATGCTTTTTCATTTTCAAATTTTACATTTCAAATTGAATTTTGGTATCTATTTGCTGGAGTACATTTTGAAAAATAAATGTCAAATGTCTTTTTCTTTTTCATTTTAATTAAGTGAAAGAATGAGCAGTCTTGAAGAAGAAAATTAAACTGCAAATAGGATTATTGATAACTAATTTCATTTATGAGTCAAACAATGCAGCCACATTCTTAAAATGAAAAAGCATTTCGGAAAATGCTTTTTCATTTGAAATATGGTAACGATTTGCTTCCATACAACTGATCTCTGACTGAGGATTGTCCTTTGGGGTGCCAAATAAAAAGAGTTGATGAGAGGTGAGGAGTAATGTAAGAGTTAACGGACAGCCAGTAAAATGTTACTACCTCAACAGTATCCAATTAAACGTAGGCAAAATCGAGGTGAACCCTGGTAGGAAAACTGTGTTTAAACAGTTTTTGGGGAAAGTTTGCGCAGCGAAGTGATCTGTCTCAGACCACAGTTATCACTAACCCTGATGAGTTTTTCAGCTTCATGTTCTCAAGCAAATACAGGGTTAACTACTTCCATTTCTTCAACCCTGAAATGTGTGTAGTGCAGTGGAACTACAGCAAACGTGTCATCTCTCTCCCAAGCAAGGTAAACAATGTGTTTATTGTAGCATTCACCACCGCTTATGCACGTTTAAAACTTCTCAGCAGCATGGAGAAGTTACAGAACAGACTGATTTATATTGACACAGATAGCCTCATCTTTGTGACGAAAAGTGGTGAAACTCCTTTGGAACTGGGAAATTATCTGGGGGATCTTACAGACGAGCTAGGGGGAGACAGCATTTTGCAGTTTGCATCAACAAACCCAAGAGTTATGCATACCAAACCAAAAACCAGAAAAAGCTAGTGATACGTGCTAAAGGTATCACTCAGATGCATGAATGCAGCAAGAGGGTCAATTTTGACAGCATCAAAGGGCTGGTTGAGGGCTACTTAGCAGGATCCAGTGAGGATATCATTGAAATTCCCCAGCACAACATCAGGAGAGATAAAAAGACATTCCGCTTAAGAAATGCTGCATTTGTTAAAAGGTTTCGGTTGGTGTATGATAAGAGACACCTTTTTCCTGATGGGACAACTCTGCCTTTTGGTTATTAGAGCATAATGGTGCGTTCACACCAAACGTGGATTTCCTTCCCAGCTTTTGCCCGCTTGACATTCCACGTGAACTCCGCGTTGCCATTTGGCAACAAGCGGCAACGCTTTGCCGCGTCATCAAATAGGAGGAGCTTCTATCTGCTGCTTGCTGGTTTCAACTGAACATGGCGGACATGGATTTCACAGACCTAATTATGGTCTTTTACACGTGGAGAGCCGAAAAACGCCGCCGACGTCGATGTCCCTGGGTTCGCGAGATTCTTCAGGAGTGTACCACCACTTACTCCAGGAGCTGCGTCTGGATGACGGTCAATTTCAGCAGTACTTCTGTCTATCCAGGACCCAGTTCGAAGATCTGCTGTCTGCTGGGAGACGAATCGGCCTCCGGGACACCAACTACCGGCGCTGTATCCCCTATGCTGAACGCCTCTACATCTGTCTTCGGTGAGTAAATAAATCTCAGCTCAATAAAAAAAAAACAGCCAATTTTTAATGTCCACATCTCCTAAATATAACATATGTGAGCCTAAACATGGACGAGGACTGCCAAAATACACCGGGCAAGAGCTGGTATGATAATGTAGCTTAGTAGCCATAAGTACTGATGTATTTTAGATAACGGCTGATCGGCGACCTGGAAATCAGGCTTGCTGACATATACATCTGAAAATTAAATACTGATGAATAAAACATAATTTCCTACATGAACATTACTTTCCCTTGAGCAACTGAACAACCTTCATTCTGAAAAGAGGACTATAGTTTTTAGTTCGCCACTATATTTAATACATCATATAATGGCCTACACTCTCCAACTTAAATGAATTGCTTCAAATAGTACCAAATAACTGAATTGAGTTTACCCAACTTAATGTATCCTCAGTGCTAAATTCTAATTTAAATATTTTCATGTTCAACATTGAAACTTATTATTTCCATTGTTTTGTATAAAAACTGATATTATACATATGTGTCTTCGTGAAGAAACCTCACAAACGAGTAAATTTTTTTCAGGTTTGTTATTAGATCTATCACACACGTTCTGTAGAGGGAACTGTTTTATACATTCTGATTGAGATGTTTTTTATTTTTTCTATTTACTTTTAGATACCTTGCCACAAGGGACTCCAACAGGACAATAGCCAACAGTTTTCGTGTGAGAGTCTCCACTGTCTGCAGCATTGTCCCTCAGGTGGTGGCTGCCATCTGGGACTCCCTGGTGGAGGAGTTCATGGCGGTGCCCTCCACCGAAGACTGGAGGTCTATTGCTGAGGATTTCCTGCACCGGTGGAACTTACCTCTGAGCTGTGGCGCTTTGGACGGCAAGCACGTCCAGATGACTTCACCCCCCAACTCCAGATCCCAATTCTTTAATTACCAGGGGGATTTCTCAATCGCCAGTCCAACTGCGATGGACTGGCGATCTGTCCAGGGTGTACCCTGCCTCTCGCCCATAGACTGCTGGAGATAGGCACCAGGTCCCCCGCGACCCACTATGGAATAAGCGGTAGAAAATGACTGACTGACTGACTGACTGATTTCTCAATTGTCCTCCAGGCAGTTGTGCATGCAGGATATCGGTTCCGTCTCATCGATGTTGGGGGGTATGGTCGGACCAGTAATGGTGGCATTCTGGCCAACTCTGCTTTCGGTCAGGCTCTGCGGCTGGCGCACTCCATCTGCCCCCTGACCAGCACCTGCCTGGAGCATACCTTCTGTCTCCGACGTATCCTCTTCTGGGGGTGGAGCAGGTAGGTCCTCTGCCATCTCCTCAACCTGGCCCATGTTGCTGGTGGTGGGCCGTGGAGCCACAAAGGGGTCGAGGAATGAGAGGACGGCAGAGAACCTCCACTTTGTTGCCGCACCTGCTGCTGCTCCACTCCTCCTCTTCACCAGCTGCTTCCTTCTCTCCTTCAGGTACGTGTCCCGCAAACCCTTCCACTTTTGTCAGCACACATCCTCTGAAAACATAGGGATTTTTTGTGAGATGAAGTCACATAAATATTTGTGCATTCCAGAAAGAGGCAATCGGCGACAAGCAGGTTTTCCCTTTATTTTTTGCGGGGGTGAAGTGCAGTTGTAGCCTGTCTGTGGTTGCCACTTCACGGATGAATCCTGATATTGTCTTATCATATTATGCTTTTATGAATATAACTTATATAGAATATTTTACACTTTTAAAAATTAGCCCAACGACAGACAGGGTAGAGCTTCACATTCGCAAGTGACGTGCTAGCAAGTGACGTGCCGATATAAATTAGCCAAAAGACAGTAGTACAATGGTGCTATTTTAAAGTTTTACCTGCTACTCCAGTCTCCTCACTGACTCTTCTCCAGGCCAGGTCCTTCCTGTACTTGTCTTGGTAAAAGTAATTAGTTGAGTCATACAACACAGGCTTGCCGCACACTGCCACTATAATCTTGTCCTCCATCTTCACTGACAACCGCTTCTTCTCTGCTGCGTTCCTTCACCCTACGTCACAGCCACATCCAGTCCCTGATTGTTTGACGCGACGCGAATTTTGAAAAAAGTTCAGATTTTTCAACTCGTCCATCACTCTCGCTCCGCTTCCGCTTCGCTCGGCGCACCTTCTGCACCGCATCCTTTGTCTCCTTCGTACCACCTCGCGCCACTCCGCTCCTGAACGCACCTCTACATAGGGATAACATGTAAATTGGCCGCTCCTATCGCAGAATCCGCATTTGGTGTGAAGAAGAGACAGAAAGATAAAAATTTAAAAAAAAATTAAATTTTGCATTCAGCCAATTTACAGGAGATTGATTTTGATCCTAAATTTAGAACGCCTTTCTCATGTATGATTGTAGGACCTAGCGGCTGCGTGAAAACCTTTTTTGTAAAAAGTGTTTTGCAAAATTGTAACCATGTCATGGATGTTGTTCCAGAAAATATTGTATGGATTTACACATCTTTTCAGCCCATGTATGCTGAATTGCAGAAGATGAATAAAAATATAAAATTTGTGGAAGGATTGCCTCATTCTTTTGAAAATGAAAACCTGCTTCCCCTTGATCAGAATCATCTGGTTATTTTAGACGATGTTATTGTCCAAGCCTCAGATGATGAAAACATGATGAAGGTCTTTACACAGTTTCATCACCATCTTAATATGAGCGTCATGCTGTTGACTCAGAATGTATTTCATCAGGGAAAGTACAGTTGCACCATTAGTTTGAACTGTAATTATATGGCGTTGTTTAAGAACCCAAGAGATAAACTGCAGTTGAATATACTGGCTCGCCAAATGTTTCCATCGCAAAAGGGTCTCTTCCTGGAGAGTTTTGAAGACGCAACGAGAGATGCTCATGGTTATTTAATCATCGATTTCATGCCTACCTGCCCAGAACATTTCAGACTGAAAACGGGCATACTTCCTCACCAGTGGCCTGCTGTGTATGTGCCCAAAACAAAGTAAGTAATCATGTCTGCACGTATAAAAAGGAATGTCCCATTATTCAGGGCTCTATACCAAGCCATTACTCAGAAACTTAAAGATATTTCGCACACTGCTCACCCAACTTTCTTCAGGCTCTGTATAAGATTGCTCTGAATATTTTAAATGGTAACATTAAAGTATCGCCCTCTCAACACCGGAAATTGAAGAAGCAGAGAAAAATCATCAGGCTGTTGGCTGATAAAAGAACCGGAATCAAATGTAAACAGCTGGCTCTCAAAAACCAGGGTGGTGGTTTTATTCTCCCCATCTTAACGGCTCTTGCCCCCTTGATCGGTGATCTAGTGGGTGGAATCATCAGGAGATAATGTCTCTCAGAACAACGCAGAAGATGTTTCTCATTTTCCCTCATCAGTTCAGGCGTCTGACCCAGTCAGAAACGTCCATCAGACACACGGTGGAGGAGAATTTGGATGCTGAAATGAGAGCGATATTGAATAACCCCGGTTTGACTTCTTATGAAAAATAAAACAATTTGATGCACTTTTGCAGAGGTATCTCACTCTACTACTAAGCAGGGTGTGAAAGAATAACCATGGGTGAGTTTGACGCTTCAGCGTGACACATCGAGCGATACTCCAGAGCATGAGCCATACGAAGAAAAACATGGCCCGGGGCATAACCAGATTGCTTCGGATCAGATTGTTATGGATGTACTGAAAAGCCTGCCAAAGCATAACCATAAAAATGCTGAGTACATTTTGAAGAAATTACCCGAAAGAAGTGGGCGTTGGACTTCGCGAGGAGAATTTGTATTAAAGGAAATGTTGTAAAGGGGTCCCATATGATTGACTTGTTGAAAAATCTCATGCTACCGTTTTAAAAATCTGGAGCACCGCTACCCCGAGGATGGTCAGACTTTCTACATACCTTGTCAGAGGTAAACATCCCCATATCTTCTGTCAATAACCCTTATGCTCGTGATGAATATAGACGGCTCAAAACAGAGGGAGAGGGGATCATTTATTTAAAGTGCTGAAGCATCCCCCCGCATTAAGCAGAGAAGAAAAAAGGAGATAACTCTTTCTCCCCATTTGTCGAGATCCAAGTAGGAAGACCCTAAAAATACTAACATGAAGCCAAAAAAGTCTCTTCGTAAAACAATACTACCTCCCCGATGGATCACATTTTCATCATAAACTGTTATAAGAAAATGAGACTTGTAACCTATTTCTTTCTTTCAATAAAATCTTTATTGATTATATTTTCATGTCTAGCATCATGCCCTACTTCATACACACACACACACACACACACACACACACACACACACACACACACACACACACACACATACACACACTCACACCAATATACATTTTCATTATAATTTAAACAAAATTAAAATAAGAAAAAAAGTAGACAATTTAAATTCCATAACAATCCTGAAACATCTCAAAGGAGCATGCACTGTGAGTGAAAAATATAGAACTCCGATTAATGACACATTTCTGGTATTTTTTTACAAAGTTAGATACCATTAAATCATTCTTAAACACATCTCCGGTGTATTTTGACAACACTTGCTGCAGTGATAAACCGCATACTCTATGACAGAGATAATAAATATAATGATGACCGCACACTGTGGACAGAATTTTGAAGCTGGTTATTGTGATACAATATTTTTGATGATCTGTCTTTTAAAAATGTTACGATGCTTGACGGGTAGAAATCAAAATCCGGAGGGAATCCATAAGAGTCAAAGAAGCTGGCTTTACCATTCTCTTCCAAAGTCAGAGCCAACCAGTGTTCTCATGGCATGTGTGAAGGATGTGTGTTCACTATAAAGTATGCGGGTCAGAATGTGTCAGCGAGCAGCGGCAGCTGGTTGCACGCCCATACACCGTAAAACAAATCTCCCAGCAGATAATGCAGTAGGTCCTCAATTTCATGATTATTCATGTCTGTTTGGATTAATAATAATCCACCAGCACACGCCTCTTTGAATCAGTCTCCAAAATAGAGTCATAACAAGTGTGATACACTCTATAGTGAGAGTTCGTCCACTGTTTATTTATTACAAAGGAAGAAAATGAAGGTTCAAAACCAATACAGAACTTATGGGTTACCAGTGAGGGACAGCGACACTTACTTTTTGGACTGAAACTGTGTTCAAGCTTAATGGGTATGAAAGGGGGCGGAACCAAAATACAGACACCGTTTCTCCGGACGCGGAAGTGAAAGGCGTCCCTTCCCCCTCCTCCCCTTAGTCAAAGTTTGAGAGAGGAAATGGAGGTTCGCTTCTTCACTCACGGACATTATTAATTCATGTTTCATGTTAGCAATGTGGAAAACTCGTAAACCAGCCCCCCCTTAAAGTGTAAAGAGGTGAATAAGATCGGTAGTGAGTTGGTGTTTACAGGTCCTTCTCAAAATATTAGCATATTGTGATAAAGTTCATTATTTTCCATAATGTCATGATGAAAATTTAACATTCATATATTTTAGATTCATTGCACACTAACTGAAATATTTCAGGTCTTTTATTGTCTTAATACGGATGATTTTGGCATACAGCTCATGAAAACCCAAAATTCCTATCTCACAAAATTAGCATATCATTAAAAGGGTCTCTAAACGAGCTATGAACCTAATCATCTGAATCAACGAGTTAACTCTAAACACCTGCAAAAGATTCCTGAGGCCTTTAAAACTCCCAGCCCGGTTCATCACTCAAAACCCCAATCATGGGTAAGACTGCCGACCTGACTGCTGTCCAGAAGGCCACTATTGACACCCTCAAGCAAGAGGGTAAGACACAGAAAGACATTTCTGAACGAATAGGCTGTTCCCAGAGTGCTGTATCAAGGCACCTCAGTGGGAAGTCTGTGGGAAGGAAAAAGTGTGGCAGAAAACGCTGCACAACGAGAATAGGTGACCGGACCCTGAGGAAGATTGTGGAGAAGGGCCGATTCCAGACCTTGGGGGACCTGCGGAAGCAGTGGACTGAGTCTGGAGTAGAAACATCCAGAGCCACCGTGCACAGGCGTGTGCAGGAAATGGGCTACAGGTGCTGCATTCCCCAGGTCAAGCCACTTTGGAACCAGAAACAGCGGCAGAAGCGCCTGACCTGGGCTATAGAGAAGCAGCACTGGACTGTTGCTCAGTGGTCCAAAGTACTTTTTTCGGATGAAAGCAAATTTTGCATGTCATTTGGAAATCAAGGTGCCAGAGTCTGGAGGAAGACTGGGGAGAAGGAAATGCCAAAATGCCAGAAGTCCAGTGTCAAGTACCCACAGTCAGTGATGGTCTGGGGTGCCGTGTCAGCTGCTGGTGTTGGTCCACTGTGTTTTATCAAGGGCAGGGTCAATGCAGCTAGCTATCAGGAGATTTTGGAGCACTTCATGCTTCCATCTACTGAAAAGCTTTATGGAGATGAAGATTTCATTTTTCAGCACGACCTGGCACCTGCTCACAGTGCCAAAACCACTGGTAAATGGTTTACTGACCATGGTATCACTGTGCTCAATTGGCCTGCCAACTCTCCTGACCTGAACCCCATAGAGAATCTGTGGGATATTGTGAAGAGAACGTTGAGAGACTCAAGACCCAACACTCTGGATGAGCTAAAGGCCGCTATCGAAGCATCCTGGGCATCCATAAGACCTCAGCAGTGCCACAGGCTGATTGCCTCCATGCCACGCCGCATTGAAGCAGTAATTTCTGCCAAAGGATTTCCGACCAAGTATTGAGTGCATAACTGTACATGATTATTTGAAGGTTGACGTTTTTTGTATTAAAAACACTTTTCTTTTATTGGTCGGATGAAATATGCTAATTTTGTGAGATAGGAATTTTGGGTTTTCATGAGCTGTATGCTAAAATCATCCGTATTAAGACAATAAAAGACCTGAAATATTTCAGTTAGTGTGCAATGAATCTAAAATATATGAATGTTACATTTTCATCATGACATTATGGAAAATAATTAACTTTATCACAATATGCTAATATTTTGAGAAGGACCTGTATATATTTAAGCGGGCACGGAGCGATTTCTATCGGAATCGTACCTGGTAAGCTGGTTAGCAGTAGCAGTTGCTTAGCAACAACGGCTACTTAGCGGGGACTGCCGCGTGTATCTGTAAACTAGAATACACTCCTTTGATTTAACTTTAATAAGGTTGTCGTGGTATCCTGACATGTGTTGTGTATTTTATTATTATTGTTAAAAGGGAATAATGCTGAACGCAAAGGAAGCTTTACTGTTACTGTTAACTTCACATTTAACCAGCATTGTTTTGAGTGAGTTTATCTACTATTCACGATGTAATCAGTTTCACTGTTGGGTTTTGCTGGGTGATATACAGCTAGTCTACAGGCAAGTGTTTGGAGTGAACATGGTCATTCAAATATGTGTAAATTTAATTATACATGTTAACATGATTTCTTCCCTCAATAATACCACAATGAGGATGGGTAAAATAATGTAGGTTTAGGAGGTTGTTTAAGTTGACGAAGATTGTATTTTCCTATGTAAATGAGGGATATTTAAAGACACCTGTGTGTAAAATGTTTGATCCTATTCCTTGCTGTTATGCTCGATGAGAACACAGTCTACATCTGAAGTGGAGAGTAACTAATGTCACATAAAAACAACGGAACATGATTACAGTGAATGGGATAATTTTATTGTAAGAGTTCATGATTGAGGATTTGTAATAAAAGTCAAAGTTTGAGAGAGGAGATGGAGGTTCGCTTCTTCACTCACGGACATTATTAATTCAAGTTTCAGGTTTACTGGACTCCCACTCAGAAGGAAGCTGAGACGGGAGCCCACCCAAACTGATCATCATTTGTTACAATTGGTTTCACCCCGTTGAGACGTGTAACACAAGCATAGATGATCAGCGTGGTAGTATGAGGCAGTGGTTGCCTAAATCGCATTTCCAATCTTAAATTCCCGCTGGAAAGTGGAGATAGAGCATCTGTGTCCTCACCTGGGTTAAGAATCCTCAGAAAAGTTTAACAATGTCTCAATCATGGCTCTATATGGATGTGTGGCGCTGGATTGTGAAATCAATCGATCTCCGAGAGTGACATCACACTGACTAAAGATGGTGTTTAACGGGTAGTTGATGAGCCCTACGGGTGCATCATTCGGCAGGTTTGTTCCATCCTCGTTAGTAAATTTCACTCTGAGATGCAACAGCGTATTGTTGAGATCCAGATACTTTCTCCGTCTCCCGAAATGAAAAGCTCCATTGGTGATTGCTGATAAAGGCTGGATCTCGGTGTAAATTTGATCTTCGATATACAGCTGCATCATCGGGGCAGAAAATAAGTCCAACTCTGCCAGCATGCACTCTGATGATTTATGTAAAAGAGTGCTCTACCTATGACGTCCGAAGCAATATTTGATGCAGCCGTTTTCCGATGGGGTTTTGCAATAGCAAATCCTTTTTTAACCAGAGGGGATACGAAGCGAAATAATTTTGAAAATAATGATCCAATTCTGCATCCTTACCTGAGCGGGGCCCCATAAAACCCCAGAAAATTACTGCCTAATTGACTTACATAGTAATGTACAAAGCGATTAGGATCATGTCTCAGACTTAGCTGTGCCATGTTCTCTCTTGCTGTTCTCACTGCTTGATGCAGTGTTGAAGGACCAGGGGAATATGAATGATAACTTAGACGTTATATATATCTCTGGAATAGTTTATACAAATACAATTTTTTTCAGGCTACATTGTGATATCACCGGTGTGAAGTGTAGTCTTATGACGATCTTTCCGTAGACGAAATTTATCTTGCAGCTATTTCAACATCGGAAGGATGAGGACACATTCTCATCCTTTTTGCTGGTCGAGGAGAGGTTTCATCTTCATCCTCCCTCTCGTACACTGACTGACAGAGCCAATGACATTAAATACCTTGTCTTGATCCAATTGATACAGGCAGAGCTCTCCTATTTCATACATGAAAATATACCCCCAGCTACCACTCAGTCCATATGGTTCCAAAGACCACTCTTCCTGCAGAGTATCGAACGGAGGCCTTTGTATCTTGCATAGGTAACATGTTGATTTCTTCGGGGCATCCAATTCACGCTGCGTATGCCGGTAGATGGTTACTGGGGTTTCACACAGAAGAGACGTACGTCTTAGCTGACCTGAGGCCTGTTTTTCATCCATTGTTGTTGGTGAAGTTGGATCATCATCTGCAGAGTATGTAATGATTGGAATTCTGATAGGTATCTCAGATGAGGAAGTAGATGATGTAGATGGTTGTTCATCATCTCGGCGCACCTTGCATTTCTCCCCGGTTTGATGAAAAACTCTCTTAACTCTAGTCATTGTTCAACGAGTGTTCTTTTCCAGCAAATGTTGCCAGTAAATTGCAGCGTTCTGCTAGTATTTAAAACACAGAAGCACGTCCCTTTGTTTTTAATTGGTTGATTCTAGATTCGCCCCCCCTAATGACGAAACCCGCAGCTGTTTCTTGTGTATTGTCTGACACAATGCTCAACACTTTGGGCCCGGAAGGAAGACGGTCGTTTTAACTACTTTATGACTACAGATGGTGTGAAGACTTTAAAGCTCCTGACACCTAAGCAAAACCGCAAATGTCTGCCTTAATTCAATAAACAGTAGATGTGGATTGTCTGAGACGATGCTCGACACTTTGGGCCAGGAAGGAAGACGGTCGTTTTAACTACTTTATGACTACAGTTGGTGTGAAGACTTTAAAGCTCCTGACACCTAAGCAAAACCACAGATGTCTGCCTTAATTCAATAAACAGTGACATGTCTGAGGACTCAGTCATTTTCTACCACTTACTCCATAGTGGGTCGCAGGGAAGCTGGTGCCTATCTCCAGCACTCTATGGGCGAGAGGCAGGGTACACCCTGGACAGGTCGCCAGTCAGGTTCTCTTTTTATCAGAATTTTGTGTGACGTGCCTGCATTAAGTTGAGTGTACCTTTAAAGGGGAGAAACTTTACAATTCTGTCAGGTTCTCTTTTTATCAGAATTTCATGTGACGTGCCTGCATTAAGTTGAGTGGAGAAACTGCATGTTTTTTTGTTTTTTGATGTAAAAACATCTAAAACATACAATTACCAAATACAGTAAAATAATACAATTAAATGATAACAGCCTTAAACGGGTGTGTTTAAGGCTGTTATCATTTAATTGTATTATTTTAATTGGTTGGTTCCAGATTCGTCCTCCTAATGATGACATCCGATCAGCGTGCAGGGTTATGCACCTTCTGGTTACGCCACCGGATGTCCCGGCCTCCCGGATGTGAGATCTCTGCTGGCTGGTTCTGGCACTTCATTGTTCTCAGCTGCAACACATCCAGCTAATGAGCTCATGGCTTTTTAAGACAGCTGCTGACACAGTCTGTTGCTGGAACATAGTCTCTGTTATGTGGACTTCTGTCAGCCTGCCTGATCGCTTGTTGTCCTGCCTTCCTGTCGATCTGCCCATCTGTCTGCCTGCCTGTCGCCATATGGAACTCTTCTTCAGGAAATCTGCACTGTAAATATTTCCACCGCCAGAACACTCTCTCTCTGCTCGGATCCTTGGGGCTTCCTCATCCTCTGGCTTCTAACAACTCTAATCAAGGTCTACCTAAGTTGGAACAATAAAACCTCATTTCAGTCTAATTCTGTGCATCGAATCTGTGTCATCTTCTGATTTGGTTATATTTCGACAACCTGAGTAAATTAATGATAGTATGTTCCAGCCAGCAGACATGTCGAAAAACAAATCAGATGAAGATGAACAGACCTCCTGGAGGGAACGCCTCCAATCCACTGAGACCATGCTTCAACAGTTGCTACAACAACAAAGGACGACAGATGCCCATCTCACGGAACTTGGTGGTATGGTACATTCCTTAAGTGAAATATTAACCAAACTCTCACCCGCTCCTTCCAATCCTCCAGCTCGTTCTGAGAATCCTCAGCCACCCACAACCCACTCGTCTGGAATCCGAGAACCTGATTTTCGTCCGTCTGAACTTTTTGATGGCAACCCTAATAATTTTGGTGGGTTTTCTCTCCAATGTGAGTTGGCTTTTAGTCGTTCCCCCTCTCTGTTTCCGACTGCTGCTTCCAAGATCACTTTTATTGTTACCTCCCTAAAAGGATCTGCTTTACGCTGGGCGCACGCTTTTCTCACAACTAACCCTATTGAGTCTCTGAGTTACGCTGTTTTTTTAGTCACTTCAAGGAAGTCTTTGATCAACCACTCCAACAGGAGACAGCTGCTAAGAAGTTACTTACCCTCAAACAGGCAAAGAGGGCATTGGCGGAGTTCGCCATCGACGTCCGGGTGGCAGCACAGGAGGTGGGTTGGGATGAAGCGGCACTCAAGGGTATTTTTGTGAATTCCCTTACAGATCAGATAAAGGACCAGTTGGTTTTTAGAGATCAACCCGTGAGACTGGATGATTTAATCAAACTGTCAATCCGTATTGACAACCGCCTAAGAGAGAGACAAGCAGAGAGGAATCATAAGTCAGAGTGGCAGCACTTTATGGCACCTCGGACCGCTTACCTTGATACACCCACTTCCTCTTCGGAGGGATCTGTGGAACCTGAGCCTATGCAGGTTGGTCACACTCGTCTCTCTCCTGAAGAGCGACAACATCGTTTTGGGGCTGGTCTTTGTTTGTATTGTGGACAAGGTGGACATTATGTTGCAAGATGCCCTAAGAAGGGAAAAGAGGGGGCTCGTCAATAGGTCAGGGGACTTTGATGAGCATGTCCCATTTTTCCCCTATATCTCGTCTGTGTTTTCCAGTCACTATTATTATTGGCCAAGAAAAGTGTCCAGTGGATGCTTTTATTGATTCTGGTGCGGAACAGAATCTTATTTCCTTGGATCTAGTTGACAAACTTAAGATACCTTCTCAGTCTCTCAACCACCCCCTTTCTGTTTCGGGCATCACTGGTCAAACCATATCCCAGGTGAAGTTTAAAGTGCCCCACCTTCACATCATTACCTCAGGTAACCACCATGAATGGGGTGAGTTCTTTGTTGTCTCCTCTATCTCCCCACAATTGGTTCTAGGATTTCCGTGGTTGCAGAGACATAATCCCGCGATTAATTGGGTGGAGGGCAGAGTAGAGAAGTGGAGTGGTTACTGTCTCCAGAATTGTCTAAAGACTGCTGTCTCTCACTCTAGCAAACAAATTGAACCACCTGAGCCTGTTGATCTGTCTAAGATTCCTCCTGAATACCACAATCTTGCATCTGTTTTTAGTAAACAGGGGGCTCTTTCTTTACCCATGCATCGCCCCTATGACTGTGCTATTGATCTCCTCCCAGGTGCTCCGTTACCATCCAGCAGACTATACAATCTCTCTGGACCGGAGAGAAGAGTCATGAAGGAGTACATTGAGGATTCCTTAGCATCCGGGATCATTCGGCCATCTACCTCCCCCGTTGGCGCCGGCTTCTTCTTTGTGGGGAAGAAAGACGGCACATTAAGACCCTGCATTGATCATAGGGGGTTGAATCAAATCACAATCAAAAATAAGTACCCCTTACCACTCATTGATTCTATACATGACCAATTACACTCTGCCAAGATTTTTACCAAGCTCGACCTGCGCAATGCGTATCATCTGGTTCGGATCCGAGAAGGTGACGAGTGGAAGACAGCTTTCAAGACTCCCCTGGGACATTTTGAATATTTGGTGATGCCTTTTGGATTGACTAACGCACCCGCTGTTTTTCAGGCTCTTATAAATGATGTTCTCCGTGATTTCCTCAACCTCTTTGTGTTTGTTTATCTGGATGATATTTTGATTTTCTCTCAGAACATTGATCAGCATCCCCAGCATGTCAGGACCATACTCCAGAGGCTTTATGAAAACCAACTCTTTGTAAAAGCCGAAAAATGTGAATTCGGTGTTTCTTCTGTGACCTTCTTGGGTTTTATTTTTGAAGCAGGCAGGTACAGAACGGATCCTGAGAAGACCAAGGCAGTGGCAGAGTGGCCTACTCCAACGGATCGCAGGCAACTCCAAAGGTTCTTAGGTTTTGCAAATTTTTATAGAAGGTTCATAAAGAACTACAGTCAGGTCACTGTGCCTCTCACTCAACTTACCTCCTCTCTGAAGACATTCCATTGGTCCCCTGAGGCAGAGAAAGCTTTTTGCAAATTGAAAACTTTATTTTCTTCTGCACCCATTCTGACTCATCCTGATCCTAGTGCGCAATTCGTTGCGGAGGTTGATGCTTCTGACATTGGAGTAGGGACCATCTTGTCTCAACGTTCTCCTATAGACAACAAGGTGCATCCTTGTGCTTATTTTTCTCGTCGTTTGTCGTCAGCAGAGCAGAATTACGATGTGGGAAATCAAGAGCTTCTGGCTATCAAGTTGGCGCTTGAGGAGTGGCGGCATTGGTTAGAGGGGGCGGAAGTCCCTTTTCTCATTTGGACTGACCATAAAAACCTCTCTTACATCCAAAATGCCAAGAGACTTAACTCCAGACAAGCCCGTTGGTCCCTGTTTTTTGCTCGTTTTAATTTTTCTATCTCTTACAGACCCGGCTCCAAGAACATCAAGCCCGACGCTCTCTCTCTCGCCAATTTTCTCATTCTGAGCAATTCAAGACTGAAGCTTCCATCTTACCGGAATCCTGCATTGTGGGCGCCCTCACCTGGGCCATTGAAAAGGACATCAGGGAGGCACAACAATCTGAACCAGACCCAGGTACTGGTCCTGTAGGCAAACTGTTCATTCCGAACTCCGTCATCAATAAAGTTCTGGATTGGGTTCATAATAATAAACTTACCTGTCATCTGGGGATTAATCGTATGATCACTTTTACCAAGAGGTATTTCTGGTGGCCCACTATGAATCCCGACATTAGAGAGTTTGTCGCTGCTTGTCCCACATGTGCCCGTAACAAGAACTCAAATCAACCTCCTGCCGGTCTTCTTCAACCTCTGTCTACCCCCAGTCGCCCATGGTCCCACATCTCTATTGACTTCGTCACTGGTCTCCCGCCATCTGACGGAAACACAGTCATCTTTACCGTTGTTGATAGATTCTCTAAGACTGTTCATTTTATTCCCTTAACTAAGCTTCTGTCTGCATTGGAGACTGCTCAACTTCTGGTTCTTCATGTCTTCCGTATTCATGGCATGCCCTTGGATATTGTCTCTGACCGAGGCCCGCAGTTCATTTCACAAGTCTGGAAGGAGTTCTGTAGGGCTATTGGTGCTACCGTAAGCCTTTCATCTGGTTACCACCCTCAGTCTAATGGGCAGACTGAGAGATGCAATCAGGAACTGGAAGTAGCATTGAGATGTGTGATTAATGACAACCCTTCTTCCTGGTGTAGACATCTCACTTGGATAGAATATGCCCATAATATTCATACTTCCTCTGCTACTGGTTTATCTCCCTTTGAGATTTCTCTGGGCTATCTACCTCCATTATTCCCCAGTATTGAACCTGACACTGTTGACCCCTCTGTTCAGCATTATATCTCCAGGTGTCGTAAGATCTGGCGTCAGACCAGGAGGACACTTCTACGCACTTTGGAACAGAATAAAAGGTTTGCTGACCGTCACCGTTCCACTGCACCGGTCTACTGCATTGATCAGAAGGTCTGGCTCTCCACCAAGAATATTAAATTAAAGGATACTACTCGAAAGTTGGCCCCCCGTTTCATCGGTCCTTTTGTCATAGAAAGGATCATCAACCCTTCTGCGGTGAGACTCAAGTTGCCAGCTTCTATGCACATTCATCCTACCTTTCATGTTTCACAGATCAAGCCAGTCTCGGAAAGTCCCCTGAATCCACCCACCGAGCTCCCTCCCCCTGTTCGTCTCATAGGGGGCGTGGTTTTCAGTACCTTGTGGATTGGGCTGGATATGGACCTGAAGAAAGAACCTGGGTACCTCGTTCTCTTATCCTGGACCCTGCTCTCATTACATCTTTTTACAGACGTCATCCGGAGAAACGTTCGGGATTGCCTGGAGGCAATCGTTGAGGGGAGGGTACTGTGAGATCTCTGCTGGCTGGTTCTGGCACTTCATTGTTCTCAGCTGCAACTCATCCAGCTAATGAGCTCATGGCTTTTTAAGACAGCTGCTGACACAGTCTGTTGCTGGAACATAGTCTCTGTTATGTGGACTTCTGTCAGCCTGCCTGATCGCTTGTTGTCCTGCCTTCCTGTCGATCTGCTCATCTGTCTGCCTGCCTGTCGCCATATGGAACTCTTCTTCAGGAAATCTGCACTGTAAATATTTCCACCGCCAGAACACTCTCTCTCTGCTCGGATCCTTGGGGCTTCCTCATCCTCTGGCTTCTAACAACTCTAATCAAGGTCTACCTAAATTGGAACAATAAAACCTCATTTCAATCTAATTCTGTGCATCGAATCTGTGTCATCTTCTGATTTGGTTATATTTCGACAACCTGAGTAAATTAATGATACCGGATGTCCCGCCACCGGATGTCACGCCACCGGATGTCCCAACCACCCCCCCACCCACCCCCCGGAAGTCTGTTCATCCTTACTGTAGTTTTGGATTCAAAAGGCACACAGTAAAAAGTGTTCACTCAAAGAAAAAGGGACCTTATTTTAGTTGTGATGACTATTGCCGTTTTGAACACTGTCCTGTAAATGTAGTGATCAATGTAAAGGATGACATCAGCCTGAAGGGAGAGGTATTTTTCAGCGGAGGGAATGTTTGCCATGACAAAAAGGAACTTCAGAGAAGGCCAATGTGGGCTGATTTACACCAGAAGACAGCAGAAATTCCCGCCCCCCCAGAAGTCCCGCCACCACATGTCCCGCCCTTGGAAGTCCCGCCCCACCTGTCAAGATTTTCACACCTCGTTTGATTTATGGTTGTCCTTTAGTCTCTCTGTCCACTGTGGTCCTTGAAATCTTATGCCCTTTTGCTTTTCTCTCAAATCTTTCCAATTATTTTGTTCGGTAAAAAAAACCAGGGTGGCTCTGGTAGTGAACAAGTACAGAATGTATTGTCGTTACTGCTATCTGTGGAAATAGAAATCGAATTCTAAATTTCCTCACCAGAATCTGTGTCTTTGTTCTCTTCTTGAAAATTCTTGTCATTTATGGTATCCTATAAGACACACAAAAAACAGAAATAGTTGAAAAAACGTTTTGCTGAATATTTATACACTCAATGACTTTGATTTTGTCATTTAACCAGAAAACACTACAATGAAATAAAAATCACAGTATGCAATTAAGAGTGTTCATATTTCGTAATTACTGTAATTAATGTTTTACAGCTGCTATAGGTGTTCCAGTTTTTCTCCTGGTGTGCCTCATAATTCTTATCTCAGTGTGTTCTTTGTCTGTTAGTTTTTAATGACCTCTTCAGGACTTTTTTACAGATGCTTATCCCTTTCTAAACAGTTTTAAGTTTTGTCTGTGATCTATATATGTGGATTCTGAGCCGAATGTCTCAACCAAAAAATTCATTATGTCTCCATAATGACTGAAAATTCTGGATTCTAAAGTGAAAGGCAAAGTTGATGAGAAGGAGTGCTTGTGAACTTAAAGACTTTAAGTTCATTGCCAAAAATTATTAGTTATAAATAACACTGGTATCCTCTTAAACAGATGGTCATCACTTGCAAGAGGTATATCAATGTCATAAATGGTTTTTCCATCACAAATTGAGAAGAGTTTCATTAATTTCCTACATGTCATTGTATTTCTTTTTATTACAAAAAGCAGGTAATCATTAAAAAGATTAATACTTATAATACTTATGTTAATTTAAAATCCCAAAATGTAAATTTTTGTTTTGGTAATACCTATATCTCAATTTTCATAAAAATTGTGACTACCTTTTCAGAAGTAGTGATAAATCCATCTTGGCCATCAGCTGAGAAGAGCATGGGATGTCGACATCATTTTTACTCTGTGAAATGCAAGTTCAGGATCCTATTTAATGCTCTGCAAAATCTTTAACCAACCAATATAAGAATAATAACATAACAGTAATTGCTAATATTCAGTAGACATTTTACCTATTATACATGGTAATTACTTTTTTATAATGTGATATAAAGCTATTTAAGAACTTTGTGGAAATATTAACCTCTTAAAACATGTATTTCTTAATCATTCAGATAAAAGGTACATATAATGTCATAGAGACAAATGGAAAAGAAAAAGACAATGAAACAATAAGAATGCTGCTATACATTAAAGATAATTTCTTTGATAATAAAAGCAAATATTTTTTTCAACCCCTTCCATCTTTTCAGGTAATTCTCCTCTCACACACGCTGACCTCGATCATCTGTACATTTCTACAGGCAGAATTATATTGTGAGAAAAACTTTTCTATGATTTACAAAGATTTAGCAGTCTATGTACACTACAGACCAAAAGTTCGGACACACCTTCTCATTCAAAGAGTTGTCTTTATTTTCAGCTTCACACTGAAGACATCAAAACTATGAATTAACATGTGGAATTATATACTGAACAAAAAAGTGTGAAACAATTGAAAATATGTCTTATATTCTAGGTTCTTCAAAGTAGCCACCTTTTGCTTTGATTACAGCTATGCACATTCTTGGCATTCTGTTGATGAGCTTTTGAAGACTGTCTGAAAATATGATTACCTCTGGACAAAATTGGAAAGCTTTGCACATTTTCTTCCTGTTTGTACATGTATTTGGTACTTCCAAATCCATCTTCCCAAAAACCTTCCATCTTTGTGAACACTGTATGCAAGATTGATCCCAGGTACAAGGTACTTGGAGATAGTGGCACTGATGACTCCTACACTTATTCTAATTCTCCTTGCCTTACAAAATGGAAAGAATGACAAGAGGTTATATGAAAAATTTGGATCAACTAATTTGCATATTTCAATGCCCCATAGTTATTTTGTTATATAAAAATTATTTCATGTTAATATTATTACATATTGTTAATACATTGGTTTGGTGCATATACATTAAATACATTTTGTATGTTTTCATCTTATTTCAGTAATCCTATATAAAGAAAAATAAATGTAATGTAAATTGACTGTTGTTGCTAATGATAAATACTACATGTAAATTTTGAAAACCCGATGAATGATTATAGAAAAAACTAAATTAGACATTTTTTGATACACCAGTCTAGTCTTACACGGGCAGCATCTTTTCACCCCATAAAAATCATGTATATGGTTGGCCTTTATAGGTGAACATTCTCAAAATCAGTCAACATCAGTTAAATTTATTTAAATAAAATATTGATTTCTTCTTGAACCAAACACACAGACACAATGAATAATAAGTTGTTGTACATCTCTGACTCACCTTTCCGAACGTGCTGAAAATGCAGAATCTGAAACCAAGAACATCCATGGAAAGAAAAAAAAAAATACATTACTAGAATTTTTAACCTAACCGAGTAGTCCATTATGAGCAACATACCGTATTGTTAAATGAAGTGGTAATACAAAAATGTTCTCTTATGTGTTTGTTAAAAGATCTGACTCCACTTTATTGATGATGGCAAACCTCTATTCTTTCTTAAGCAGCTATTATTTTAAGTATTGCATTAAAGTGTATGATAACTTTAAGACATGGCCCAACATAGGCTCTTAATTGACATGATTGCAACCACCATATGAAGCTAAAATCTGATATTAAAAAAGGCATATGTAGCTTGAATGAAAGATGATTTGGTCTTTACTTGTCAGTGACCCAGCAAAGAGATGTGACGTGAAAGAACACTGTTCATTAAGCTTCCTAATAGTATATCCTTTCCTTATCAAGGCAATCAAAAGATTGAGCTATGTTATAACATCTCAGACAGCAATTACATATTTTATTAAAAAAAGGTATGACACAAGACATTTAGGCTCTCACAAAATATTAATAACTTTCTCTTTCATAATTTCATTTACTACCTAAATGTATCTTAATACAAAAAATTTGGATACAAATAGATTAGTTCTTTATTATTTCATCCATATACTCTAATCAGCAAAATTTCCTTGCAAAACACAATTTTTTTAACATTTATGTTTGATAAAACACTTTATCCAATATAATCTACCTACCATAGTAGAAAGCAGACTGGTGAGGAGAATCTGCAACAGTACCCCCCTAAGTGACAATATACGATGGGTCACTGAATATGGTGTAACATGCACGTCTAGAGCGTATGCAAAAATTACGCTCCCAAATATTGTGCTGTTAAGCATTTTTGTTTTCTGCTAATTCTTTACGTTTCCTCAAGGTTTCTGCTGTCATGTTCAACATGTTTCTGCCAGCTTAATGCTAACAGATTTGGTGCACAGCATTCACACTGGCGACTGTAGCTCAGTAGGAAGAGTAGTCATCTTACAATCAGAAGGTTGTGGGTTTGATTCCAGCTTCCTCCTGCCATTTGCTAATGTGCCCCTGGGCAAGGGCCTTAACCTCAAGTTGTCTACTGATCTGCGTATCGGTGTATGAATGTGTGAGCGTTAGTGAGTGCGCTTGGGTGAATGTGGCTCCGGTGTAAAGTGCTTTGAGTGTTCTGTATGACTGGAAAAGCACTATAGGGACGCCAAGAAGGCCGGGTACTCTGCACTGCCACTCGGCCCGTAGGCTGAAATGATAGTCAGAGACCTCTCCCCAACCCGAAGGCGCAGGGATACGACCCTCTCACCCACTGGGGTAAACCCCAACACGAGACGGCTGAGCTGGGGGGCAACAAGCAAACCCACACCAGCCCGCCGCCTCTCCCCTTGGGCCACTCCAGAGTAGAACGGAGTCCAACCCCTCTCAAGGAGATGGGTTCCAGAGCCCACGCTGTGCGTGGAGGCAAGCCCGACTATTTCTAGTCGATATCTCTCGACCTCCCGCACAAGCTCAGGCTCCTTCCCCCTGCAGGTGGTGGGCCCACTGGGGGATGGCCTCGCGTCTCTCGTTCGGGCTTGGCCCGGCCGGGTCCCGCGAGGAGCAACCCGGCCACCAGGCGCTCTCCGACGAGTCCCGACCCCAGGCCTGGCTCCAGGGTGGGACCCCGGCTCCGCCGTACCGGGCGACGTCACGTGCCTCGATATTTTATTTCTTCTTGAGGGATTCTTGAACCACTCTTTGTCTGACCCATCACCTAGAGCCTGTTTGCCATGGGAGACCCTACCAGGGGCATTTAGGCCCCAGACAACATAGCCTCTAGGATCATTTGAGCACTCAAACCCCTCCACCACGTTAAGGTGGTGGTTCAAGGAGGGGTATATATATATATATATATACAGGGGTTGGACAATGAAACTGAAACACATGGTTTTAGACCACAATAATTTATTAGTATGGTGTAGGGCCTCCTTTTGCGGCCAATACAGCGTCAATTCATCTTGGGAATGACATATACAAGTCCTGCACAGTGGTCAGAGAGATTTTAAGCCATTCTTCTTGCAGGATAGTGGCCAGGTCACTACGTGATGCTGGTGGAGGAAAACGTTTCCTGACTCGCTCCTCCAAAACACCCCAAAGTGACTCAATAATATTTAGATCTGGTGACTGTGCAGGCCATGGGAGATGTTCAACTTCACTTTCATGTTCATCAAACCAATCTTTCACCAGTCTTGCTGTGTGTATTGGTGCATTGTCATCCTTATACACGGCACCGCCTTCAGGATACAATGTTTGAACCATTGAATGCACATGGTCCTCAAGAATGGATTGGTAGTCCTTGGCAGTGACGCACCCATCTAGCACAAGTATTGGGCCAAGGGAATGCCATGATATGGCAGCTCAAACCATCACTGATCCACCCCCATGCTTCACTCTGGGCATGCAACAGTCTGGGTGGTACGCTTCTTTGGGGCTTCTCCACACCGTAACTCTCCTGGATGTGGGGAAAACAGTAAAGGTGGACTCATCAGAGAACAATACATGTTTCACATTGTCCACAGCCCAAGATTTGTGCTCCTTGCACCATTGAAACCGAGGTTTGGCATTGGTATGAGTGACCAAAGGTTTGGCTATAGCAGCCCAGCCATGTAAATTGACCCTGTGGAGCTCCCGACGGACAGTTCTGGTGGAAACAGGAGAGTTGAGGTGCACATTTAATTCTGCCGTGATTTGGGCAGCCGTGGTTTTATGTTTTTTGGATACAATCCGGGTTAGCACCAGAACATCCCTTTCAGACAGCTTCCTTTTGCGTCCACAGTTAATCCTGTTGGATGTGGTTCGTCCTTCTTGGTGGTATGCTGACATTGCCCTGGATACCGTGGCTCTTGATACATCACAAAGACTTGCTGTCTTGGTCACAAATGCGCCAGCAAGACGTGCACCAACAATTTGTCCTCTTTTGAACTCTGGTATGTCACCCATAATGTTGTGTGCATTTCAATATTTTGAGCAAAACTGTGCTCTTACCCTGCTAATTGAACCTTCACACTCTGCTCTTACTGGTGCAATGTGAAATCAATGAAGACTGGCTACCAGGCTGGTCCAATTTAGCCATGAAACCTCCAACACTAAAATGACAGGTGTTTCAGTTTCATTGTCCAACCCCTGTATATATATATATATACAGGTCCTTCTCAAAATATTAGCATATTGTGATAAAGTTCATTATTTTCCATAATGTCATGATGAAAATTTAACATTCATATATTTTAGATTCATTGCACACTAACTGAAATATTTCAGGGCTTTTATTGTTTTAATACGGATGATTTTGGCATACAGCTCATGAAAACCCAAAGTTCCTATCTCACAAAATTAGCATATTTTATCCGACCAATAAAAGAAAAGTGTTTTTAATACAAAAAACGTCAACCTTCAAATAATCATGTACAGTTATGCACTCAATACTTGGTTGGGAATCCTTTGGCAGAAATGACTGCTTCCATGCGGCGTGGCTTGGAGGCAATCAGCCTGTGGCACTGCTGAGGTCTTATGGGGGCCCAGGATGCTTCAATAGCGGCCTTTAGCTCATCCAGAGTGTTGGGTCTTGAGTCTCTCAACGTTCTCTTCACAATATCCCACAGATTCTCTATGGGGTTCAGGTCAGGAGAGTTGGCAGGCCAATTGAGCACAGTGATACCATGGTCACCCCAGACCATCACTGACTGTGGGTACTTGACACTGGACTTCTGGCATTTTGGCATTTCCTTCTCCCCAGTCTTCCTCCAGACTCTGGCACCTTGATTTCCGAATGACAGGCAGAATTTGCTTTCATCCGAAAAAAGTACTTTGGACCACTGAGCAACAGTCCAGTGCTGCTTCTCTATAGCCCAGGTCAGGCGCTTCTGCCGCTGTTTCTGGTTCCAAAGTGGCTTGACCTGGGGAATGCAGCACCTGTAGCCCATTTCCTGCACACGCCTGTGCACGGTGGCTCTGGATGTTTCTACTCCAGACTCAGTCCACTGCTTCCGCAGGTCCCCCAAGGTCTGGAATCGGCCCTTCTCCACAATCTTCCTCAGGGTCCGGTCACCTCTTCTCGTTGTGCAGCGTTTTCTGCCACACTTTTTCCTTCCCACAGACTTTCCACTGAGGTGCCATGATACAGCACTCTGGGAACAGCCTATTCGTTCAGAAATTTATTTCTGTGTCTTACCCTCTTGCTTGAGGGTGTCAATAGTGGCCTTCTGGACAGCAGTCAGGTCGGCAGTCTTACCCATGATTGGGGTTTTGAGTGATGAACCAGGCTGGGAGTTTTAAAGGCCTCAGGAATCTTTTGCAGGTGTTTAGATTTAACTCGTTGATTCAGATGATTAGGTTCATAGAGACCCTTTTAATGATATGCTAATTTTGTGAGATAGGAATTTTGGGTTTTCATGAGCTGTATGCCAAAATCATCCGTATTAAGACAATAAAAGACCTGAAATATTTCAGTTAGTGTGCAATGAATCTAAAATATATGAATGTTAAATTTTCATCATGACATTATGGAAAATAATGAACTTTATCACAATATGCTAATATTTTGAGAAGGACCTGTATAAGTTCAGTCCATTTTCGCAGCAAATGCTAATTTTTCTAGTTGCCTTGCAAAGGGGAAAACGCAGTAGGCCTATATTGCACAAAATAAATAAATTAGGACTAGCTAATATTTTTTCTCTTGCTTTTAACAGAAAAATGCTATTTATAAAGTGCATTATCTGTTATTAAAGTAATTTATCATGCCTACATCTTTTCATACACTTTTCAATGAAATCTTATAAATACATTAATACATTTCAAGAAGTATCCATATAACATGTTATTACTGAATTCCCTTGCACAACCATAGCTTGCAGCCCAGCACAAAAACGGCTCCGCCCATAAATTGCTGGAGATAGGCACCAGCTTCCCCGCGACCCACTATGGAAAAAGCGGTAGAAAATGACTGACTGACTGTATCTTCTAACTCACCTGTCCTTTTTGGTCGCCATTTTGGTGACTAGAGAGAACCTCAAAGGTGAAAAGTATTCCAATGCCAGACAGAAAGACCCATGAACACCGGAGCACACGTAACTTTGTTTTGAACTAATTAAAAAGTGCAGAATATAAACTATCTATGTGTGTAATGTAGAATATAAACTATCTATGTGTGTAACCTGTGTGCAGATATCGGGGAGTCAAGCTTAGGGAGTGAAGCATAGAAAATGCAAGGTCCTTAGGGAGTGAAGCATAGAGAGTCCAAGGTCATAAATTGGTGAATGACAAGGGATTACCGGATGGAGGTGAAGAAGATACGGGAGGACAAGCCCACTAGAAGAAAATAACCAGAAACACTCCTTATTTGGACATGAGGAACGGTTATACTGTTGCTGGGAGACATCCACAGACAGAATGATTGGGTATGTGTACTGCACAGCAGCGAGGGGTATATAAAGGTATTGTGGCGCAACTGCAAAGGAGACAACAGACAGACGTTTCCAGGTACCCGTTTAAGTGTGATGTCTCTTCTCTGAATTCAGATTGGTTTTAATAAACTTGTGGAAACGTACAACTGATCTCTGACTGAGGATTGTCCTTTGGGGTGCCAAATAAAAAGAGTCGATGAGAGGTGAGGAGTAATGTAAGAGATAACGGACGGCCAGTAAAGTTTTCCTACCTCGACAAAAGTGGTACCATTGTCCGTGAAGCACTTTGCTCGTTTGTGTTTCGCATAGTTGAAGAGGGTGACTGTCACGGACTGACATTTTTGGACTTTGTTTGTGGCTTTGTGTTTGTTTACCTTTTGCTTAGATGTTTCTATTTTGGTTTTTGTGTCATGTTTTCTTTTATTCCTCTTCCGCCTCCTAGTGTTTACTTCTTAAGTTCTTTTATGGTTGTTTTCTTATTACTTGGTATGGTTTATTATTATTATTATTATTATTATTATTATTATTATAGTTCTTGGTCTTCCCTGGATTCTCTAGTTTTATTTCTCTTTAGTATATTTGTGTTTAATTGTGTTTTATTATTTGTTCCTTTGCACTCTTCTTGTTTACTAGTTTATTTTCTGTTTCCTTTCCAGTTAGTTCAGTCAGTGTGGTTAGGTTTGTTTACTTTTGTATTCAGGTTTTCTTTATGGGTTCTTTGTTTGTTCTTAGGTTGTTATTGTTGTTCCTATGTTCCCTCTAGTTTCTCTGTTTACTTTAGTCATGATTATTCTAGTTTTCTTATTCCCCATTTGATTATTTATCTTTATCTATAGGTTTGCTTGGTCTGTGTTTCTGTTTATTGTTTATTAGTTACTTTGCCCATGCTCTGTCTTTGTATTTGTTTCACCCATTCCTTCTGTCTCCTTGTCACACCTGTTCCCTGTTTTCTCTGATTACCTACCCTTTGTTATCTCACAGTATATAAGTTGGTTTTGTGTCTTTGTTTGTTGCTGGTTCCTTGTGTTTGTCACACCTCGTTCTCGTCCATGATTATGCTTTATTGTTTTGCCACGCCTTATTTTGGGAAACCCGCAGTGATTTTGCTACGTTTTTGACCTGGTAAATAAATCTATGAATTACAAAGATGATCCTGCCGAGCTCTTGTCTGCACTTTGGTTCGATCCAAAACCACATCGTGACAGTGACAACTTAGAGAAAAGCCTGTCTGTCGTGATAGGTCACATCAATCCTTGTGATGTGCCTAATTTGAATTAACTATAAAACAATGTTACTGTTAAATGTTTTAAGACTAATCTTTTCGTTTTTAAAAATATAAATAAATTCCTGAAAGTGGGAAGCATATACTGGTTAAGCATTTTGAGGTACTTTGAGTTGTGTATTTCTCGAAAACTACAGTAAAAGTATTAAAAATATTAATTGTGGTTATAGTATATATGACCCTTTACTATAATCTGAAGAGATTGTGTTGTCACCTCTCATGGTTTTGGAGAAATAAATTCCTGAAAGTGGGAAAGAAGCATATACTGGTTGAGCATTTGTAGGTACTTTGAGTTGTGTATTTCTCTAAAACTGTACAGTACAATTATGAAATATTAATTCTGGTTATAGTATAGATGACCCTTTACTATAATTTGAAGAGATTGTGTTGTCACCTCTCGTGGTTTTGGAGAAATAAATTCCTGAACTTGGAACAAAAGCATATAATAGTTGTGCATTAGTAGATACTTTGACCGTTATTTCTCCAAAACTGTACAGTAAAATGATTATATATTTATTTTTTTACATAAAACATTTATGTGAAAGTTGTAAAAATGTAATTAATATAAATGTTCTGAAGGTTACTTTTCTGTTTTCCTCTTATTTTCTCAACGATTACCAGGATCGGGTCCTTTCAGCTCCATTACCGTAATGTACCTTGTATGCGCGAAGCTAATCTTTAAGAGAGAGCTAGTGTCGGCTGGCGTGACCGCGTATTTCTGACTGTCGCCTCACTTGATCGCAGTAACTATACCCAGGACAATGCCAAATTACGCTCCCCTCAGACAGGCAGCAGGGGAAATGCGCAGCCTGGGGATCCGCGGCGGTAAAGGCTGTTCAGCTCTTTGGGTCGGGGCTGAGTCTGTCTGAATGCGCTACTGTTTTATGCTCTTTTACGAACACGGAGGCTGGGGACTTTGAAGTAATGAACCTGACTGTAAAGCTGGCGTCGCCAGCGTTACCGCTGTGCGAGGAATGGAAGGAGGGTTTAGATGGCTCTCTATTCCACCTCGCCAACATTCTTTTCTTCCTCGGATTCATGGGAGGAAGCGGCTTCTACGGACTGCTTTACTTGTTCACCTTCATGACTCTGGGCTTTTTCTGCAGCATTCTGTGGGCATGGTCGGACCCATGCACCACAGACACTTTTCTCTGGAATTTCGCCCTGTTTGGGGTATGTTTGGCTCAAGCTCTGTATATAGCTTACAAGCTGATGAGCCTCACATTCGACAAGGACTTTGAGGATCTGTATAACTGCATGTTTAAAAGACTCGGAGTGTCCCTCACACATTTTGGGAAGATAGTGGCCTCCAGCGACGGAGCTGTCCATACTCTGGAGAAGGGCCAGTGCTTCGCTGTAGAAGAAAAAACACAAATTGACAAGTTGTCGGTGCTTCTTTCTGGCAGGTGACTGCATGAGGGCTTCACTTCAGCAAGGCTAAAAATAATAAAAATAAAAAATTTAAACAGAAACTAATCCTACTAATTCTTGTGCAACAACTAATCTGTTTCAGATTAATAGGGAGGATGAGTAAAAAGTTAATATCCAAATCCATCCCATCAATCTTTAAGCTGCTGGTCTGAAAAACCTCACCTTTCAGCTGTTCTAAAAAAAACCTTAAAAAATAATGAATGAAGAAAAACCTTTTCTGCAGTTCATCTGCATACTCTGACTGCTTGAATTGTTGAAGGTCCCATTAGGACCTTACTAGAGTGAAATCTGATCCTTTATCAGTCAGGTTCCAGTTTTCTTGTGCTGCAGCTGACAGATCCACTTTACAGGATACAATTCCATTATGACTACGAAGCAAACCATATCACCGAGTTGATGCATTTCTAAAAAAAAAGAAAAATCTAAACGTTCTTTGCTTTGTGGCACAATGTACATTTTTTCTGTAAAGTGACTTGTCACAAGTTTATATTAGTGTCCGAAACATCAATTTCACCATTGCATTTTGACATCATTACATTGCTGGTTCCTAAACACATTGAAAGGAACACATGTCTGTCATTGAGAAATGAGTATGCAGTCTTTTCTTATTCTGTAAAGGATACCAATGTTCATGAAGTCTTAAAAAATCAGAATAAAGAAGAATGCTGAATTGCATAAATTATTAGACATTTACACATGTGACACACACTACATCACTTCATAATGATTTTTTTTATGTGTTATTTAGATAAATGTCAGGGAAGCTGGGACTCCCTTTGTTAAGCAGAGAGAGACCATTTTAGTGTGCCTTTTCTAAAACGGGCAAAGTTAGCCTTATCAGTACTTCATGTCTCCGAACTCCACCAGTTCTGTGCTGGAAGAATTCTGTCTACATTGTAGCCTGTGACTTTTTGCCTAACTTTGTCCTTTTTCATGTTATGATGTCAGCAGCAGCTGTTGCAGGGAGGAATTACAAATGAGCTGACGGATAGGCATGCACAATGCTGATTATAATAAAGTTCATGGTTATAAATTAGTATTAACAGATCGACTGAACTGACTTTAACTTTCTCTGTGTTCTCTTCCAGAATCCGTGTGACAGTTAAAGGGGAATTCTTGCATTATATCCACCCTTTCCAGTTTCTGGATTCTCCTGAATGGGATTCTCTCAGGCCCTCAGAGGAGGGAATATTCCAGGTATATTTAATCGGCTGCATCACTTTTGTGTAACTGGATTTATTAAACCTTTATTAGTAGTGAAGCCCCTCCGTTTCTGAACACAAATGTGCACTTTTCTCTAGTTGTGGGTTCGATTCCAGCTTCCTTCTGCCATATGTTGATGTGCCCCTGGGCAAGGCACTTAACCTCAAGTTGCCTACTGATTGGCGTATGAATGTGTGAGTGTTAGTGAGTGCAATTGGGTGAATGTGGCTCTAGTGTAAAGTGCTTTGAGTGGTCTGTAAGACTAGAAAGGCGCTATATAAGTTCAGTCCATTTATCTCTTCAGAATTCTTTGCTTCTTAAACCAGTAGTACAGCATACAGGAAATAGCCTTTGAGCTATTGAGAGTTTTTATTCAATCCCAGCCAAATTAATCTTTTAAAACAAATACAATGTATTCACCGTATCTTCTGACCCAAATATACATTGGAGTATTTGGTCACTCTAAACTGTCCTTAGGTGTGTGTGGATGTAAGTTTATCTCACATAGCTCTCTTGGCCTGTGATGGAATGGTAAACTTGTATTGGTTTTGGCACTCAAATGTAATATTCTGTCTTTTTGAGCATGGTAAACATCTCATAAATGATATATTTAAAAGACTAATTACATATACTGCAAAAAGCTTTTTTTAACATCTTATACTGTATGAGTGTGTAGTTTAAACAGAAATCACAACTTGTTCTCTGGTTTATTATCCTCAGGTGACTCTGCATGCTGACAATCAGTGCCGATACATAGCCTGGAGAAGGAAGAAGCTGTACCTGCTTTTTGCTAAGCACCGCTATATAGCCAGGATCTTTGCCCTGATTGTGCGCAATGACATAGCTGAAAAGTTGTACTCACTTAGCGATAAGGCATTTGATAATGCAGGACAGCACTATGATCTTCGCTTACCAAGTTACTGCCACATGCCAGGGCCAGAATTAGAAAGAGCACATGACCTTCTGGAAGTCCCCATCCCAGGGGAAAGGACTGCCTAATCACACACACACACACACACACACACACACACACACACACACACACACACACACACAGTTCCAGTGTAAGACCGTGTACTAAGACAGTGTACTCTCTTGTACTTCTCACCTGTTTGGCCCTCAAACAAGTCCACGACCATGCCAAGGATTAATTGCAGTGCATCCTGCACAGCGTTTCTGTCACAATAACCCAACTGGAATTTATTAAACAGTCTCTAGTGGGAATGAAAAATGACAGTTATTACATACAAACCCAGGAATATACTAAGTTATGTAGATGTGCAACTGGTGTTAAAATATTTACCTTCAATTGTGCATAACTGCAGACAGACAAACAAAAAGGGTTGAGCACCAAGAGGGAATTGTCAGATGCAGATGTAATTTGCAGATGAGATATAGTTAAGTAAATAATTCAGTTTGTAAGTGATGTTTAAATTTCCATCAGTAAAAGGAACTCAGGCACCGAAACCCAGCCGTGTACAGATATCACGCTGGATCTGAGGGCATCTAGGCCATCCCTTATTGTGTTGCAAAGAATACTCTCTACATTGTCCAAATGCAAAATTCAAATTCAGAAATACTTTATTAGTTTTTGTAGCTCATATTATACAGGTTTCTTCAAAGAACTGTTGTAGATGCTGATGGCTGTGGGCAGGAAGGACTGGTCTGTCTTACAGCAGATCTGAAGAAGCCTTTGACTGAAGACACTCTGTTGTTGTACAACAGTCTCAAGAAGAAGATGCTCACGACAACCTGACCTCATGCAAACCCATATGGTGACCCCTATCAAATCCATGCTGGGCATCTCTTAGTCTGCTTACTCACTGTTTTTTTGTGATTGTCCAATGCAATGCTTTGTCAACTGCCTGTAATGTTACTGCACTTCTCATGATTTCATCACTTATGATCCCCGATGGTGTTCTGATTATTCAAAATTGAGTCACTTACAAACCCACTGCTGGTCTGCATGTGTGGTGATTATGCCCAAAAAGGAACTTCCTTAACTTCATGTGAGACAGGTCTTATCAGTGAGAGTATTAAATCCAATGCTTACTGTATTATAGTTTGCATTGTGTGTATTTATGTACATGTTTGAATCTTACATGGTGTTAATGTCCATGATCTACCTGCCTTTTTTGGCACAAAGTCCTTTGGTGTGCATTATGAGGATATTCATGGGTGGCAGACAGCATTATCCTAAACTGGTAGAAATGATGCTGTGTGTGACGAAATAGTTTAGACTTGACGCTGAACATAGAGGGAAATGTAACTGGCATTTAGGATTATAGATGAAGATAATGGATCAGTTGTAGAAATTGTACTAAAATTAGTCTCTGCAACATAAGATTGAGATATGTACATTCAAGTTATATCAATGCTGATGTGTACATGGAGATGTGCTACATGTTTGGTCTTTTGTGCTCTCGTGTTAATGTGACAAGGTCATGTTACCTGTTCTTTTAGGCACAGATTAAAATTACTCAGAGCCACATAATTGTTTTATTCTTGGTCACAACCAACTTCAGTACTTATGTACACAGACTATAAATAATGAGAAATAATTAAGACATACAGACTTACAGAAATACATCAAATATAGACTTGTAGATACTTCATGTCCCTCATCAACCATGCTTTAATACAATAACTTTTTAAGACAAACAAAAAGACCATAACTTGTTTTCTAAATACAGTTCCTTAATTTTAAAAGCTTTAATGCCAGAAATAGAAAATACTGAGAATTTTGCAACATTAAGACAAGCAGAAGGAATGGCAGGGTTCTTTTTTTTTTTTGTCTTCTATGTCGTTAAAAATATTGTGCATTTTTTAGGTATGTTTTTCAAAACTAGAATAATGAGTGGAAACACAGTCGGTATCGTATATGTGATTTTATTTGTTGCTACTAAATCAAACGGTTAAAAAAATCCTAGATTGGTGAAACAGCAGCACTATTCAGGTCACCAGTGACATGTCGCCCCCTGTTGGAGATTTCCGGCACTGTTCTCATTTGGTTGCCCATTTTAGTCTCCCCCGTCAGCTCTGTGGAATGAACATTATGCAGACCCCCAAAAAAGGTCCAGCCTGCGGTCACCACAGGCGCTTCGGTCCGTTTGCAAAAAGTAGCCATTTTTCTTCACTCTGCAGACTTTAACTGCCTGAACATACTCGGTAAGAAACCTCGTATTTCCCTCATCGTCCTTAGTAAAGCACTTGGAAAGTTATGGTTAGAAGGAATTCTTGTGTCAGTGCAGGAACATTTCCGATTCTATTTTTATATGGGAGTCTTGGCAAAGAAAGGGAAAGGCAGCAGGCTGCAGCTGTTACAGCTCAGCTAAAGCTTTCTCTGACTCTTCACTGTTTCTGGCAGCTTTCTGCGAGCTGTAATCTTTTGAGGATATGATGGAATGGTTTAGGTAAGCCGCGAAATTAATCAAACACAAGTATGCTCACGAAGAATTTATAATAAAATACTTTAATGTGTAAATTAAATCAACAGCAAAACATTTAGTTTTTTCCGTTTTCTTCAGTCTCCTTTCTGCCATATCTGCTCCTGTGTGTAGGCCACATGAACACACGTTATGTGTATGTTCAGATTGGGGATTTTCCAGCAGTGTAAAACCCACACATTTGCCTAAATTGTAATGTTATGTTAAGGACGATTAGGTTCAAACGGGCACAAAATCTCTCCCACCTCTGCAGGTGCTTCTGAAGTGTCAGGAGGTTTTGGATAAGAAAGTTAGTCAAAGCTCACATTGTCAGAGGTTTTGCTAATTTAAGAGAAGGAGTCTCCAGCATCAGCAACAGTGGATAAACAGAAAATTATTGTCCACCTTATAATCATGCACCTCTTGCTCTCATCATTTTCTGCAGCTCTACCCTGGTCCTCTGGCTGAAACTGCATCAGGATGTCTACTTCACCTGATGTTACCTTCTTTCCCATGTTGCCCACATTAACCTCGTCATCTCCAGGGGTTCCAGCTGTGGAGCCCAATGCCACCTCCTGCCAGGAGTGGGAACAAGCCCACCACATGCTTTTCCATCTGGGGAACCTATCCCTGCTGCTGGGCTTGGCCATTCCTACCACTCTGGGGCTGCACATGATCATGCTGCGCCTCTTCCTGATGACAGGTCTGTCCCCCCCCCGAAGGCATTTTACTGATTATATGGATGCATTAAACACATGAGAGAGCTGGACTTATCCCAATGTTATGAAAAGTGGGCTGTGACATAACACTGAGACGATGTCAGCAAAATTGTGTTGAGGTTTTAGATTTTTTTATGTTTTGTTTGAAAGTTTTATTTTACTTTTATTGTCACAAAAGACATCACCAGAGCTGAGGCCTTAAAATGCTCTGACTGTGTCTGGTAAAGATATTTTTTCAGCACTGGCCTTTATTTATTTATTTATTTTTTGACAGTAAGCAGACAGGAAAGAGGGGTAGACATTCGGCAAATGTCGCTAGGTCCGGGACTTGAGCTGGGAACAGCCGCTTTGAGAACTGTAGCCTCTGCATATGGTCGTGCGCTTAACCCCTACACCATCAGCGACGCACCCTGACTGTGTTTGTTAAACACAGGAGAGGATGGGGGAATGGAAAAAGCTTTTCCAGTTTGTTCATCTTTTTCCTGGATGGACTTGAGACAGGAAGCTGTAGGAATTATGGGAAATTGGGTTTTGATTTCACCTATTTATTTTACAAAGGTCATTATGACAGGCAGTCTGTTTTAGAAGGTTTATTTAGGTAAAAAATGAAAAAGACAAATATTGAAATAACAGATCTGAAGCAGTTAATGTTGCTATGATACTTCAGTAAACTTGCAGATTTTGTTGGAAAAGATAAGAGCACCATGGCACAAAATTACTGGTTCAGATGTGACTGGAGGTGTGATTCAGGTGTGCACATTCATTTACAGGTCTTAATACGGATGATTGTGGCATACAGCTCAAGAAAACCCAAAATACCTATCTCACAAAATTAGCATATTTCATCCGACCAATAAAAGAAAAGTGTTTTTAATACAAAAAACGTCAACCTTCAAATAATCATGTACAGTTATGCACTCAATACTTGGTAGGGAATCCTTTTGCAGAAATGACTGCTTCAATGCGGCGTGGCATGGAGGCAATCAGCCTGTGGCACTGCTGAGGTCTTATGGAGGCCCAGGATGCTTTGATAGCGGCCTTTAGCTCATCCAGAGTGTTGGGTCTTGAGTCTCTCAACGTTCTCTTCACAATATCTCACAGATTCTCTATGGGGTTCAGGTCAGGACAGTTGGCAGGCCAATTGAGCACAGTGATACCATGATCAGTAAACCATTTACCAGTGGTTTTGGCACTGTGAGCAGGTGCCAGGTCATGCTAAAAAAGGAAATCTTCATCTCCATAAAGCTTTTCAGCAGATGGAAGCATGAAGTGCTCCAACATCTCCTGATAGCTAGCTGCATTGACCCTGCCCTTGATAAAACACAGTGGACCAACACCAGCAGCTGACACGGCACCATAGACCATCACTGACTGTGGGTACTTGACACTGGACCTCTGGCATTTTGGCATTTCCTTCTCCCCAGTCTTCCTCCAGACTCTGGCACCTTGATTTCCGAATGACATGCAGAATTTGCTTTCATCCGAAAAAAGTACTTTGGACCACTGAGCAACAGTCCAGTGCTGCTTCTCTGTAGCCCAGGTCAGGCACTTCTGCCGCTGTTTCTGGTTCAAAAGTGGCTTGACCTGGGGAATGCGGCACCTGTAGCCCATTTCCTGCACACGCCTGTGCATGGTGGCTCTGGATGTTTCTACTCCAGACTCAGTCCACTGCTTCCGCAGGTCCCCCAAGGTCTGGAATCGGCCCTTCTCCACAATCTTCCTCAGGGTCCGGTCACCTCTTCTCGTTGTGCAGCGTTTTCTGCCACACTTTTTCCTTCCCACAGACTTCCCACTGAGGTGCCTTGATACAGCACTCTGGGAACAGCCTATTCGTTCAGAAATTTCTTTCTGTGTCTTGCCCTCTTGCTTGAGGGTGTCAATAGTGGCCTTCTGGACAGCAGTCAGGTCGGCAGTCTTACCCATGATTGGGGTTTGAGTGATGAACCATGCTGGGAGTTTTAAAGGCCCCAGGAATCTTTTGCAGGTGTTTAGAGTTAACTCGTTGATTCAGATGATTAGGTTCATAGCTCGTTTAGAGACCCTTTTAATAATATGCTAATTTTGTGAGATAGGAATTTTGGGTTTTCATGAGCTGTATGCCAAAATCATCCGTATTAAGACAATAAAAGACCTGAAATATTTCAGTTAGTGTGCAATGAATCTAAAATATATGAATGTTAAATTTTCATCATTACATTATGGAAAATAATTAACTTTATCACAATATGCTAATATTTTGAGAAGGACCTGTATTTGTCCATCTTTGTCAAAGATTTGCTGTTCTTGAAGTTTTAAAAATGCTTAAATAAAGAATGTAAAAATATTCCTCTCCACACAAGTATTCAAACTCTTTATTATGACTATCGAGCTGTGATGTTCTTTACCTCAGTCAGTAAGGTTCACCTGTCTCGATGTATTTGACTTATTAGCAAAGACCCGTGTTTAACAATAAAAATATCTCACAGTTCATGATCCTATTGGTACATAGACAATATATTGCCAAAAGTATCGGGTCACACCACCAAATCAATGAATTCCTTTGTTCCAATCACTTCCATGGCTGCAGGTGTAGAAAGTTTGGTGTGGAGAAACTTAACTGGTCTGCGCAGAGTCCTGAACTCAAAACGTCTGGGACACTTTTTGGATGAATTAGAGTGGAGGCTGCAGTTCTGGTTTTCTCAACTAAATATAAACGCACTCCTACAGGGGTTGGACAATGAAACTGACACACCTGGTTTCAGACCACAATAATTTATTAATATGGTGTAGGGCCTCCTTTTGCGGCCAATACAGCGTCAATTCATCTTGGGAATGACATATTCAAGTCCTGCACAGTGGTCAGAGAGATTTTAAGCCATTCTTCTTGCAGGATAGTGGCCAGGTCACTACATTATACAGGTGGAGGAAAACGTTTCCTGACTCGCTCCTCCAAAACACCCCAAAGTGGCTCAATAATATTTAGATCTGGTGACTGTGCAGGCCATGGGAGATGTTCAACTTCACTTTCATGTTCATCAAACCAATCTTTCACCAGTCTTGCTGTGTGTATTGGTGCATTGTCATCCTGATACACGGCACTGCCTTCAGGATACGATGTTTGAACCATTGGATGCACATGGTCCTCAAGAATGGGTCGGTAGTCCTTGGCAGTGACGAGCCCATCTAGCACAAGTATTGGGCCAAGGGAATGCCATGATATGGCAGCCCAAACCATCACTGATCCACCCCCATGCTTCACTCTGGGCATGCAACAGTCTGGGTGGTACGCTTCTTTGGGGCTTCTCCATACCGTAACTCTCCCAGATGTGGGGAAAACAGTAAATGTGGACTCATAAGAGAACAATACATGTTTCACATTGTCCACAACCCAAGATTTGCGCTCCTTGCACTATTGAAACCGACGATTGGCATTGGCATGAGTGACCAAAGGTTTGGCTATAGCAGTCCGGCCGTGTATATTGACCCTGTGGAGCTCCCGACGGACAGTTCTGGTGGAAACAGAATCAGAATCAGCTTCATTGCCAAGTTGTTTTGTACTCTATTGAATGCTCAACAGAGAAACAGCTTGGGGGAAGAAACTGTCTCTGTGGCGGCTGGTTTTAGTGAACAGTGCTCTGTAACGGCGCCCTTAAGGTAAAGCTCTGAACAGTTTATGCGCAGGGTGTGTGGTGTCTGCAGAGATTTTAGCAGCTCTTTTCCTGACCCTAGACCTGTATAAGTCCTGGATGGAGGGAAGGTCAGCCCTGATTATTCTCTCTGCATTCCTGATTATTCATTGCAGTCTGGACCTGTCCTGTTTTGTGGATGAGCCAAACCACACTGAGATGGATGAAGACAGGACAGATTGAATGATGGCAGTGTAGAAGATGACCAGCAGCTCCTGTGGAAGGTTGAACTTCTTCAGTTGCCTCAGGAAGTACAGTCTCTGCTGGGCCTTCTTTTGAACAGTGTCTACGTGTGAAGACCATCTCAGGTCCTCAGAGATGGTGGTTCCTAAGAACCTGAAGTGGTCCACGGCCGATACAGTGTTGTTGAGAATGGTGAGGGGGGTGTATGGGGGTGGTGTTCTCCGAAAGTCCACCACCATTTCCACAGTCTTGAGTGGGCTGAGTTCAAGGTAGTTCTGACTGCACCAGTGTACCAGCCGATCCACCTGCTGTCTGTATGCAGACTCATCACCGTCCTGGATCAGTCCAATGACAGTGGTGTCGTCTGCAAACTTAAGTAGTTTCACAGACGAGTCCGATGAGGTGCAGTCATTTGTGTACAGGGAGAAGAGGAGTGGGGATAGAACACACCCCTGGGGGGCACCAGTACTTATTGATCTGGATCGGAAGAAGATGCTACCCAGTCTCACCTGCTGCTGTCGGTCCGTCAGGAAGCTGTTGATCCACTGACAGGTGGAGGCTGGGACGTTGAGCTGGGTGAGCTTCTGGTGGAGGATGTCTGGTATGATGGTGTTGAAGTCCGAGCTGAAGTCTACAAACAGGATCCTGGCGTACGTCCCTGGGTGGTCGAGGTGTTGCAGGATGAAGTGTAGACCTAAGTTAACAGCATCATCTGCTGACCTGTTTGCTCGGTAAGCAAATTGCAGGGGGTCCAGCAAGTGGCCTGTGATATCTTTCAGGTGCTTCAACACCAGCCACTCAAAGGATTTCATGACCACAGACGTCAGGGCTACAGGCCTATAGTCATTTAATCCTAGGATGGTGGGTTTCTTGGGAACCGGGATGATGGTGGATCGTTTGAGGCAGGAGGGGACCTCACATGTCTCCAGTGATTTGTTGAAGATCCTTGTGAAGATCGGAGCGCGTTGATTTGCACAGGCTTTCAGGCATGATGGGGAGACATTATCAGGTCCTCCAGCTTTCTTTGTTTTCATGCACTGAAAGAGCCTATTTACATCTTTAGTGCAGGCAGAGGATCTGAAGGTAGGGAGTTGGTTACTTTATGGGAGGAATTTGTTCCTGAATGGGATGTGGAGGGAATGATTTGAGGTGTGAATGGCTTCTTGTCATGTCTGCAGTAGAAGCCATTCAGACGGTTGGCCAGGAGACGACTCTGTTCAGGATGGGTGGGGGGGGGCTCCTATAGGCAGTCAGGTTTCTCAGACCGGTCCATACAGCTGAAGTGTCACCAGTAGAAAGGCTGTTCTTAAGCTTCTCACTGTAGCTTCTCTTGGCTGCTTTGATCTCCTTTGTAAGTCTGTTCCTGGCCTGCCTGTACCGCGCCCAATCTCCACTGCTGTGAGCTTCTTCCTTTTCCCTGCGCAGATTCCTGAGGTGTAGAGTAAACCATGGTTTCTTATTCCCAAAGGTGCAGAAGGTCTTGGTCTGCACACACATGTCCTCACAGAAACTGATGTATGATGTCACCACATCAGTTAGTTGATTTAGGTCAGTGGCTGAGGTTTCAAAAACAGTCCAGTCTGTGCATTCAAAGCAGGCCTGTAGCATCTGCTTTGATTCCTCAGTCCACTTCTTAACAGTGTGAACCTTGGGTTTGGAAGCTCTTAGTTTCTGTCTGTAGGTTGGGATGAGGTGGATAAGAGAATGATCCGAAAAACCCAGAGCAGACCTGGTAACAGCATGATATGAGTCCTTTAAAGCTGTGTAACAATGGTCCAGTGTGTTTTTGTCTCTGGTGGGACACTTCATATGCTGTCTGTATTTGGGGAGTTCATTGGAGAGGTTTGCTCTGTTAAAATCTCCCAGTATTATGATGAAAGAGTCCGTGTATTTTTTCTCCATGTCTGTAATCAGCTCAGCAAGATGTTTTTCCGCGGCAGAAGTGCAGCCATGCGGTGGAAAATATGAGCCAATTATTATAAACGAGGAAAATTCTCTAGGTGAATAAAACGGTTTATAGATTATGGAAAATGACTCCAGATCAGGACTACATGTTTTTCCTAGCACTTTTATGTCTCTGCAACAACCTTCATTTATATAAAAGCAGATTCTGTCTCCTCGCCTCTTCCCCGATAGCTCCGCGCTGCGATCCGCTCTGAACAACTGGAAGTCCGGCATCAGCAGTGCGCGGTCCGGGATGTTTTCACTCAGCCATGTCTCGGTAAAGCAGAGAATCGCTGATCCGCGGAGGTTCATGTTTTTATCGGTGAGAAGAAGCAGCTCGTCCATCTTGTTGTTTAGAGAGTGGACATTTGCCAGGTGGATTGAAGGCAGTGGTGTGCGAAGTCCTCTTTTTGGAGCTTTACCGGCGCGCCAGCATGCGTTCCCCTCCGCCGCTTTCGGCGCAGTATCTCGTATAGTGCTGCAGCTCTGCTTGTCAGGAGCTCAGTGAACCTCGGATCGATGAAAGATGGTGAAAAAATCCCAAGAGAGGACTCTCTGATGTTGAGAAGTTCCTCTCTACTGAATGAGACCACAGGATTGTGTCCCGACACTACAGTACTGTGGCCCGAAAAACATAAAAACACACAAAATACAAAAACAAAGAGAGAGCGCAGCTCCGAGGCTGCCATCATCAGCGCCATCTTGGTATATAGTTGAGGTGCACATTTAATTCTGCCATGATTTGGGCAGCTGTGGTTTTATGTTTTTTGGATACAATCCGGGTTAGCACCCGAACATTCCTTTCAGACAGCTTCCTCTTGCGTCCACAGTTAATTCTGTTGGATGTGGTTCGTCCTTCTTGGTGGTATGCTGACATTACCCTTGATACCGTGGCTCTTGACACATCACAAAGACTTGCTGTCTTGGTCACAAATGCGCCAGCAAGACGTGCACCAACAATTTGTCCTCTTTTGAACTCTGGTATGTCACCCATAATGTTGTGTGCATTTCAATATTTTGAGCAAAACTGTGCTCTTACCCTGCTAATTGATCCTTCACACTCTGCTCTTACTGGTACAATGTGAAATCAATGAAGACTGGCTACCAGGCTGATCCAATTTAGCCATGAAACCTCCCACACTAAAATGACAGGTGTTTCAGTTTCATTGTCCAACCCCTGTAGATATAGATATATCTATATATACAGAGAAGGGACAAGATGGCGCCAGTGTATGTGATATGCAGTGTTTCTGCTTTGGCATGTTCTGGAATCGCAGCATTGTATAACCCACACCTAAAAATGTGTTGTATCCCACACATAAAAAAAGGTCATACATTAGGTCCTGCATTGTCCTTGCTGATCATATGTTTGTGATATTCCATACTTTTTTCACTTGTGCTCCATTTAAGACTAGTGCTCCTATTAAGAGCTGCTCGATTATTAACCCCTCCACTGCCAGCCAGTTTGGTGAGGTGTTTTATTAGCTCTGTCCAACTGCTGTAAGTGATATTGAGGAGCTTAGCTGCTGGCTCCACTCTTCCTTGTCTGACTGTACTGGATATCTTTGCACCCTTAAAATTCAAGCAGGCTAGAGAAACCTAAACGCTGGTTTAATAAAAAGACTCGAGCTCGACTGCTGAATGTCGTCAAGCAGATTGCAGGTGGAGTAAAGACAAGTTGCAGGTCTCCCTTCAGATCTGAAAAGGCTCTTGGCACAATTATCAAGACTAATTTAATCTTACCTCATAGCCACAACCCTCGTGCTCTTTTTAGCACCATTGATGCTTTTTTAATGCTCCATAGACTGCTGGTGTTGAAGCCTCCTCTGAATTGTGTAATCAGTTTATGCAGTTTTTTTATTGACAAGGTTACCTCTATAAGGGCTATCATATTATGCCCAAACTGTGATCCTTCTGCCCCTGTCCCCTGTTCTGCTGCTTTTAATCAGTTTGAGCCTGTGACTGTATCACTTTTAGAGGATATGGTTGCCCAGATTAAGCACTCTGGGTCTCCATGTGATGCTCACCACGTCTTCTTAAAGATGTTGTCCCATGTTTCAGGCATTTGGTTCTTGCCCTTTTTAATAGTAATCTGTCATCTGGAGTAATTCATGCTAATTTTAAACATGTTGTAGTGCCGCGCCTGATGAAGAAACTTGGTCTTGATCCTAATGTGTTGGGGAACTTTTAGCCCATCTCCAAGCTTCATCTACTGTCGAAAATCTTGCAAATGATTGTTTATTCTCAGTTAAAATCTTTCCCTGATGAAAATAACCTCATGGATGTGTTTCAGTCTGGTTTTAAAACTTTTCATAGCACAGAGTAAGCCCTGCTGAGAGTTTATAATGACATTCTCCTGGCATGTGATTCCGGTGATTATGTGTTTTTTATTTTGCAGGACTTAATGGCTGTTTTGATAGAGTTGATCACAGCATTTTGTTGGCATGCCTGTAGTACCAAGTAGGCTCTGCCCTGGAGTGGCTTAGGTCCTAGTTGACAGACAGAACATTTTCTGTAAAAATTGCAGGGTGTGAATCCTTTTCTGCTTTGCTCTCTTGTGGGGTCCCCCAAGGCTCAATTTTTATATTTATATATATATATATATATACACAGGGGTTGGACAATGAAACTGTCATTTTGGCGTGGGAGGTTTCATGGCTGAATTGGACCACCCTGGTAGGCAGTCTTCATCGATTGGACATTGCACCAGTAAGAGCGTGAAGGTTCAATTAGCAGGGTAAGAGCACAGTTTTGCTCAAAATATTGAAATGCACACAACATTATGGGTGACATACCAGAGTTCAAAAGAGGACAAATTGTTAGTGCACGTCTTGCTGGCGCATCTGTGACCAAGACAACAAGTCTTTGTGATGTATCAAGAGCCACGGTATCCAAGGTAATGTCAGCATACTACCAAGAAGGACGAACCACATCCAACAGGATTAACTGTGGACGCAAGAGGAAGCTGTCTGAAAGGGATGTTCGGGTGCTAACCCGGATTGTATCCAAAAAACATAAAACCACGGCTGCCCAAATCACAGCAGAATTAAATGTGCACCTCAACTCTCCTGTTTCCACCAGAACTGTCCGTTGGGACTGTCACGGGGTCAATATACACGGCCGGGCAGCTATAGCCAAACCTTTGGTCACTCATGCCAATGCCAAACGTCAGTTTCAATGGTGCAAGGAGCGCAAATCTTGGGCTGTGGACAATGTGAAACATGTATTGTTCTCTGATGAGTCCACCTTTACTGTTTTCCCCACATCCGGGAGAGTTACGGTGTGGAGAAGCCCCAAAGAAGCGTACCACCCAGACTGTTGCATGCCCAGAGTGAAGCATGGGGGTGGATCAGTGATGGTTTGGGCTGCCATATCATGGCATTCCCTTGGCCCAATACTTGTGCTAGATGGGCACGTCTTTGCCAAGGACTACCGAACCATTCTTGAGGACCATGTGCATCCAATGGTTCAAACATTGTATCCTGAATGCGGCACCGTGTATCAGGATGACAATGCACCAATACACACAGCAAGACTGGTGAAAGATTGGTTCGATGAACATGAAAGTGAATTTGAACATCTCCCATGGCCTGCACAGTCACCGGATCTAAATATTATTGAGCCACTTTGGGGTGTTTTGGAAGAGCGAGTCAGGAAACGTTTTCCTCCACCTGTATAATGTAGTGACCTGGCCACTATCCTGCAAGAAGAATGGCTTAAAATCTCTCTGACCACTGTGCAGGACTTGTATATGTCATACCCAAGACAAATTGATGCTGTATTGGCCGCAAAACGAGGCCCTACACCATACTAATAAATTATTGTGGTCTAAAACCAGGTGTTTCAGTTTTATTGTCCAACCCCTGTATATACATTTATATAATACACATTTGGAATTTTTATTTTTGCTCTCAGTGAAGGAGGACGCTTTTTCTCCGTCTCCCACACCCTTCCCATATCTGCCATGGTTCAGCTCTGTGTCTTGTCTTCTTTTTGGAGCCTCTTTTAGCATATCTTCCAAATTGTGAGTTATGGATTTGGTCTGCTGGTCTCTCAATGCAATTCATCAAATGTTCTCGACTAGAAGACAGGGTGGTGGAGAGCCCTCTTGCCTAGACGGGACGTTTTTCTCTGGATACACAATGTACTCCTGGCAGAAGTGGAGGATTGTGTGTTTGTCAATAATATCAGTCTAGGACGTGGAAGATATGTACATAATTGGATGTCATGAAAATAAAGACAACTCTTTGAATGAGAAGGTGTGTCCAAACTTTTGGTCTGTACTGTATATATATATAATTATATATTATATAGTTGTTTTTTGTTTGTTACACAATGAAAGGACAAGGAATTCTGATATAAATGAAATAATTTTGGCAGGGCTATTAAACTAACACTTTTGGTTAATGACATCGTTTTTGTGGTTGTTTGAAAGAGAAATTCAAATCTGAAGAGAAGTTCCACTCATTCCACAGCCCTTGTTTTAACAAAACCATGGTGCAGTCTAAACATGTTTTTAAAGAAATGTGCATAACTATGCAATGTTATTAGTTTTGCCTCATGTATCACTTCTGTTGTACTGTTAACACAGAATGTTCTCCTTATGAAGAGTTACATGAAAAATCTAAGCCCTCTGAAGTTTAATTTGCTGGACCTTTATTCCTTAACTTGCTTTACTGTGTGATTTTATTTTGACAGGATGTTGTCTCTTCATTGCTTGGGCCACTTTGTATCGTTGCAATCTTGATGTGATGGTGTGGAACGTGGTGTTTTTGGTGGTCAACTTCATGCACTTATTCTTTCTTCTGTACAAGCGCAGGCCGGTGAGTTCTGCATTGCCATACCCTGTAGTCTCTCTTTGCCATATTTTGTTCGGACTGTTTCTATGTATTTACTGCAGTTGGGGAACAATATGAATATTAATCCTGAAGCACAGTCTTTAGTTTTTCTATCACTATCTAGAATATAGAGCAGCATATCCTCCAGAGGTTGGCTCAATTGTATGCTAATGGTATTCCAACTTTTAGGAATCAATAGACAGCATCAGGGAACACATTGCAGGCAATAGTTCTTCATCAAGTTAATAGAATGAGACCAACATTCATAAGAACCAAGGCAACCTTTTTTGCCCTTAGCTTCATTCCCTATTTGGTGTCTCCTCAAATGGAATTTTACAAGCATTATACCCAAGACAGCTTTTTTGTTTTCATTAATCATTAATTTAAATGATTTATAAGAATTAATTGAGGCTATGATTGTGCTCTTTCAGATTAAGATTGACAGGGAGCTGCGGTCTGTCTACAAGCGGATGTTTGAGCCTCTCCATGTGCAGGAGGCTTTATTTCAAAGGCTTACAGGACAGTTCTGCACCATCCAGACTGTGAAGAAAGGACAAGCCTATGCTGTTGAGGACAAGACCTCTGTGGATGAACGTCTCAGCATTTTGCTCAAAGGAAAGTATGTGCTGTTTGCATGGCTAGCCACAGCCTTTCACACTTCCTGAATGAAGCGTACTCTGAATAATAATGGCTTTTTAACCCTCTTGCAGTCCTGGCTAAGCGCTGGTACAAAGCAATGCAGATGTTACAGGAGGCACCAGAAAGAACTGCCCGCGGGGTTGCTCTGACCCCCGCAGGACCAAAAATCTAGGGCAATGGTCGGAAATGTGATATCAATGGCTCATTGCAGTCAGGCTTATGGGAAAACCACAAAAAAGACGGGGTAAAACTCGAGTAGCACACATGGGATCTGTGCAACCCCTCTAGGACTGCGGGAGGGTCAAACAAAATTATAGCAAATGCTTTTAATTAAACAACTTTTTAACAAGTTTTTTTGGGTAAAATTTATAATTTCTTTGTGGAATCACAAAGGTTTGCCCCTTTATGCATCTACTGGTTAATAAGAGGCTAAATATACAAGGTTTTACCAATAAAACGTTATCATAGACGATTGTTATCATTAGTTTTCTAATGTTTTTGGAACAGGATGAAGGTGTCATATCGAGGTCATTTTCTTCACAACATCTATACCAACTCATTCATCGATTCTCCGGAGTTCAGGTCTACTGAGATGCACAGAGGGGAGAAGTTCCAGGTAAAAAGTTCAAGAAAACATAAAACTGCATATATACCTCCCAATGACAACATCATAATCTACTCAATCCTGAGTAGCTCTCCATGTTGGAGCCAAATAAGCTCTAACCAACCAATGCATGGACTAGTTCAGGCCCTCAAAGTAGGCTATGGTATGCAGCACTGAGCTGTAAGAAATGGGTCCTTTAAATCCTGATAGCAGTGAGGTTGGGCCTCCATGGATTGGCCTGCTTGCCTAGAAAATCCAACAGTGCATTGATTGAATTGAGATCTGGAAAATTTGGAAGCCAAACTAGCACCTCAAGATTCAAGTGGTGTTACTAAAATCATCTTTTAACCAAAGTTTACCTTAAAATCATCATGCAAAACTGCACACTGAACCCCCAACGAGGCCACCATCTTCCATTATGTCGGTATATTTCTGAAGTTCAGTGGGCACTGTAGGTGATTATGGTAGCAACTTTGTAATTGAATCAGGACTGTACTGCTGTGTTCTTACTGATAGGTGACAATAGTGGCAGAGGAGAACTGCAAGTTCCTGTGTTGGTCTCGGGAACGGCTCACTTACTTCCTGGAATCAGACACTTTTCTGAATGAGGTGTTCAAGTACCTGATCGGCAAAGACATCACCAACAAACTTTACTCTCTAAATGATCCCACGCTTAGTGATAAGGTGAGTATATCTTTGTACAGGCACACCCCTGCTTTCTTACTGATGGTGTTAACAGAGCAAATACTGGTGCTGCTTGTTTCCTAGGCAGTGAAAAAAATGGACCGTCAGCCCAGCCTGTGCTCTCAGCTTTCCATGATGCAGATGAGGAACAGCATGGCAAGCACTAGTGACACAGATGATGTCCTTAACCAGATCCTACGAGGAGGATCTACAGGATCATCACTCCGTAAGTATCACTGTCCCTCAATTTAAATGCCATTTTTAGGTCACCTTACCAGAGGCACAGTTACCTGCCAGGTGCTTAAAAAGTTAAAGTAACAGTATATTAAACCCATTGGTCTTTAGAATTTCTTGTAAAACTTTGAAAAAATTGAATATTGACGTAACATGATACAAAAGAGCCCAGAACTTCGTAATTCAACAAAAATACCTCAGACAAAAAATATTAAACAAAATACATAAAAAAGATATGTACCATCACCTCTGATAATAAAAACAAATGTCTGCGCAGTCCATACTAACAAATGGGGTCCGATATTTTTTAATTCATCTGTAACTACAACTAAATCCTTCCTAGATTGAACCCAGGGGATTATTCTGACCCTTTTTCCATAGGTTAGCCACTACTATTATGAAAGTCTGTTGGAGGTCTTCTGACTATTCTAGGGTAAGTTTGACCTGCTGGCTAACCCGTTCCATTATCAACCTGCAATGGTGGAGCAGTGACATAGGTAACTGACACTGACTGAGGTTTAGTGGTATATGGAATGGAACCTGCTACCATGGGTTGTTCCTGATTTGACTCAGTTGACGAAAACTCCTCCTGGTAGCTACTGTATCTGTCTCTGAGACAAGATGGGTTGGCTGTGGAGCATAATTGGTAGCACCAGAGTCTCTAAGCAGTTTATCAACATGTTGCCTCCATATAAGATGATTATTTGTTTCAACAGTGTATGACACAAGGCCCGTTTTAGCAATCACAGTGGCTGGTATCCACTTTGCTACTTTGGTGTAGTTTTGAGCGAGAACACTCTCTCCGGCTTCAAAAGTGCATAGCTTTGTTTTTACTCGTCCGGGGATGGACGATGGTGCTTTTTGGTTATGTTGCACAATCTTCTTTGTCCTGAAAGACCTCAGGAAGTTGATTCGAGTGCGGAGTTGTCTCTTCATCACGGCCATGGTAGTAACATGCGGTGTATTCCGATATGACAAGAGGAACGTGCTCAGGCATTGGTTGAGAGAATTTATATTTTAAGATGTTGAAAGCACTTACTTCAGGGTCTGTATAAACCTTTCAGCCAGCCCATTTGTTGCAGGGTGATAAGGTGCAGACATGATGTGCTGAATATGGCCCTAAAATCTACAGACAGTAATTGTGAACCGTAATCACTCACAAGCTGTTGTGGCACAACAGCATCTAGAGCTGGCCACCAGAAGTAGCTCCGTGCAATTTCTTTCATTCTCACAACACCACAGTTTCCAGAATGAAGCTGGCCCAGAATTCCTTCCGGTAGTGCTGGTGGAATAATGACACAATATCCCCACAGCAGACATTCGGACTGGACTAAAAGGTCCTTCCTACTTTCCTAGTAGGGCTTCAGATGTGGTGTCATTTGTCCTCTCCTCCCAGTAGAGACGATTTCCATAACTTCTGACAAGAGAGGATAAGTGTGAGTGTGTTTCCTTGCATGTGTGGAGGATACTGGTGCAGCATGTATATCCTTGAAATATACAGGGGTTGGACGATGGAATTGAAATCCTGTCATTTTAGTCTGGGAGGTTCCATGGCTAAATTGGACCAGCCTAGAGCCAGTCTTCATTGATTGCACATTGCACCAGTAAGAGCAAAGTGTGAAGGTTCAATTAGCAGGGTAAGAGCACAGTTTTGTTCAAAATATTGAAATGCACACAACATTATGGATGACATACCAGAGTTCAAAAGAGGACAAATTGTTGGTGCACGTCTTGATGGTGCATCTGTGACCAAGACAGCAAGTCTTTGTGATGTATCAAGAGCCACGGTATCCAGGGTAATGTCAGCATACCACCAAGAAGGACGAACCACATCCAACAGGATTAACTGTGGACGTAAGAGGAAGCTGTCTGAAAGGGATGTTCGGGTGCTAACCGATATTGTATCCAAAAAACATAAAACCACGGCTGCCCAAATCACGGCAGAATTAAATGTGGACCTCAACTCTCCTGTTTCCACCAGAACTGTCCGTTCTGGTGGAGAGCTCCACAGGGTCAATATACACGGCCGGGCTGCTATAGCCAAACCTTTAGTCACTCATGCTCATGCCAAACGTCGGTTTCAATGGTGCAAGGAGCGCAAATCTTGGGCTGTGGACAATGTGAAACATGTATTGTTCTCTGATGAGTCCACCTTTACTGTTTTCCCCACATCCGGGAGAGTTACGGTGTGGAGAAGCCCCAAAGAAGCGTATCACCCAGACTGTTGCATGCCCAGAGTGAAGCATGGGGGTGGATCAGTGATAGTTTGGGCTGCCATATCATGGCATTCCCTTGGCCCAATACTTGTGCTAGATGGGCATCACTGCCAAGGACTACCGAACCATTCTTGAGGACCATATGCATCCAATGGTTCAAACATTGTATCCTGAAGGCGGTGCCGTGTATCAGGATGACAATGCACCAATACACACAGCAAGACTGGTGAAAGATTGGTTTGATGAACATGAAAGTGAAGTTGAACATCTCCCATGGCCTGCACAGTCACCAGATCTAAATATTATTGAGCCACTTTGGGGTGTTTTGGAGGAGCGAGTCAGGAAACGTTTTCCTCCACCAGTATAACGTAGTGACCTGGCCACTATCCTGCAGGAAGAATGGCTTAAAATCCCTCTGACCACTGTGCAGGACTTGTATATGTCATTCCCAAGACGAATTGACGCTGTATTGGCCGCAAAAGGAGGCCCTACACCATACTAATAAATTATTGTGGTGTAAAACCATGTGTTTCAGTTTCATTGTCCAACCCCTGTAGGATCTCAGCTTAAATTGATTCTTGGTGCTTCAGAAGGCAACGGGGGTCTTGAGAGCCCATCCGCATTACTGTGCTTGTCAGACTGCCTGTACTGAATGTCATACCAATGTCAGACCAAACAACAACAGGGCCCATCGCTGCATACGACTGCTGACAAGGGATGGAATCCCAGTTAGAGGACCAAAAATAGAGGTTAAGGCTCGGTGATCCCTGAATAATGTAAATTTCCGGCAAAAAACATATTGGTGGTACTTCTTTATACCAAATACTATTGCCAGAGCTTCCCGCTCAATCTGTGCATATTTACTTTCGAGATGCGAAGGCAATTGGCCTCTCCTCTCTTGATGGCATGATGTGGGACACTACCGCCCACACCATGTGGTGAGTTGTCACATGCCAGTTGCAAGGGCATCGCTGGGTTGAAATGGGTGAGGACTTCAGACTGAGAAAGGGCAGACTTTACGTCTCTGTATGCTTTTTCACATTTTTCTGCCCATTGTCATGCCTTGGTCTTGTTAAGAAGCTCATGCAGTGGCTTCACTCTGTTTGAATGGAACGGGTTTGCGAGGTTTGGAACAAATCTAGCATAATATGTCAGCAACACCCCTTAACACATCTTAACTGGTTCACATTCTTTCGGGCTGGAGCCTCTGCAATAGCTTTCACCTTTGATGGTGCTTTGTGAAGTCCAGAGCTGTCGATTATGTTGCCCAGATATTCAACCAATGGTTGTAAAAACTCACATTTGTTTTTTCTGACTCTTAGACTGAAATTTTACAACCTCTGCAATGTTGCATCCAGATTCCTCAAATGTGTTTCTTTGACTGGTCCAGTAATGAGCAGATCATCCTGTTGCACTGGACACCTGAGATTCCACTCAGAATCTGATCCATCGTTCTCTGAAAAAGAGCTGGAGCAGAGGATATTTTCAAATGGAAGAATGTTGTACATGTACAGGCCTTTGTGTGTCATTATGGTCAGCATTTCCTTTGACTCAGGGTCACAATGCATCTGTAGATATGCCTGAGATAAATCTATTATACTAAAGTTCTGTCCACCAGCCAAACCTGAGAAGAGGTCATCTATAAGGGGCAAAGGTTAATGATCTGCAGTCAAGACAGGGTTGGCAGTCACATTAAAGTCATCACAGATCCTTGGAGTGGCACCTTTTTTCATGAATGGAACTATGGGTGTTTCCAATCCACTTACTTTCACTGGTTCTAACACTCCACTCTTTACTAGTCTATCTAATTATGCCTCTACATTGGGCTTACTGGCATATGGTACAGGCCTAGCTTTCAGACAATTTGGTGAATTTCCTGGTTTGACTGTCAGCATAACTGTCCTTCATGCTTCCTAGTTCTCCATCAAATACCTCTGAATGCTTCTTTAAGAT